>NC_139249.1:66400230-66916230 GCF_977018435.1 Lepisma saccharinum
ACGGCACGGCACCTTACACCTTTATTCATAAAACTTTTGGACATGAATATTTATAGCATTGACACAATACGTACAATAGGTTTCTTGGGGCACAAGTTGAAACAAATTTATGATTTACAAAAATCTGGACGGGGTTCCTATTCAGTTTGTACATTTCAAGAAGAAATTACAGTAATTAGATGGTATGACATCTCAGCTGTTCATGTTGCCCCTTCATATGAAGGTATTGAATCTATTGGTGAAGATAAAATATGAAATAAGAAAGATAATCAAAAGGTATCCATTCCAATTCGACATGCAATCCAACTGTACAATGTGTATATGGGAGGTGTGGACAAAACGGATTCTCTTGTGGAACTTTATCCACACATTCTCAGGCATAAGATAAGGCACCTACGTTTATTCCACCACCTACTAAATGTTGCAATTGTGAATGCATGGTTTCTATGGAAAATGGATCTTGAGAACAAGAAGATAGACTATATAGTTGGGAAACAAAAAAAGAGGTCGCCCTTCAGGAGAATTACAGCCTGCAGTTAAGAGAAGGGTGAAAGTAGTAACGAACCTGAGATTTTAAGATTTTATATTTGTAAGAAGTTAAGATTTTTAATTGTTTGTTATTTCAAATAATGTGCAAGTTGTCCAGACAACTATAGTTAGATTGATACAGTTGTGGTTGGAACTTGTATATATGTTTATAAATACTTTATAATCTGTTCGTGTTGACGTCAATTTCTCATCTTGGCAGAGGAAGTGAACCCATCTGAATGTTCCTCACCTGACGACAGACCGAGTTTGGAAAACAGGTGAAGGTAAAGGATCAATAAGAACTTGGAAACGGAGAGAATTGAAGTATAGATTTTTGGTTTTCGAGTTTTCTTCTTGCCGATAAGTTGAAAGTAAGCAATTAATTAAGTAATTTCACTTTTGCTATATGTGAGTGAATTACCCAACGTTGGAATTGAATGTTCTAGTGTTTTATAGGTAAGTGATTATGAAATGTAAGTGATTATAAAACTGCGTTTAATTTTAAAATGAATGTTGTGTTTCTATGCTACCCAGCAAGCCCTGATAATTTGCAAAGATTCTTATGTTCCCGACTAAAGGAGTAGCGGACTAACTTTCTGATGACTTCTGTTCAACTGGAGTACGTTGCATAGTTATTTGGCACATCAACGTGGGGCTGTAGTGCATATTTATTTTGGTATAATCGTGGGAGCCCGAGTGCAAAGTTATTTTGGTACAATATTTGGTTCTCGAGTGCAAATTATTTTTGCAATTCAAGCGTGATTCCCGATTTTGTGCATACTGAAAGCGTTCTTCCATAGAATTTACGAAGTTGATAGTGGAAGTCCTTGGAATTTACGAAGGTAAAAGTGTTAAAGTGAAGTGAAGGTATAAACTGGAAAGAGCCATACACGGTGTTGTAGAATAAAGAAAGACGGGACAGGAATGAATCTGTGAAGCAGAGGAAGAACGACAATGGATGCAGAAACCAAGTTTGGATGATCTTACCAATGACAGGGAATTCTTCCAGTGTTGCTAATGTTTGCAGAGGTTTCATAGTAGTTGTGATGGGCAGGAAGTAATGTCGGTATCAAATAAAGAGATGCGATGCACATCTTGCTTATCAGCACCAGAAACAGAACCAGAACCGAGCGTTCCTACCAAACCCTCATCAGATCACTGGCTACTTGATTGGTTGTTGAAAGATAAAGCAGATCGAAACGAGAAAGGAAAGGAGGATGAGGAGAGTAGACAGAAGGAAGGGATACAGGAGGAGAAACAGAGTAACGAAGAGATGGCTCAGATAGAGAAAGTTCGAAAAAAGGAGATGATGAAGTTTAAAGTCATAGTTGAGTCTATAGAAGAAAAGAGAAGGAAAGAGAAAGAGAAGAAAGAGGAAAGGACAAAGAAGAAAAAGAAGAGGAAGAAGAAAAGAGAAGGAAAGAGAAAGAGGAGGAAGAGGAAAAGAGAAAGAAGGAAAAAGAAGAGCAAGAAGAAAATAGAAGGAAAGAGAAAGAGGAGGAAGAGAGAAAGAGAAAATAAGACTAAAATATTTTCTGTGCAAAATCCCAGGAAGAAAGGAGGATACAGGAAGATATAAAACTAAGGTCAGAGTTACAGGCTCTATTCTCTCAGGACAAACTTGAACAGGTAGAGAGTATCAGAGGAAAGATAGAAAAATCTTAGTATTAAAGTCACTGAAAGGGTGAACGAAATGGTAAAGGAAATTGTGGAAGAACAGCTAGAGTTCATAACAGTTCGACAAGGACGGATAGAGAAGAAACAGCAGCAATTGAAGAAGAATATGAAAACCTGTCATGAAACTGTCCAGTCTTGAAGAGAATCTGAATGTGACCCTATACAGAGAGTTCAATAATTAAAGAGTTCTGTAGAGTCTATTAATGTAGCACTAAAAACCTTTAGTGAACGAACAGAACTCATAAAAAATATAGTGCAAGAACAGAAAGTTGAAATAAAGGCAGCTGGAGAAAAGTTTAATTTTCTCCATCAGAAGGCTAAAAAGATGGAAGTATCTCTTCGACAAGAAATTCAGGAACAGACAGGTACAATTATAAGTAGGATCAGTGAACTGCAAGAAAAGATCTATAATTTACAGATTCGACCAGAAACCTCTTCCGACATACTGCCTGATCCACTCAAAGGACTGAATCCAGAACTTACTGCCTATGAACCTCCAGTTGTACTTCCAACCCATTTCTTGTCCGATAACACCACAACTTCTGATAGATGCAAGAGACCTAGAGAAAATGATAGTAATGACGGTTTTTCTCCTCGACGCAGAACTGAGTTTAAGATGCCCAGAATGGCTGATATCGCGAACATTCCGACGTTTAAAGGCGATATCAAAGCTCAATCTGCCGAAAGATATCTGCGTGAATTAAATGTCAGTTTCGACTTAATGCAAGTGCCTGAGAACTTTAGATTAGAATTGTTACCTATGGTTTTCACCGGCAAAACTGAGCATTTGTTAGCTGATGATATGGACAACTTTGTGAATTATGCTTATTTCTGCGCACGCTTTAAGGGTGAATTTGCATCAGGAAAGTCAAAACAAAGAAAACTAGCGGCTGTGAGGAACCGAAGGTATTCTCGCCTGGTCCACAACAACTTATAGAGTTTTGCCTAGAGTGTCTAAGCAGCGTATAGAAACCTGGCTGACAATTTTAATGAGTGAAGTACTTAATTTGATGATTTGACAGTTGCCGTATCGCATTCGGAATCTTTGTCTGGCGCACGCTCCAATAAGTGTGGATGAATTGACACATTTCTTAAAAGACTTCGATATTTATGATGACCCTGATGCCTGGAAGAATATAGAAGACTTCAAGAATAAAGAGGCTGCAGGCAATAACAGTTTTAATGTCCGGACTATCCAGACGGATTAAGAGAGTCGAGGAGGAAATTTCGAGGAGGAAGATTCAACAGAGGATTAGGCAGGGGAGGTTTCAACCAAAATCAAAACCAAAGACAGAGAAGCTCTTACAGGCCTCGTTTAGAACAAGGGCAAAACTCTCCAGGCAGATGGCGTTACGTAGAACGACGTAGCCCTAGTCCGCTCAGACTGTACTCTCCACGACGTAGAGGCGACAATTGTGGTTCTTTCTCACCAAGACATGACGTTGCCTCAGAGCAGGAAGAAGCAGTGGAGACTACTAGAGAGTTTCTGCACAACCAGCGATCCCAATCATGTAAAACAAACGTCGACCTTTTCTAAGTGCCTCCTCTTCGTTTAGGCAAGTGAACCCCGAAGGGACGTAAAATAGAAGAATTACGTGTAAATTTTTAGTTAACAGAAATAGAAGAAATTAATTTACAAAGCAAATTAAAATCAGCTCGAACATCAAAATCTAAGTACAAATCTCCTGCAGTTCCTGCAAAATTAATGGACATCCCGGTGACTTGCATTATTGATACTGGAAGTGAATGTTCAATATTAAGTTACTAGATCTGGACCCTATTAATTAATCTGATACCAGGAATTCAAATGCAAACATTTTCTGATATAAGACATCCCGGTGACTTGCATTATTGATACTGGAAGTGAATGTTCAATATTAAGTTACTAGATCTGGACCCTATTAATTAATCTTATACCAGGACTTCAAATGCAAACATTTTCTGATATAAGACTGGTAGATTTTTCCGGAAGACTCAAGAAGATAGTGTTAGATGGTAGACAAGTAGAACTGGAAATCAGTGGTCTGAATTTCAGTACCAAAATATTCATTTAAGAAGGGTTTGGTTCTGACTTCCTCTGGCGTATGCTTTTTCTAAAAACTTCAACTGGCAGATATAAGTTTTAAGAAAAATGCAGTTTATGTGTTGTTTGTTACCACTCCTGATCAAATGAAGGAGGATTCTCCAGATATATATTTAGTGCGGTACATCCGAAAGGATCCAGAATGAGGATAGAATCGGGATGTATACATCCGTAGACCTCAGAGAAGATCCATATAGTAAATATTTGGATTGATTCCTATAAGCAGGAGTTACTATATTGCTGGTGTGAAATTTAAAGGCATTATTCTAGAAACACAGAAGCAAGGAGAGTTTTGAGTTTGAAGTGCTATGGAAAAGTACTGATTCAGTTCAATGCTTATCGAATCTAATATCGTCTTCTACAAAGTCTTTACGGAGAAGGATTTAGATACATGGAAGCTTACTGTTCTATAAAACCATCATAGAATCAATCATTGAATGAATTCACTGCTTATTGGCTGATTAACTATTTTGGATTGTATTATGTTTTTAATACCACAAACTACGTTCCTTCTGAGTTGGTGTGGAATGAAGAGAAGCATTGGTTGGTTAATTTGACTTAGTGTCAAGATAATTTCTGTATTTAAAGTTTCATTGTGTACTCAAAGTTTTTTCAGAACTCGTAAATTACAATTTCTTCAAAAATTTTGCCCGAAGGAGGGGCAATTGTAACTAACCTGAGAGTTTAAAGTTTTATATTCAACTATAGTTAGATTGATACAGTTGTGGTTGGAACTTGTATATATGTTTATAAATACGTCATAATCTTTCACTTTTCTATCTTAGCAGAGGAAGTGAACACGCCTGAATGTTTCTCACTTGACGACCGACTGAGGTTGGAAAACAGTTGAAGGTGAAGGATCAATAAGAACATGGAAACGGAGAGAATTGAAGTATAGATTTTGGTTTTTCGAGTTTTCTTCCTGCCGATAAGTTGAAAGTAACAATTAATTATGTAATTTCACTTTCGCTATATGTGAGTGAATTACCCAACGTTAGTATTGAATGTTCTACTGTTTTATTGGTAAGTGATTTTGAAATATAATTGATTATAAAACTGCGTTTAATTTTGAAATCAATGTTGTTTTTCTATTCTACCCAGCAGCCCTGATGATTTGCAAAGATTCTTATGTTCCCGACTAAAGGAGTAGTGGACTAACTTTCTCATGACTGGTGTCCAACTGGAGTACGTTGCAAAGTTAAGGCACCAAATGAACTGCGGAAAGATGAAGGGCCACATCTTTCATGTAAAACTAATGGAAAATATGCTGCAAAATGCCACCTACATGGTTCTAAAAGAAAAAACAAGGCATTTGTGAATGCGATGTAAGGAACCACTTTGTCCTGAATGTCTTCATGCTTTCCACACAAGATAAAATGTAATTTGTGATTTCAACTCCAAGTAAAAATTAAGCTATCATAAATAGGCATTGAAATTGGTTATATTCCCGACATACAAATTTAATTACGATGTAGTAACAATATTGAGAATTATTCAAATTTTAATTAGTATTATGATAAATGTTGCATAAAAACTTTAAAGAGTGGTTGTTGAGATAGAAACAGTTTATACATTTTCTTTTAACAAAACACAAAAATATATTATTTGTGTAAACATTTTGTGATATTCCAACTATAGTGTGAGTAATTTTCAATAAAACTGCAGCAATTGTGTAATGTGAACTAAAAACAAGGAAAATGTCCAGAATTCTTGTAAAAATTATTTGAGCAACAAAACGAAATAAAACTAAATTAAACCTACATTTTAATTTACTTATTTAATATGACACCTTTTTTTTATTTTTGATATATCGATACTGAAATTAAATGAAATTTTAAATAATTTCTTCTCTTTGTACCTATATAGAACAGACAACGCAAGGAAAAAAAATAAACAACTTTTCATTATTCGTATGTGAAAGGGCTAGTTCACCCAGGTGGTTCTTCATTAACACCTTGTCCACCCAAGCAGTGTCCTTCCTAATCGACCCAGGAAAGGCATTTCTAGCACCTGGTTTACCCAGGAAGTCACATTTTTAGTAAAGCCAGGAAGTACATTTCGAAAAATAACTTCAGCCAGTCAGTCTCCTTCCTAGTACACGCTAGATATGCGTTTCTAACACCTAGTCCACCCGGTGAGTCTTCTTCGGGTAAACCTAGGAAGTGCATTTCTTACAGTTGGTCCAGCCAGGCAGTCTCCTTCCTAGTACACCCAGGAAGTGCGCCTTCCTATGTTATAGTCCTATGTTGTCCATCCAGCAAGTGCGTTTCTAGCATCTTCTATACCCAAGCAGTCTCCTTTCCAATCGACCCAGGAAGCTCCTTTCTAGTACCTGGTACACCCAAGCACTCTCCATCCTAGTTTACCCAAAAAGTGTGTAACAAAAAGCTGGCCCACCCAGCCACTCTCAACCTACTGCACTCTGGAAGTTTATCTCTAATTGCTGGTCCACCCATGTAGTCTACTTCCTAATCCACCCAGGAAGCGCGTTTGTAGCACGTGGTCCACCCAGGCATTATATATTCTAGTCCACCTAGTACACAACCTAGGTACACTCTGGAAGTTTGTCTCTAATTCCCGGTCCACCCAAGCAGTGTCCTTCCTTATCGACCCGAAAAGGCGTTTCTAGCACCCGGTTCACCCAGGGAGTCATCTTTTAAGTATACCCAGTAATTGTATTTCTAACAATTTCTTCAGCCAGGTAGTCTACTTGCTAGTAAACCAAGCAAGTGTGTTTTTGCATTTGGTGCACCGTGGCATTTTCCATCCTAGTTTACCAAATAAGTACGTCACTAACACTTCTTCCATCTTGATGGTTACTTGCAATTCCACTCAAGGAGTGTGTCTATAATTTCTGGTCCACCCATGTAGTCTCCATCCTAATCAACTCAGGAAGTGTGTCTGAAATACATGGTCCACCCAGGTAGGCTTCTTCCTAATCCGAACAGAAAGCGTGTTTCTAGCACCTGGTACATCTAGGCATTCTCCATCCTAGTCCATCCTTAAAGTGTGTCTCTAAAATTTGGCCTACCCAGGCAGTCTCCATTTTAGTCAACCCAGGAAGTGTGTCTTAAATATCTGGTCCACCCAAGTAGTTTTCATCCTAATACACCCAGGAAGTGTGTGTATAAAACCTGGCTCACCCAAGCAGTCAGCCTCTTAGTAAACACAGGAAACGAATCTCTAACAATCTGTTCAGACAGGTTTTCTCCATCCTATTCCATACAGGAAGTGCATTTCTAACAATTGTTCCAGCCAGGCAGTCTCCGTTCTTGTCCACCCATGAAGTGCATTTCTAACAATTTATTCTGCCAGGCATTCTCTATCCTAGTCCTTCCAGGAAGTGCATTTCTAACAATTGGCCCAGCCAGGCAATCTCATTCCTAGTCCACCCAGGAAGTGTGTTTCTAAAAGTTAGTTCACCCAGGGGGTCCCTTTTCTTGTCTACACAGCAAGTGGGTTTCTAGCACCTGTTCGAACAAGCATTCTCAATCATAGTCGACCCAGGATGAGCGTTTCTAGCACCTGATCCTCTCAGGCAGTTTCCTTGTCAGTAAACTCAGGGAATGCATTTTTTAACAATTAGGAAAGCCAGGCATTCTCTTTCCTACTACAGGCAAGAAATGCGTTTCTTAAACCAAGTCCACCCAGGAAGTGCATTGCTAACTCTTGGTCGAGACAAGCAATGTCCTTGCCAGTCCATCCAAGAAGTTCGTCTCTAATAACAATTCCACCCAAGCATTCACCTACCGTCTCCAGCAAATGCGTTTGTATCACCTGGTAAACCCAAGAAGTATCCTTCCTAATCCAACAAGGAAGCGTGTTTATAGCACCTGGTTCACCTATTCATTCTCCATCCTAGTCCATCCTTTAAGTGTGTCTCTAAAACATTGCCCTCCCAGAGTTTCTCTATCCTAGTCCACCCAGGAAGTGTGTCTAAAATTCCTGGTCCACACAAGTAGTCTTCTTCCTAATACACACAGGAAGTGCGTGCCTAAAACCTGGCCTACCATGGTAATCAGTTTCTTAGTAAACCCAGGAAGTGCATTTATAGCAAATTTATTCAGCCAGGCATTCTCCATCCTAGTCCATCCTGGAAGTGCATTTCTAACAATTGGTCCAGCCAGGCAGTCTCCTTCCTAGTCCACCAAAAAGTGCATTTCTAACACCTTGTCCAACCAGGCAGTCTTATACTTAGTAACCCCAGGAAGTACATTTCTCAAAATTGGCCAAACCAGTCAATCTCCTGGCTAGTCCATCTAGAAAGTGTGTCTCTAATACCTAGTTCACTCAGGCAGTCACTTTTCTTGTCCACCCAGCAAGTCCGTGTCTAGCATATGATCCACCAGGCAGTCTCCTTCGTAATCGTCCCAGCGAGAGCTTTTATAGCACCAGGTCCACCAAGGCAGTCACTTTCTTAGAAACCCTAGGAAGTCGATTTGCATCAATTGGTCCAGCCAGACATTCTCCTTCGTAGTCCAAGCAAGAAGATACGTCTCTAACAGTATACCACTCAGACAGTTTCCTTCTTAGAAAACCCAGGAAGTGCATTTCAAACAATTGGTCCAGCCAGGCAGTCTCCTTCCAAGTCCACACAGGAAGTCTCTCTCTAACAGTTAGTTCACCCATGCAGTCTCTTTTTTGTCCACGCAGCAAGTGTGTTTCTAGCACTTGGTTCACCAGGCAGTCTCGTTCCTAATCGACACAGGATATGCGATTCTAGCACCTGCTGCACCCAAGAAGTCACCTACTTAGCTTACCCAGGAAGTGAATTTCCATCAATTTGTTCAGCCAATCATTCTCCATCCTAATCCATCTAAGCAGGGCGTTTCTAACATTTGGTACAGCCATGCCGACTTCTTCCTAGTCCACCCAGGAACTTCGTCTCGAACACCTATTTCACGCAGGTAGTATCTTTTCTTCTCCACCCAGCAATTGCGTTCTTTACACCTGGTCCACCAGGCATTCTCCTTTATAATCCCCCAGGAAGTGTGTTTCTAGCACCTGGTAAACCCAGGCAGTCATTTTCTTAATAAACCCAGCAACTTGATTTCTAACAATTAGTCCAGTCAGGCATTCTCCTTTATAGCCCACGGAAGAAATGCGTTACTAAGAACATGTCCACCCAGACAGTCTCCTTCATAGTAAACTTAGGAAGTGCCTTTCTAACAATTGGTACAGTCAGGTAGTCTACTTAATATTCCACCCAGGAACTGCGTCTCTAACACCAAGTTCACCCAGTCAGTTCATTTTCTTGTCCACCCAGCAAGTGCGTTTCTAGCACATGGTTCACCAGGCAGTCTCCTTTCTAATCGACCAGGAAGTGGGTTTCTATCACCTGATCTACCAGGCAGTCACCTTCTTAGTAAACACATGAAGTGTATTTCTAACAATTTGTTCAGCCAGACATTCTCCATCCTAGTCCATCCAGGAAGATGTATTTCTAACAATTGGTCCAGCCGGAACCTGAGATTTGGAACCTGGAACATCACCTCCCTCTCAGGAAAGGAAGTGGAGATTGTAAAGGAAATGGAGAAATACAAACTAGAAATATTAGGAATTAGTGAAGTCAAAAAGAAAGGATCAGGAGAGGTTGACATGGAAAAAGGATATGTTCTCAGGTATTCAGGAGTAGAAAGAAGGAGTAGAGCAAAAGAAGGTGTGGGCATTATTATTAGCGAAAGACTGAACACTAGAGTAACTGACTGGAAAGCAGTCAACTCTAGGATAATAAGACTGAATTTGGAATTGGAATTAAACCGTAGGAATGCCATTATACAAGTATACGCTCCTACAGAGGATAAAGATGATCTAGAAAAAGAACTATATTACAACTCCCTCCAACAAATATTATATGAGGCTAGAAATGTAACGGGAAACGTTATTATAATGGGAGATTGGAATGTTAGAGTGGGAAATGAAATTAGACGAGGACATGGAAGTTTGGGAAGGTATGGTGCTGAAAAGACCCGAAACAGCAATGGAGATAAAATACTGGAGTTCTGTATTGATAACGAGCTCCGCATCGGAAACTCCTTCTTCCCGCATAAAATATTACATCAAATTACCTTTGAAGCAATTAGCAGAGGAACACAGAGCACAATAGATTACTCCGTATATACAAAAAACACCCATTATTATGTAATAGATGTAAGAGTTTTTCGCAGCGCCGAGCTCAGTACTCAACATAGACTACTAGTAATGACGACCCGATTCAAACCACTACCTGCACCAATCAAGATAAACCTTACTAAACTTAAAATATCAACATTAGAAACCCAAACTAAAAGAAAGGAGTTTCAGAGGAAACTGAAAGAAAAACTTAGAAGAAAAGAACAAAACCATGGACAAGAATGGAATGTGGAAAATAAATGGAAAGTAATGAAAGAAAGCCTCAATGAAGTTGCAACAGAAATATGTGGAATACTAAATATAACAAATAAAAAGAAGCAGACAAGATGGTGGAGCGATAATGTGAAAGAAAAGTTGCAAGTAAAAATAAAGCATGGCTAAAATACTTAAAGACCAAGAATGGAGGATAAAGAAGCTTATATACAGACAAGAGATACAGCGAAACGGATAGTGAGAACAGGGAAGAAGGAAACCTGGGAACAATTTGGAAAGGAAATAGAAGAAAATCATAAAAATAATCCAAGAAAATTTTGGTATGTGTTGAAAAATCTGAAATGAAAACGAGGAAAGAAAATAAGGAATATCAAAAACAAGAATAACGAGGTGAAAAACAATATGAAGGAAATTTTAGATACGTGGAATGAATATTATGCGGAAACCTTTAGAGAAGAAGAAGAGGAATTGTATGAAGAAAGACCCATGAGGTAAGAAAATGAGAACGTGGAAGCTGAGGAAGAAATCCAACTAAAAGAAGTACAAGAGGCAATTAAATCCTTAAAAACTGGTAAAGCACCCGGTTGGGATAATATACATCCAGAATTTATAAAATATGGAGGAAAGGAAATATAAAAATGGATATGGGACTTATACAGACTAATATGGGCAACAGAGAGAATACCAAAAGATTGGGAACAGAATGTAATAATTCCTATACATAAAAAAGGAAGTACCCTCGATTGCTCAAACTATAGAGCAATATGCTTAGCGCCAGTGGCCCAGAAACCATATTCGCACATTAGAAAAAAGATTAAGGCAAGAAGTGGAAGATAAATTGGAAGAAGAGTAAGCAGGTTTCAGGCCTCATCGTCAAACTCAAGATCTAATCTTCTCCCTGAGGAACGCAATAGACAAGATACTAAACAGAGGAGGGGAAATATTTACAGCTTTTATTGACTTAAAGTCTGCCTTCGACAGAGTACCAAGAGGACAAATATGGAAGGCCCTTCATCAGTTCAAGTAACGTCAAAACTGGCTAGAATAATTCAAAGTCTATTTAAGAACGTTAAAGGAACGGTTAGAATAAATGAACAATCCTCCAAGGAATTTAACATGAGAAAAGGTGTAAAACAACGTGATGGACTTAGTCCTCTTCTTTTCATAATATTCATGGATCAAATTATAAAGCAATGCAAAAGAGGAACAAGAAAATGTAAAATTGGAAATTATAAGATGAAACCGGTATGGGTACAAACATTAGTATACGCTGATGATATTGTTCTCCTAGCAAAAATACCAACAGCCTACAAAAAGCTGTCCTAGGGTGAAAGAACGAAAGATGGAAATCAATGTTAGCAAGACGAAAGTCATGCACTTCACTAAACAAGAACCAGCAATGATGCGCATTCATTGGAATAATAAGACCTTAGAACAAGTGGAACAGATTGAATATTTAGGAACCATACTAACTGCGGACGGGAAAATGGACTGTACTATAATATCAGTAACACCATTATAGGTAAAAAGGGGATTAGTAAAGAAACAAAAATGAAAATATATAAAACAGTCTATCTCCCCACGCTATTATATGGATCAGAAAGCTGGATAATGCAAACTAAATTGGAGAGCAGACTTACTGCTACTGAAATGAAATTCTTAAGAAAAACCGTAGGAAAGACAAGGAGAGATATGATACGAAACACAACAATAAGAAGAGAATGCCTGAATCAGGAACCACTGATTGAAATCATCGAGAAGAGGGAATTAGGCTGGCTGGGACATCTTATTAGGATGGAGGAAGAGCGTAAACCGAAACAAATATTTGAGGCCCGACCAGAAGGAAAGAGAGGAAGGGGACGACTCAGGTTGAACTGGAACCAGTACATTTATGGACTGGCACAGAAGAGAGGGAAGACACCGGACGAAGTGAAAAGACTGGCACAGGATAGAACTTCTTTTAAGAAGTGGCTGAAAGGACCCGACGCCTAAGTGGGCATATGGGAGAAGAAGAAGAAGAAGGTCCAGCCGGGTAATCTCCTTCCTAGTACACCCAGGCAGTGCGTTTCTAACACCTACTTCACCCAGTCAGTTTCTTTGTTTGTCCACCCAACAATTGTGTTTCTATCACCTGGTCATCTCAGGCAGTCTCCATCTTCGTAAACACAGCAAGTACATTTCTAACAATTGTTTCAGCCATGCATTCTCCTTCCTAGTCCAAGCAAGAAATGTATCTCTAACACCTAGTGCAACAAGGCAATATCCTACTTAGTAAACACATGAAGTGTATTTCTAAAAATTGGTCCAGCCAGGGAGTCTCCTTCCTAGTCCACCAGACAAGTGTGTTCTTAGCATCTGGTCCACTGAGGCATTCTACATCCTAATTTACCGTATACGTACACTTTGCAACATCTTATTTGACCGCCCTGAAAGAATTCTAAGTCCCGAATTCGTAAAATTAGCAACATTGCAATTCGACTCCAACTTTAGTTGGTCCTTCCACTAGACGAAAAACGCTGCAGTGAGAGGTTTTCAATTTCGCACTTTCCATGATCTTAGAAACTATAAACCGCCATTATAATACACAATCAAACAGAAATAATAAATTGGAAAAAGTAATCTTCAGGAAATTTTACGATTCTCCTATCTCGACTTGAAATTAGAGTCGTTTGAAACACTGAATTCAGTTTTTCTCCACCTAGAGGATATCGCCATCAAGTTTGTGCAGAAAGAAGCAAATTTGTGAGGAGTTTATGCGACATTTTATTTACAATACTTTGCATTATATCGAACAGTTCTCAAAAAATAATATTTTTCACGACTTGTCGAAACAATGTGCTTGAAACACAGGAAGATGGTGGTCTTCATAAACGTCAACATGTTTTTAAGGGTATTAGGTCATGAAGTTATCGTAGAGCAGTTGGTTACACCCTGCTTTCCTTATTTTTCGTCAAGCGTGAAAGGTTGCGGTTTCAAATCTCACCTTCTCCTCATATTTTGTTTTTGCTGAACAGAGACCGTTGATATTAGAATATTTAAAAAATGAATCCGATGCATATTTCCCCTTAGAAGTTGCAGATTTCCAGTTTTTAAATTTAAACCTTTTTTTAGTTATTGTTCATATGTTGTGTTAACACATACATCATGATTAATTTACAAATCACATATATGTTTTCAGGATGGAAAATGTAATGTTATTTAAGTTATGTATTGTTTGTTCTTTAATGACACCTAAAATATTGATTATTTGATTTCAATATACTAAAACATACATATACAGTTATGTTAAGTAGTGCATTACTCTAACGAAGGAGAGCGTTTAATGAGTTCAAATTGCTAAGATTGGTAATTTTATGTCCGTTCCTTCGTAATGACTGTTGTCAATTCCCTCACTACCATCTTACCATGCGTCTAAAAATAATAGTAAATCGCCAATTAACATAAGTAAATGGTTATTGCGACGGAGGCCGATTCGATATGAAACTACTAATAAGTATTTATATGGTGAGTGACAAAAAAAATGCAAAACCTCATAATGATCGTTAATTTGTCACTGCCTTTGTATCTAAAATGTTTGGCTTCTTTGAACAGAAAGTACGAGTATCATATATAACAAACTTTCCCCACTAACTTGGCAATATTCGATACTACCATTACAGACTTAGCTCTACGTAACTTGCTTCTGCGCATTCCATGTTGCATGTGACTTCTTCCTATCATCGAAACAATTTTCTCTTACTACTTCCTTTCACCTAGTGAAATACAGAGACCAATGTTAACTCCTTAGCATGGTGGATGAACTTTACATCCAACGATAAACTCCTGATAAAAATCTTGCCTAGGTGGAGAATCGAACCTACGACCTCCTTCGTGAGAATCAAGCACGCTACCTTTCCTCGAGGTAGGTCATCTTATGATTAGGTACCAGTTTGAAGAAACCTATTCACAATTCATGGCAATCTTCATGAGGAAAGGAATTCAGAAAAAAATCGAGAAACGATGAAATGGAAAGATGTTTTGTCATATTTTGAAAAATGTTTAAAAATCCCGTGTTTTAAACAAGCAATTGTTTAATTACGAAGTATTTTGTTATTTGGTTAAGATAGGAACAGGAGAGTGAAAAGGAGTAATTTGAACCAGAACCCGGTTGCCAAGAAACTTCAGCTTTTTTCCAAAGACTGTATGAAAAGAGAGAGGAACGTATGAAATATAAAATATGTGTGAAAATAAAACAACAGAAACCCTGCAAGATAATACTAACGAACTTCAAACTATGAAAACATATTTCCGTGTTGGAAAACTGCAAGTCATTTTCGAAATATGAACTTGATTTTTTTCTGTATTATAAAGTGGAGAAAGAAGCAAATTTGAGAGGAGTTTATGCAAGAAAAATTTAAGTAAGCCGACTCCTTCCCTCCAACTTTTTCAATGGTCATAATAAGTAATTAGGGTCCGTAAGTTGAGAAAAATCAACTTTTTTTCTGACCCTTAAAAACAATGCCAAACCTAATATCATGTCCGTTTCCTTTCATTTAGAGCCTGAAAAGACTTTCTATTTTACATTTATTTTGCATTTTTCAGCCTTTTTTGGCTTTTAGTTTATTTGTCAGTATTCTTAACAGTTTTTGTTGCATTTTTTACTTATTTTTGAGGTTTATTTTTCTCCTCCCCTGTTGTTTCGTGCATTTTAAATGCAATTACTAGTAAAACTTACATATTTAGATTTCTTGACATGGTTCTTTAGCAAATTCACTATGAATCAAAAATACGGTCAATGGAAAAGCATAATATCATTCTTATCATTCTTAACTGAAATGTTTGGCAATGGATTAAAATACCTTCTGAGAAGGCTACTTTGAGTTTCTTTTTCCGGACACTATTATCGCTTTAATCTGTGGTCTTGAAGTAAAATTAGTCACAATATTATATGAAATTATACTCCGGTGTACGCGAAGCAGAACTGTATTTTCGGATGCTAACCGACTACAGTATCGTAGAAGGCCCACTCTGAAAGGAGATGTTGATTTGGTGTTTCAAGTCAACTTTATGCACAGTAAAGCTAATCGGGACTGGACCTAGAGTTTAAAGTGGGATCCGAACCACTGTGCAATGAGCCTCCACCTGATATTTAAACGGGGACACCTTGATTACAACATGCTGTTTAGGAACATGTATAATAATAATCTTTGCACAACAGCCTTGAAGGGCGTTGGCTTACCTACCGACTGCCGGCCTCCCTCCCATGCTTTCCTTCGTCACCTGTAAGCGTGGAGATCTGCAACCAGTATTGGAATAGACGGGGGTCAGCCCGACGTATCTCCAGCCGTTATAGTAAGTTTCCGGGATCGGATTACGCTTACTCATTCGAAGCTCCCCAATTTCCTCATGATGGTGGGTTGCCACCGGCCCTATACGTAGGCCGAATAAATTCCCGCCAGAGCCGGATTCGTCCCGTTAAGAACATTTATATATGATATATTAAATCTTAATGTGTATTAACATAGCTTTTGACAGCTAAATGAAAAGACAGGTCTTGCCAAAAATCCTGCCAATCACTGAAAAATCAAGAAGATGAGTAGAAACATTTCCGAGGTATGCATCGTATAAATAATTACAGTGATTTAATGTAATCTTATATTACATTATTACAACACTTCGTACTACGTAAATAACAATAAAAAAAGAATCAGGAGTGTGTGAGATTTGAACCTACGATGTTTTGTTATTGACGAAAAAGTAAAACGAGACGACCGCTTAAACAACTGCTCCAGGTGATTGCTAGCGTGAAAGCTTGCAAAACAAGTTGATATAAGTTGAAATACAATTTTCCCGGAGTTCCAAAACATGTTTCGACACAGATCAGGGAAAGGACGGACTTTGTAGAATCGTCCGGTATTGTGCAATTTATCTTTACTGTAAAATTTGCTTCATTGCATTGATATGTGATTTCAATTCTCTACAGGTGGTGGAGAAGGAGTTCAGTGTTTCCAACTGCACATAAATTCCCCTATTTTCTATTTCAGAACGAATAGTCTTTTAAAGAAATCAACATTTCTATTTCCAATTTACGATTTCTGTTTAATTGCGTATTATATCACTGGTTTAGGGTTTCTAACTTCATGGAATGTGAAAGAATAAAATATATTAACAAGAGCGTTTCCGTTTAGAAAGAAAAACTGTTGCTAATTTGGATACTATTTGTGGACTGTGAAGCGCTATGTTGCCAAATTTACGTATTCAGGACTGAATTTTTTCAGGGCGGTCAATTAAGATGTTGCGAGGAGTACATATCTAACACCTTGTCCACCCAGGTAGTTACTTTCAGTTCCACCCAAGGAGTGTAACTCTAATACCTGGTCCACCCAAGTAGTCTCCCTCATAATCCACTCTGGATGTGTGTCTGAAATACCTGGTCCACCCAGGTAGACTCCTTCCTAATCCACAAAGGAATTTCATGTCTAACACCTGGCCACAAAGCAGACTCCATCCTAGTCCACCCAGGAAGTGTGTTTCTAATACTTGGTCCACCCAGGCATTTTCTATCCTAGTCCATCCTTGAAGAGTGTCTCTAAAACCTGGCCCACACAGGCAGTCCCCATTGCAGTCCATCCAGGAAGTGTGATTAAATAACTAGTCCACCCAGGTAGTCTAATTCCTAATCCAACCAGGCCGTGCGTGTCTAAAACCTTGGCTCACCAAGGCAGTCAGCTTCTTAGTAAACCCAGGATGTAAATTTATAACATATTGTTCAGGCAGACATTCTCCATCCTTCTTAATCCATGAAGTTCATTTCTAACAATTGGTCAAGCCAAATAGTCTCCTTCGTCCGAAACCCAGGTAATGCCTTTCTATCACCTGGTTAAATCTAGGCAGTCTCCTTCCTAATCGACACAGGAAAAGCGTTTCTAGTTCATGCTCCACCCAGGCAGTCACCTTCTTAGTAAACAAAGGAAGTGCATTTCTAACAATTTATTCAGCCAAGTATTCTCCATTCTATTCCATCCAGGAAGTGCATTTGTAACAATTGGTCCAACCAGGCAGACTCCTTCCTAGTACAACCAGGAAGTGCACCTCTAAGAGTTAGTTCACCCAGGCAATCGCTTTTCTTGTCCACCCAGAAAGTGCGTTTCGAGCACCTGGTCCACTAGGAAGTATCCTTCCTAATCGAAACAGAAAGTGCCATTCTAGCAGCTGGTCCACCCAAGAGCCATCTTCTTAATAAACCCAGGAAGAGCATTTTTAACAGTTTGTGCAGCCACGCAATCTCTTTCCTAGGCCACCCAGGAAGTTCGCCTCTAACGCTTAGTTCATCCAAGCAGTCGCTTTTTTGTCCACCAAAGAAGTGCGTTTCTAGCACCTGGTTGACCACGCAGTTTCCTTCCTAGTCGACCCAGGAAGCGCGTTTATAGCACCTGGTGCACCTAGGTATTCTCCATACTAGTCCATCTTTGAAGTGTGACTCTAAAACTTGGGCCACCCAACCAGTCTCCATTCTAGTCCACCCAGGAAGTTCGTGTCTAAAACCTGGCAAATCCAGCAAGTCAGCTTCTTAATATACACAGGAAGTGCATTTCTAACAGATGGTCCAGCCAGACTGTCTTTTTCCTAGTCAACCCATGTAGTGAGTCTCTAACACATGGTTAAATCCATTCAGTCTGCTTCCTAATAGATCCAAGAAAAGCGTTTCTAGCAACTGGTCCATCAGGCAGTCGCCTTCTAAGTGAACAAAGGAGGTACATTTCTAACAATTTATTCAACCAAGCAATCTCCTCAATTCTAGTCCAACCAGAAGTACATTTCTAGCAATTTGGTCCATCCAGGCAGTGTCCTTCGTAGTCCAACCAGGACGTGCATCTGTAACACCTAGTTAACCCATGCACTCTGTTTTCTTATTCACCCACCAAGTGCGTTTCTAGCACCTGTTACACCAGGAAGTTTACTTTATAATCCACCCAGGAAGTGCGTCTCTAACACTTAGTTCACCCACGCAGTCCCTTTTCTTTCTATCCACCAAGTGCGTTTCTAGCACCTGGTCCGACAGTGAGTCCCTTTAATAATCGACCAAGGATATGCGTTTCAAACAACTGTTCCACCCAGGCAGTCACCTTCTTAGCAAACCTAGTAAGTGAATTTCGAACATTTTTTTCAGCAAGGCATTCTCCATCCTAATTCATCTAGGAAGTGCATTTCACACAATTAGTTCAGCCAGACATTCTCAATCATAGTCCAACCAGGAACTGTGTCTCTAACACCTAGTTCACCCAGGTAGCACCTTCTCTTGTCTACCCAGCTAGTGCGTTTCTAGCTACTGGTCAACCTGGCAGTCTCCTTTATAATGGACCGAGGGAGTGCGTTTCTAGCACCTGGTCCACCCAGGCAATCACTTTCTTAGTAAACCCAGCAAGTGAATTTCTAACAATTGTTCCAGTCAGGCATTCTCCTTCCTAGTCCACGCAAGAGTTGCGATTCTAACACCTAGTCCACCCAGACAGTCTCTTTCTCATTAAACGCAGGAAGTGCATTTCTAACAATTGGTCCATTTAGGCTGCCTCCTTCCATGTCCACCTAGGAACTGCGTCTCTTACACCTATTTCACCCAGTCAGTTCATTTTTTTGTCCACTGAGCAAATACGTTTCTAGAACCTGGTTCACTAAGAAGTCTCCTTAATAATTGGCCAGGAATTGCGTCGCTAGCACTTGAAATACCCAGGCAGTCACCTTATTAGTAATCCCATGAATTGTATTTCTAACAATTTGTTCAGTCAGGCATTCTTCATGCTAGTCCATCAAGGAAATCTATTTCTCACCATCGGTCCAGACAGGAAGTCTCCTTCCAGGTACATCCAGGCAGTGTGTCTCTAACATCTAATTCACCCAGTCAGTTCCTTTTCTTGTCCACCCAGCATTTCTAACACCTGGTCCTTTCAGGTAGTCTAATTGTTCGTAAACACAGCAAGTATATTTCTAACAATTTGTCCAGCCAGGCATTCTCCTTTCTAGTCCACTCAAGAAATGTGTCTCTAACACCTAGTCCACCCAGGCAGTCTCCTACTTAGCAAACCCTGGAAGTGAATTTCTAAAATGGTTCTGTCTGGCATTCTCCATCCTAGTCCACGCAAGAAATGCGTTTCCAACAAATAGTCTTCCCATTCAGTCTTCTACTTACTAAACCCAGGAAGTACATTTCTAATAAAACGTACTGCCTGGCATTCCTTGTTCTTGTCCACGAAAGAAATGCGTTTCTAACAAATAGTCCACCCAGGCAGTCTCCTAGTTAGTTAACCCAGGAAATGTATTTCTAACAAATGTTCCTGCCTGGCATTCTCCTTCCTGGTCCACGCAAGAAATTTGTTTCTATCACCTACTCCACTCAGGTAGTCTCCTAATTAGTAAACCCAGGAAGTTCATCTCTGGCAATGGGTCCAACCTGAGAGTCTTATTGCTAGTCTACCCAGAAAGTGCGTCTCCAACTCTTAGTTCAACAAGGCAGTCTCTTTTTTGTCAACCAAACAAGTGCTTTTATATCACCTGGTTCATCAGGAAGTTCCTTTTCAAATCGAACCAGGAAGCGCGTTTCTAGCACCCGGTCTTCTCAGGTAGTCTCCTTATTACTTATCCCATGAAGTACATTTCTAGCAATTGGTTCAGTCAGGCATTCAACTTCCTAGTCCACGCAGGTAAATGCGTTTCTCACCACTAATCTACCCAGGCAGTCTCCTTCTTAGTAAACCCAGAAAGTGCATTTCTCACAAAATGTCCAGCCAGACAGTCAGTCTCCTTCCTAGTTCACCCAGGAAGTGCGTCTCTAACATCTAGTTCACCCAGGCAGACCCTCTTCTTGTCCACCCAAGTAGAACGTCTCTAGCACCTGGTTCTATCAGGCAGTCCTCTTCTTCTTCCTAAACCTAGGAGGTGCATTCCTAACAATTCAAGCCAGGTAGTCTCCTTCTTAGTCCACGTAAGAAATGCGTTTCTAACACACATTCCACAAAGGCAGTCTCCTATTTAGTAAACCCAGGAAGTGAATTTCTAACAATTGGTCCAGCTAGGCAGTATCCTTTCTAGTCCACCCAGGAAGTGTGTCTTTAACACCTAGGCCACTCAGGCAGTCACCTTTATTCTCCACCCAGCAAGTCCGTTTCTAGCACCATGTCACCCAGCTTGGATTTTCAACATTTCAAAACCCTTTTTTGCAATAGCTAAATCACATACTAATAATTGGAAAGTGTGGATTAAGTAATAAATTTTTTTTTGTAAATTTGCTCTTAGCCATTTATTAATGAATATATATATATATATATATTTTTAGTAAGTTTTCCCTTGAAAAAAATGAAGTTCCAATGCATACATATTTTCAAAATCTCAATTGATTTACACAAATAACTAAACGGGACCACTGTATTATTTCTTATATCATAAATTATATCAAATAAACTTGTCTTCTTTTTAAAACATAACTTTCATTTTAGTTGATCTGTGTTGTGTGATCGTGTTTTAAAGTGAATGTTTAATTTTTCTAAAATCTTTCAAAAGCTCGTAGTATGAAAGACAGCAGGGAGCGTATACTGTGGCTGTTGGAGGACAATTCGAACCTGAAGTGCTTCAAGATGAATAATTGACTCCAAAACAAATCATGATGTAGAATATCATGTTACTGAGTGAGAACATTATACTAATTCTAAGACAAATCATAATGATGACAATGATATCCTGCATAAAGATGAAACTTATTTTCTGGGAAAAGACAAAATAACTCAATGGAAATAAGCTACCTGCTTATGTTTGAATGTTCACAAAAGAAGTATGAACATTGTTTTACGTCTTCTTGGATCAATTACAACTGCAAAAAACGGCAAGTACGTTTCTAGCACCAGGTCTCCTATGCATTCTCCTTCCTAATCGATCCAGGAAATTCGTTCCTATCACTTGGTCCAAACAGGCAGTTTCCTTTTTAATAAACCCAGGAAGTGTATTTCGAGAAATAGCTTCAGCCAGGCAGTCTCCTTCGTAGTCCATGACAGAATAGCGTTTGAAACACTTAGTCCGCTCAGGCACTCGTCTTCAGGTAAACCTAGGAAGTGCATATCTAACGATTTGTCCAGCCAGGCAGTCTCCTTCCTAGTCCACACAGAAGGTGCGTCTCTAAAAACTAGTACACACCGGCAGTCACCTTTCTTGTCCACCTTGCAAGTGCGTTCCTAGCACCTTCTCCACCCAAGCAGTCTCCTTCCTAATCGATCTAGGATGAGACTTTCTAGCACCTGGTCCAACCAAAAACTCTCAATCCAACTTCACCCAAGAAATTGGTCTAGAAAACAATTCCCACTCAGGCACTCTCAATCCTTGTCTACTCAGGAAGTTTGTCTGTAATATCTGGTCCAACGCGTGTAGTCTGCTTCCTATTTCACCCAGGGAGCGCGTTTTTTGCACATGGTCCACCCAGACATTCTCTATTCTACTCCCACCAGTAAGTGCGTTTCTAGCACCTGGTACAAACAGACATTTACCAATAAGGTCCACCCAGAAAGTGTGACTCTAATACCTGGCCCACCCAGGCAGTCTCTTTCTTAGTAAACCCCGGAAGTGCATTTCAAATAATTGATTAAGCCAGGCATTTTCTTTCCTAGTCCACGCAAGAAATGTGTTTCTAACACCGAGTTAACCCAGGAAGTCTCTTACTTAGTAAACATAGGACGTTCATTTCTAACAATTGGTCTAGCCAGGCAGTTTCCTTCCTAGTACATCCATGAAGTGCGTCTCTAACACCTAGTTCACCCAGGCAGTCTCTTTTCTTGTCCACTTTGCAAGTGCTTTTCTAGAACCTGGTCCACCAGACAGTCTCCTTCCTAGTCGACCCAGGTAGTGCGTTTCTAGCATCTGGTCCACACAGGCAGTTACGTCCTTTGTAAACCCAGGAAGTGGATTTCTAACAATTGATTCAGCCAGGGATTCTCCTAACTAATCCACGCAAAAGTTGTGTCTCTAACACCTAGTCAATCCAGGCAGTTTCTTCTTCGTTAACGAAGGATGTGCAGTCTCCTTCCTAGTCCACACAGGAAGTGCATTTCTAACACCTAGTTCACTCAGACAGTCCCTTTTCTTGTATATACAGCAATTGGTCCACAAGGGAACTTCCTAATCAACCCAGCAAGTGCGTTTCTATCACCTGGAAAACCCAAACAGTCACCTTCATAGTAAACACAGGAAGTGCATTTCTAACATTTTGTTCATCCAGCCATTCTCCACCAAGAAAGAGTGTCTCTAACATCTAGTTCACCCAGGCAGTCTCTTCTGTTTTCCACCCAGCAAGTGCATTTCTAGCACCTGGTTCACCATGCAGTCTCCTTCCTGAATGACCCAAGAAGCATGTTTCTAGCACTTGGTTTTCTCAGGCATTCTCCTTCTTAGTAAACCCAGGCAGTGCATTTCTAACAATTGGTCCATCCAGGTATTTCCCTTCGCAGTCCACGCCAGTAATGTGTTTCTGACACCTAGTCCTCCCACGCAGTATCCTAATTAGTAAACCCAGGATGTGCGTTTCAAACAATTGGTTGAGCCAGGTGTTAGTCTCGAACACCTAGTACACCCAGGTAGTACGTCCCTAACACCTGTAACACCATTATGCCTTGTTTCCATGATATGAAAAACTCAATATGCTGACAAAGGCAGAAATTTATTTTATTATAAAACATAAACTGACCATAACGTTTTAACCCTCTAACAAGGTCTTCTTCAGTCTCTGCACCAAGCACAAATGTAACAAGGTACAAAACACGACGATGTATATACACAAAAATTACTCCCTCCAGACTATTATAAAGTTGTTCCAGAATGTTCCAGAACAACTTTCTAATAGTCTGGAGGGCAATAATTTTTGCGTACATATACATCCTCTTTTGTACCTGGTTACATTTGTACTTGGTGCAGAATCTGAAGAAGATCTTGATATAAGGTTGAAACGTTGCGTTTACTTTATGTTTTATAATAAAATAAATTTCTGTCTTAGTCAGTATATTGAGTTTTTCTAACACCTGGCTACCCGAGGCGGTCTCCTTCCTAATCGACCCAGGAAAGTCGTTTCTAGCACCTGGTCCATCCAGGCAGTCAACTTTTTAGTAAACCCAGGAAGTGCAGTTCTATCACCTGATAAACTCAAGCAGTCCGGCAACTAATCGACCCAGAAAGCACGTTTGTAACACCTGGTCCACCCAGGCATTCTCCATCCTAGTTCATCAAGGAAGTGCGTCTCGAACATCTGGCCCACCCAGGCAGTTTCCAACATAGTCCACTCAGGAAGCTTGTATCTAATGCCTTTTCCACCCATGTAGTCTCCTTCCTAATCCATTCAGGAAGCGCGTTTCTAACACCTAGACCACCCAGACATTCTCAATTCTAGTCCACCCAGTAAGTGCGCTTCTAGCACCTCGTCCACACAGATATTCTCGTTCTTAGTCCACCCAAGTGGTGCGTCACTAACACCTGGTTACCCAGGCTGTCTCAGTCCAAGTCGACCCATGAAGAACGTTATTAGCATATGGTCAAACCAGGCAATCTCTTTCTTAATTAACCCAGGAAGTGTATTTCGAAAAATAGCTTCAGCCACGCAGTCTCCTTCCTAGTCCACGCCAGAAATGTGTTTCTAACACCTAGTCCACCCAGGCAGTCTCCTTCCTGATCAATCCCGGAAAGTCGTTTTTAGCACATGGTCCACCCAGGCAGTCACCTTCTAAGTAAACCAGGAAGTGCATTTCTAAAAACATTTTCAGCCAGGTAGTCTCCTTTCTAGTCCACCCAGGAAACGTCTTTCTAGCACCTGGTTCACATAGGCATTCTCCATCCTAGTCCAACCAAAATGTACACCTGGTCTACCCAAGCAGTCTTCTTTCTATTCCACACATGAAGTGCGTGTCTAACACCTGGTCCACCAGGCAGTTTCCTTCCAAGTTCGCCCAGGAAGTGCATTTCTAACACCTGGTCCACCCAGGCAGTATCCTTTCTAGTCCGCCTTGGAGGTGCGTCTCTAACATAATGTTATGTTCCACCCAGCCAGTCTCCTTCGTAGTCCAGTCAGGAATTGCGTTTAATTCTAATTAGTTCATTTAACATTCTCCATGGTAAACGGTTGTAATTATTTGATCTTTTCCTTGTTGCCCGGCCCTGTGGCGGAGTGGTTAGGACATCGCGCCTCGACGCCAAGGATCCCGGGTTCGAATCCCGGTCGGGCTTGGTTGTTTGTGAATGTCTATTCATCAATTTCATCACTCATCCCCATCTTCGCAAATTAGCCAAGAGGCACAAAACGCGAAGTAAAATAAACTAAATCAAATAAAAAAAAATCAAATCAAAATCAAATTGATCTTTTCCTTGCCTGATTGTTGACTCACAAAGAACAATCATCCCCTTAACGGGATTCAAAAACTGGACCCTGGCGTCGTGTCCTGCTGTGGTAACAACTACTTCACAAAGGTATGCTCCTAGGCATCCCTGAATTAAAATTTGTTTATTTTGGTAATCTCTCACAAACAGCATAGTGCTACATTTACAGATTTTTACAAGAAATGTTATGTTTTCTTTGGTACAATGAGACAGAATAATTTACAAGCATGTTCTTATCGGAAATGAGACAGCGGCGTGCCTATGGAGGGCAAAACGATTGCTGTCTACTAACAAAATGTATAGACCTCCTCCTTTTCAGCCACTGTATATAGAGCATGGTAGAGCTTTGTTCTTAAACTCACTATATGCACAGGAAGGCTAATCGGGACTGGGGACTTGAAGTTTAAAAAGGGATCGGAACCACTTGTACTAGAACTTTGCATCAAATCCGGAAATCCTTTGATTACAAGGAGCAAAGAAAGAAAACTGAAATCAGTTCCACAACTTTTCAGTCCATGTACTGTTCCATTTGGAACAAAGAAAGGGAGGAGAATGGGCTGTTCAATTTTCTGATAAGGGATGAAGTATGATAATTTACATTGTCAATTCTTAAAATTTAAAGAAAAATTCTCGAAAATGGAACATGGCACCAAAGGTTTTTCATTTCCATGTATAAGTATATATATTCAGATACCAGTTACCATACTTATTTTTTATGCTGTTTTGAGATAAGCCTAATTCTAAAGAAGCTGATTCCTCAAATTTTGAGAATTCAAAGGGTTATATCTCCTAAAAGCATCAATATCGAAGTAATGTGCTACATCAGGAAGCTTGTCCTAATTGTTAGCTTTAAGGCCCAGTAAATAAATATTTGGGGTTCTCTTGCTTAACCAAGATATCAAGGGCTGAAAACAGGAAAAACTGCATTTTGGACCCTTTTTCTTGCCGAATAATAATGGAAAGCAAAATGTTCACTCAAAACAATTGAATGTATAGAAGCAAACCGTTTTATATTAACAGTGTATGAAAACACAAATTTCTTGTGCATTTGCTTTCAAAGAGACAGCATTCCAAACTTACTCATGTTTTACTTTTCATGAAAAATGGAGGGTGAGACCTTGAACTTCAAAATTTTCTATAGGGAGGAATTTTTTTTTAGGTTCTCAAAATTGCACAATATTCATTTCTCATGACATACTTCAACATATAAAAAAATCACGCTTATCAAAAGATACAACTATCCAAATGGAACTTTCTTAAACCGAATTTCAAAATAATGGCTTTTAAGATAAACCGTCTAAAATGCGAGAATATAAACATTAACGGCATGTCTGTACCTTAAAGACATGTTACGTTATCGCAACGGCGGCTTCTTGCATGCTATTTGTTCCTCTGGCTGTTACAACTGACCAGATATTGAGTATTTTTTTAAAATATAATCGTAAGTGGATATAATATTCACACATCTAACTCTGTTATTGGTTTTCCTACACACGAATGGATATATAATAAAAATATTGAAATGATTAACTATTTTAATAAATATTTTGTAAACCCCCGGGAAAAATATTAGTCTCTCTCAAGTAAAAAATACATTTCTTTCCTAATAGTACTAAGGTAAGGTAACGAGTACCGACATAAGAGTTGAACAATTACCACGAGAGTTTATGATCCTCAGCTGTGTTAAAGAAAGCAGTTTGTAGTGGCGTAGGCAGGAGGGGTGCTGTCCCGTCTCAAGCCCCCATTGTCAATACAACTTTCGATTTTAAATTAGAGAAAGGCGATAGAGTAGCAGTGCGACAATTTATATACATTTTCTCTTTATATTCCGTTAATTGTTCGAGGACTAAGTCTCATTGTTAAACTGAAATTTGGTCATCGATACATTGCGAGATGACACTTGGATGCTTGGTCATAGCTTCCCTGTTTATGGAATGGGTGGAGTGGTCTCAGTGCATTGAAGGAAGTTGGGTAGAATTAAGATGTACTGTTGGAATTCCATGGTCAGCTGGCCTTGGTATTTACTACATTAACAGGACATCTTACTGCGCTAGGTTATTTCTTGGTTTGGAAAGTTGTGGAAACTTAGATTTGAAGATATGAGATTGCGGTTAGTGTCTGGTAATGAGAGGTCATTGGTCTGAAATGTAGTAGGAAAATAACCACAGTCTGATGGTCAAGCACAGATGACAAAATTTCACCATGGCAACCGATTCCTTCTCCCCGCCCCTTGTTCCGTGAAAATGCGACTCTCTCTCATATGTTCCATCAGTTTTCGCGCAGGCCAAGCTAAGTCACAATGAGCCAAACATTCATGTTGTAGATATAGGCGTGTATGTTGCGAGTAACCCAAGTGACCGTGGTGTTTTGGTGAAACTATTAACGGAACCCTGGACTCCGGACGAAAACTATGTATTCCCGGCAGTGAAAGAAAGGCTTTTTCAGATGAAGTGGCTAGGTCAGTTGAAGTGGTTATGTTACAGTGATTACGGTGAAGGGGCTTATTGCCGAACGTGTATATTGTTTGCTGGAAGAGAGGGAGGGCGTGCAAACCAAACGCTGGGAAATTTGGTGTTAAAATCATTCTCAAATTGGAAGAACGATCTGGAATGCTTTCGTTTCCACCAAGAAACACAACACATACAGCAGCTGATCTAAGAGGACACAGGGAATAGGGAACATTATATATAGATTCGGAAGAAAATTGTGGGAATTTTGCTGCATTTTTGAGATTTAGGGTTCCTGGTGCAGACCAAGTTTTGAGATAACATTTACAAGCAAGCTCATTGAATACTCAATAACGTAGTGTACTCTTCATTCAGGAGTTACACTCACCCTTGTAGAAGGCAGGAAATACGAAATCCATTAATGCATGGTGTCCGATTAATCGGACGCTGACACATTTGCATTTTATGTAACACTGTTTTACCTTAATTGGTTATATTTATCACATCTAGTTCCTTGGTACCTCTGTGATGCATATATGTCACCCCACTGGCTTGGCAACATTGTAAATTTTCCGCCAAATTGTAAGGGAGTGCATGGAAAGAAAGCTTTGCTGCGTTTCTATGTAGCGGGTAAGCTCTTTTCAATTGATATGTAGTAGTTGACATATATCCGACAAACATGCGTAAGAAACATTAGTAACAAATATGTAACAATAATTTGTGCATTAGTTTTATCCCTGAGCTGCTATTCCGAGAGAAAATATAGTGTCGGACTCTGTGCACACTGAGCACTTTATTCACATTTTCCATTTCCTGTAAAATGTATATATACCTGGGTTTTTTAGGGATTGTCAACGTATATATGTGTATGCATATGTGCGTGTGTGTGCATAAGTGTGTGCGTGTTTGTGCATTAGTGTGTGTATATGTGCGTGTTTTTAGGAATGAGTGTGTGTATGTGTGAATCTGTGTGCATATGTTTATGTATGCGTGCGTGTGTGTGTGTGCATATGCATATAGGTGTGTGTGTGCGCACGCGCGTATGCTCATATTTGAGTTGTTTATAATCTAACTATAATACAATTTTTACACTATTCAACCTCACTGTGGATCACATTTTTACTACTTTGGAGAATGAAGATTTGGAGGAGGAGGAGGAGAAGGAACATTTATTTTACACCACCAGTGGATTACAAGGTTAAAATCGAAGACAGTGATAAATCAGATGATGAGCATACGGCCAATCTAAACAATTTTTGGCAAAATACGCTAATGAGCGTTTGTGAGGTGCAAACTAAGATATGAAGTTGTGTTGAAGGTTCATCCAGTAATGTAGCGTCTACATATACCCCTACACATAACACTGGTGCTTCAAAAAAATAATACGTCTTCAGACTAAATCAAGACCCTTGTGGAAGAAAAGTCTACCTTCATTCTAATTACAAACTGAGTGCTGCCCTATTGAACCATCTGAAGAAGCACGAAACAGTGAATCACCATTAGATTTTTATAATTTATTTTTTGATGAGGACATACTAAATCTTATAACAAATCAATCCAAAATGTATGCTTCGCACAAAAATATTGATCTTGATTTGACGAAAGAAGAACTTCTTGTTGTTCTTGGCGGTCTCTTGTTGTCAGGTTATGCAAAATATTCAAACAAATGTATGTTTTGGTCAAAAGAAAAAGATACTCCTTCGATACTTTCTGAAAGCATTCCTTGTGGTCGGTTTGAGACTATTCTATATAATATTCATTTGAATGACAATACACAAATAGGCGAGTCGTATCGTCTGTACAAGATACGGCCATATTTGGAGAAACTTTCCTCATCTTTCAAACAGCATGGGTGTGTGGACGAAATGCTTTCCATCGACGAGAGTATGATTCCTTACTACGGGAGGCACTACGCAAAGCAGTTCATTGGAGGAAAGCTGATCCGTTTTGGGTTCAAGAACTGGGTAATAAAGCGCTAGTAGTGGTTACATGATAGATTTTCAGTTGTACACAGATACAAACTGATATCGGACGACTGTGTTCTGTACTGTAATAATAATATTTAGGTGTATATTTATTGGTTTAGATTCCAAATGTTTCCTTTTTTATTGTCATTTCAGAATATGTGTATGTATTTATGTATATATGTAAACATATACATGACCAGTGTCGGCGTTTAGGGGGTCACTTTTGTCCCCGCACTATGCTAAACCTTATCTACAAAGGGAAATATACTGTCTTTGCCTCCCCTAGATTTGGCACGTTGCACCTTCAGGGTTTTGGAACCCAATCGCCGCCACTGCACATGACTGATCTTAAGTCTTTTTTTTTGTTACATATTTTCCACAGCAATACTTTTTCCTTGGGACAGCTATTTATAGACAAAAAATGAAAGTGATAACTGTGCACAGTGTCCGATTTATTGGGCACATGGAAGTGATCGGAGTTTACAGTGCATCTCGATTTATCGGACTCACTGTATCTCTTACTTACATTGTAGCAATAAAAATGTATCATGTGTTAGTAGTGCAAGTGAGCCGTTTCTGAAACCGTAAATGGAGCTCAGTGAGGTTCGCAGTGTTGCTAACGTGTAGCTTTTTACGATGTATATTTACAGTGTAGCCATCTCATAACCTTTTTAAGATGTATATTTAACAGTTTTTCCAAGCTTATTGTACCTTTTTACGCTGTTACGAAAATGGGGCTCTGTGAGGCTCGCAGTGTTACCGATTAATGTTACTCTTTCACACCCTAATCTATACTAACATCGTACTCTATTACGACCTGATCTAAACTAAATGGATGACAGCTTATCTTACTGTGATTTGGCTAACTTCTCGGATATTTAGCATTTGGCGCAAATCCCTATTCGCAACATTGGCAACTTTTTGTCGTTGTATTTCAACTCACGCGCATAAAAATAACCATGCCTATGAAAGTGTTTGGGTTTAGGACGAGGGTTATCATGTAAACCAGAGTCAGACTGCAGCGACAAGCTTCGACCTGTTGCCGTCCATTTTATCACAACTGAGTGGCCTGTTAATCATTCACTTGAACAGCACTTGGACGAAATACGATGACAATGTTGGCAAAACTTTTTACTTCTTCAACAACAACCTAAATTTCTACAAAAATTCCGATCAGTGGCAAACGTCAGATAGTAGTGAATCCGGAGAATGAGGGTGAAGTCAAGATTTCCTTTGGCAAGGACATTTATCGCATCAAGCACTGTGTCTGCTGACGATTGCCTGTACGTCGAGAGTCTGGGTGAGTACAACAAATGTTGTCCTTTGTTCGTGGAGATTCGGATCACCTACCTTATAATAAATAAGCATAGTATCAACGCCTAACAGATCTCCAAGCTGGAAAGTCTAATCACCGAATCCGATTTTTCGCATTACCATCACCTCATAGACGACATACAGAACAAGTTGGAAACGCTGCAGCAATCAACGCCCACCCAGCATGACATGCGCAACTTCAAGATGCCATGCGTACCGTGGCAGACGCTACATAGTTGGAAGCAGTGAAAAAGGCTCTGGAATCTCTTCAAAATATGATGGCAACCATGCCCAGAACGTAGGAGCTGAAAGTTGTGAAGCGGGCAGTCAATCGAATACTCAAATCCGACAAGGTGAAAAACATCCAAGGCGAAATCGCGCCACTTCGGAATACTGTCGCTGCTTTACCCACCAATCAGAATGTCACCGACCTCCATGTGCTGTTTGCTGAGATCAGGACCTAAACCCACGACCTCGTGTCCTAAACTTTTAAGTTGAGGCTTCTGGAAAGCTTGCAGAATAACGCCGCGAACTGGAAATTCCAAATCGGCACCGTCGAAGCGAACCAGGAATCAGCCTTGGTTGACTTCGGCACCAAGCTTCAGGATTTGAAAGAGCAATTCAAGCAACATTAGGTCGAATTGATAATCAAACCCGGTTACAACGAGGTTGTTTGCACCATCGGGGAACACCTGGAACCGATGTTGAGTAGATTGGACGGTTCAGTCTTGCGTTATCTGTTATCCGTCGAGATTCTCAGGCTTCAAAGTGTTCCGAATGTTCGAGGGTATTGGACGTATGAACACGCCGCTAACATTTACTAATTGTATTTTTACTACCAGTCTCACGAATTTTTCCTCGACGGTGCTGTTCGGTTTCTCAAGGAGTGATCAGAAAGTCCTCGGACGGCTTCCGGGCAGCAACAAGCAGACGGGGATCATCGCCACCTTCAATCCGAACTCGGAGTGCATGGATCCGATCATCTACACGCCCTCGTCTCCGATATACTTTCCCGTGTGTCGTAACCTCATAGACAAAATAGAATTGGCGGTGACCAACGAGAAGGGCGAGGAGGTTGATTTCTCCGGAGCCACAACAACTGCCGTCGTGGAGATTAACGTGTAATAAATAACGATCACGGAACATATCGAAAGTTACGAGTTGCAGTCCTTCCCTCCCATACGTCGCACATTCGCCAAACTCAACAAACCGGACCGAGAAATCGAGTTCGATGTTGACGTCGGCGACAGTTTCGTGCATACATACGGAGCTGACCTGTACGTCAAGTTCGACGTTGTAAAGAGAGACAGCGGCGATGCTTTCCCGGCCAATACAAATTTGATCCCCGTGGACAACTTTGTACCGTAACTGTTCTCGCAGGTGGAAGTTGGGAAACATGGCACAGTCATCGATCGAGTCGACTACCCTGGGGTTACCTTTACGGACGTGGGAACGTTGAAACTGTCCAGGACCGACGGTGCCGACTACCAGGCATGGGGATTTGAAGCGGGTGCGAAGATCAAAACCAAAAACCACACAGTTCTATTTCCCATGCGTCTGATACCCGGCTTTTTCTCCGATTACGAGGAGAACATGTGGAAGGGCTGTTTGTATCTCACGTTTCGCAGAGCTGACAACGACAACGACGCGCTGATGGCTAGAGCACCTTGGGTCCTGAAGGGACACCCCCGTTTCCCAACACACTACCCGACGCTTCCAAGTGCCTCGTAAGGTTCATGGAGCTGCAGATACCGTTGGTGAAATACGAATCCAACCACTCCCTTAAGTACAAAACAAATATTTTGAAGAATCTCCAAATGCCCTATCCAGTTTTACAGTTACCAGTGTGTGCAGAAACCTCCTTCCGGCAATCATTTCGAATTCGACGTGACAACGCAGTTCAACAACATTCGGTACGACATGCCTGAGTTCGCATTCGTGCTCTTCCAGACACGGGAGGAGAACAACCAGGAGAAAGATTCCAGCCAGTTCAACAAATGCAAATCAAGAACATCTATATTAAAAATGGAAGGTACGAGTATTTTTCCGCGAGAGAACTACAACCTGAACATTGCAGACGACGACTGCCTAAAAGAGGGTGACGTCTGGCAATGTGGACGTATACTGTACCCAAACGAGTTCATGGCTGGCAGACACATGGTCGTCATCAAAACATCGAAGAGGAGGCAGGTGGTTGTCAACGATAGCACCAACATCAAGATTGTTTGTGAGTTCCACGATGCCTTGCCCGCCGACACCATATGTAGTGTCATTCTCATCGTGGAGAAAACTTTGGTGTATGATGTCACAAACAAGCGAGTGACTGAACAGTTTTAAATGCATTGTAACAGCATTGCAAGTGTGCTGTTTAACAATTGACAAAAACATGATCACACCTGAAAGGAACTGCACCCTTCGGCCCTGCGTGTGTCATAGGACAGGGCTGGAGTTAGTTCCGTTTTTTACAAAAGAAGAAGAAGAAGAGATTGAGCATGCAACAGCTATTTAAAAAATTAGGGGGCTAAGAACAGACGCGCAGGCTTTGTTGGTTTTCAGCTTATAATGGCCTCAGGTGAGTGTGTGGATCCCACACTCGATGACACATTTCTTATTGTCGTGAGCATCCAGGGCGACCTTCCTTACGCGGTTGGTGGTCAACACATGGTCGACGCTTTGGATGCGCTCCTCCACTCATAGAACCGACGACCTGATTTTGAGGCAACCGACGTAGTCCTCGAACGTGAGGCACTCCTAGACCAATTGCTGCCCAATCCTTCGCCTTTTTGGTGATACTACCCTCGGCTCGAATTGTGTAAGCTTTTCGCGAATACCGGCAAACTCGAGAATTACATCTCCGTTCTTCTCGTTCTTGAGTTTGCCGGGCATCTTTTTGTTCCGGGATGCCAGGATGCCGTACCTGTTAGTCTGGGGATTGCCCGATGTGTCAAACAGCTCAGCCAAAGATGGGACTGCGGCTATGTCCTCGTACACGTCGGCCGTCCGGAAATGGTATACCACACTGTCCTTGTCTATGTATAGAAGAGAGATGTCACGGTCATAGTGTTTTGCCAAGGGTGCAATAGTGAGTCTCAAACATGTGCAGCTCCCTTAGGTCCAGATCCGTGGCTCCAACGTAGATTGCTTTGATCAGGAACACCACAGTCCTGTCCATGTGGACCAGAGCCAACTGCTTGTTGTAGATTGTCCTAGATTTGAAAGCCGGGTTTGCCACCAGCTTGCGATAAAGCTCGGCGTTCGCAATCTACCTCACATCCACGCGATTTCGCACGTTCTTCATTGTTATACCAAAAACTGCATTGTTCATCAACTTGAGGAAGTCCTGGTCAGGCTCAGAGAAAACGACGATGCAGTGCTCGGTATTGTTGTCTATGTACTACTTCAACCACAGACAGTGCGAGAACGAAAAAAACGCTGTGAATCGTTCTCCATGAGCAGCTGGGGCTGATCCGAGCAAAGCGAACACTTGAACTCCGGAGCAGGCGGTATTTCGCGGATAGCCTCCTGCAGCTTTTCGGAGAATTCGAGGTCCACCTCGGCGAAGAACCCACGTTCAGTATCGTCGAAAGCTTCGACGTCAAAACCGGAAGGATTAGCCCACTCGAACCCTCCTGAACGGGGTTGCTGCATCATAGAGTATCCACAGTGGTTGTTTACGTCTGTGTGCATGATGTAGCTCGATGGCTTGGAGGGGTCGTGGCCAGTTACCATGTGCTGGTTCTTGACGCGCGCGTATCGTTCCGACACATGGACCATGCCGCCCGGATGCCTCTCTTGATGAAGATCACCACGTCTGAGTCGGAAAGGAGCTCGAGCTGAACCTTCGTCAACAGCAGCATAGCCGACATTGCTAGTTCGGGAGGCTGTAGAAGTATGCGGGGTCCAGGTGGTTAATGCTCAGGACAGTCGAGCGAAACGCCTGGAGCCTTCAATCGAACCTAATATAGGCATCGTTATAATCCCCAAGAGTTCGACAACCCAGCTCGCGCCACATGGACTGGGCGTGCTGATACACCCGAGCCTCTCAGCCGACTGTAGAATTTATCACGGGGAAGTAGATACTCTTCCCCGAACTTAGTTCAGTCGGTGACGTATTCGCAGGGGTAGATGTGGTGATGGACAGCTGGTCGTCGCTAAGCTTTCCAGCGAGAGCGTCGAGGCTTGCCTGGAGGAACTTTAGGGAGTCTAGGAACCGAAGCACGATTTTGGAGCACGATCAGGCGATCGACACCCACTTGCTCAGGCGGATGTATCGCTCCTCGTTCTACGCTAAGACGTTGATGCGTTTATCGTCGTAGCCAAGATGCGACACCAAGTGATGAAAATTGTTCTCCGAGCCATTATGAAAAAACACCGGAAGGCACCGCGGGTCCCGGGCCAACGTTTGCACTCGTTGCACCACGGACCAATATAGCTGCTAGTGTAATGGTCTTTTCTCGTACTTTCCCGTTGGTGGTGATAAAGGTCAACTTGTAAAGAGGACAGGTGGTGACTGAATCGTGTCTACGCTGCTCATCGAACTATAGCGGCAGCATAGGCATGGAGGCCAATAACACCTTTCCTATAGGTCTGGCTTCTTTCACCATCCTTCACTTTCACCAACTCCTTGACTGAGTTGGGACCGCAATGCACGTCTGGCTTGGGGGCGACACGCTGGTCTCGAAACACCACAACATAAGCAAAACTCAAGGCATCGTGGCGCTGGTAGGGAATGGTGGAGGATAGCTCGGGATCATTATTGCAGGAGGAGAGGGGTTTAAGGAAGGCCTCAAAGTCCACTACGATGATTGCGGGGTACTCTGCCGTAGCACTGTGCAGGCGAAACTACTCAACCGATCCGGGTTTCTGCAGGAGCATCCGCGAGTGTTTGTTAGTACCACAGTAAAGCATGATGTGCTCGAGCTTCTCGGCAGCGATATTAGGTCCTCGAGAGCGATAGTAATCATTGTGTTGACGGTTGTCGAAGGTGTTCACGCAGCTTTCGACACACCTTGATGTGATGTCCATGGCTGCTTCTCTGACCTGAAACCAACCGGGAGAGCGAGCGAAAGAGAGTGTAGTGGTGGCATGAGTCGCTCTTTATCAACAAGAAGTTGAACTCCTGCGCACCGTCACCATCCACGTCGCTCACGCTAATGGGATACACAACATTTGTCTTATCGGTGAGTCCATAACCATTGATGGCCAGTCGCTTGCCTGACACATCTCGCGCCAGCACTTCAAACTTCGGGATGTCACCGATTACCATGGAAGAGGGGATCCAGGCAATTGCAACTTCGAGTTCTGGTTCGAAATGCACGTAGTGGGCAACTCGGCGCGGCTAGTCTTTCCTTCGATTCGGTGCAACGCCGCCAGCACCGACCATACGTTATGAATATTCAGAACGGCCTTCTTGGCCCCCAATGTCTGGTTGTAGGGGGACGTAGTTGGACGCGGACAGGTGAACAACCTTGCTGAGCTTAACCCGAAGTTCGTATGTATTGCCACACAACGATCCCCCAGACCCCTTAGCCTTGTGCTCTTCCAGTTTTCGCACAAACTCGTTGACGAGCTCGTCGCCTTGAGGTTCGCAACATTCGCCTGATGAAGTACGTTAGCCTTGGTAGAGTGGCAGAATGTGTAAGGTTCACAGTAGAGGAGTGTCCCGGGTTGGCCAACCGAAAATGAGGCTCGGTGAGGCTCGCAGTGTTGCCAACTCCTCACTCGAAAAAATCACCAAGGTTTTTGTTTTTGGGTATAACCTAACCTCAAGCAAGAAGCTGGCAACACTGCGAGAAAGCCTCAAGCAGTGTTGCCAACTCCTCACTCGAAAAAAATCACCAAGGTTTTTGTTTTTGGGTATAACCTAACCTCAAGCAAGAAGCTGGCAACACTGCTTGAGGCTTTCTCGCAGTGTTGCCAACTCCTCACTCAAAAAATCACCAAGGTTTTTGTTTTTGGGTATAACCTAACCTCAAGCAAGAAGCTGGCAACACTGCTTCAGGCTTTCTCGCAGTGTTGCCAACTCCTCACTCAAAAAATCACCAAGGTTTTTGTTTTTGGGTATAACCTAACCTCAAGCAAGAAGCTGGCAACACTGCGAGAAAGCCTCAAGCAAGAAGCTGGCAACACTGCTTGAGGCTTTCTCGCAGTGTTGCCAACTCCTCACTCAAAAAATCACCAAGGTTTTTGTTTTTGGGTATAACCTAACCTCAAGCAAGAAGCTTGCAACACTGCTTGAGGCTTTCTCGCAGTGTTGCCAACTCCTCACTCAAAAAAATCACCAAGGTTTTTGTTTTTGGGTATAACCTAACCTCAAGCAAGAAGCTGGCAACACTGCTTGAGGCTTTCTCGCAGTGTTGCCAACTCCTCACTCAAAAAATCACCAAGGTTTTTGTTTTTGGGTATAACCTAACCTCAAGCAAGAAGCTGGCAACACTGCTTGAGGCTTTCTCGCAGTGTTGCCAACTCCTCACTCAAAAAATCACCAAGGTTTTTGTTTTTGGGTATAACCTAACCTCAAGCAAGAAGCTGGCAACACTGCTTGAGGCTTTCTCGCAGTGTTGCCAACTCCTCACTCAAAAAATCACCAAGGTTTTTGTTTTTGGGTATAACCTAACCTCAAGCAAGAAGCTGGCAACACTGCTTGAGGCTTGTTTTAATGGTTTGCTCTTGTAAGGCATGATCCTTATTTTCTTGCAGTGTGGCCAACTCCTCACTTGAAAAAATCACCAAGGTTTGTTTTTGGGTCTAACCTAACCTCAAGCAAGGAGCTGGCAATACTGCTTGAGGCTCGCCTTGCAGCGTGGCCAACATCTTACTCGAAAAAATCACCAAGGTTTTTGTTTTTGGGTCTAACCTAACCTAAAGCAAGGAGCTGGCAATACTGCTTGAGGCTTGTTCTGCAGTATTGCCAACATCTTACTCGAAAAATCACCAAGGTTTTTATTTGGTCTAACCTAACCTAAAGCAAGGAGCTGGCAATACTGCTTGAGGTCTGCCTTACAGTGCATAAAGCAATTTGCCAACCTACTGGTACTTTTGCCATAGCTTTTTTTTACAAAAAAAAGAGAGAAAGGAGAAAAAGAGAGAGAGGGAAGAGTTAAACAACCGACAGTATTACCAATACCTACCTACAGCTTTTTTTACTTGGCAAGGGCTATTTTGCTTGAGGCTTAGCCAATTTATATACTGACGTAACATACACACACTAGGCAAGAAGAGCCAGCAACAAATATATACTGCCGTAAAAGAGAGAGGGATGGATGGATGGCAACACAGTATGTGTGTGCGTGTGTGTGTATAATATGTAGTATTATTAACTAGATTGTGTTGGCAACCCACCTACAACTAAAAAAGATAGAGATGCCAATGTTGCTGTAAGATGAAGAGAGAGACCTATCGTGACCTTTGTAAACCTCTCTCGGGGGGAAACACGATGTGCTATACACACGTGCGCGCGCTGGCGCTTCTCATTATTTTCGTATTGTGACGCAAACAAACAAATAAATAATTGTTGTTTTTTAGGATGCCTGGCCCCTATAACCTCGCCAGGGTGCGTGGTGCCCAACCAAAAAAAAGTAAAAGGTTTTCTAACGGCTGCGGTTGTAGATTACCGCACCTCTGTAGGGTTTCACGTGTTTTTTTTCCCCCCAAACTTCCATGAAACCCTACAGAGGACCTCCGTAATGCATGCAACGTGTACTAACGACTCTAGTGTTATTTGATGTTGTAATATTTTGGATATAGAGTTTTATTGTGAGATATAGATAAAAATAATTATGTTTATTATAATATTTTTTTGATGAAGATGGAGAATGTATGTGTGTGTTACAAATAAAGTTGCATGCTTATTTTTTTAGTGTGTTTGTACGTGTATGTGTTTTTGATGTTCGACAGCATCTGAAACGATAAAAATAGAATTTTATTGTTAATTTTCTCATGTAAAAACAACAACAACAAAATTTTTGTGCAAAAATTTCTGATTGTCTCGTGCTATAGTGCAAAAACTGATGAGAAAAAAGATATTGTAACTGATAACTGATGAAATTGATATTGTAACTGATCTTGAACTAGTGAAATTTTCGTATTGTGCCATTAAAACTGATTGTGCTAGTACAAAAATTTCTTATTGTGCAAGAAAAAATGTTAAAAACTTGTTAAAACTGCTCTGTGACCCTCTCGTTCTTCACGTCGTTGACGAAGGACTTCTCGGCGACCAGGATGACGCTGCACATGGTGTCCTCGGGCAAGGCTTCGTGGAACTCGCAGACGACCTTGATGTTGGTTCGATCGTTGACCACCACCTGCTTTCTCTTAGATGTGTTGATGACGAACATGGGTCTGCGGGTTTTGAATTCGCTGGGCGTGTAGTACATGTCCATGCTCCCCTCGGTCACGCGTTTGAAAGAGGTGTAAGCTTCGTAAAGTTTGAGGTAATCGTTTTTGGTCATGTCGAGGTTGTAATTCTCGCGCGGGAAGACTTCGTTGCGTCCATTCTTCAGATAAACGTTCTTGATTTTGCAGTCGTCGAACTTGCTGGAATCTTTTTCCTGGTTGTTATCGCGCCTGGTCTGAAAGAGCACTACGACGAAATCTGGCATGTCGAACTGTATGTTGTTGAACTGTGTCGTCACGTCGAATTCCATGTGACTTCCCGACGCCATCTTCTGCACGCACTGGTAACCGTGAAAGTGAATCGGTACCTGCGGATTCTTCAAGATCTCCCCTTTGTACTTGAGAGCGTAGTTTGTTTCGTATTCCACGATCGGCATTCTCAATTCCATGCTCCGGATGACGCACTTGGCCGCTTCAGGTAATGTGTTGGCTATCGGCGTGCCGTCGGCGTTCAAGTTGGTGTATCGCATCAGTGCGTCGTTGTCGTTGGCCGCTCTTCGAAACGTGACGCGCAATCCTCCCTTCCACATGATCTCCTTGTAGTCCGAGAAGAATCCCGGCAGCAGACGCATGGGAAAAAGCACCGTGTGACTTCTAGTCGATATTTTGGTCCCCGCTTCGAATCCTCCCGCCTGGTAGTATGTCGCGTCTGTTTTGGATAATTTCAAAGTTCCCACTGCCGTCGACGTGATGCCTGGATAGTCTATTCTGTCGATGACGGTGTTGTGTTTCCTCTCCTCCACCTGCGAGAACAGGTGAGGCACGAAGTTGTCCACGAGTATCAAATTTGCATTGGGCGGAAACGCGTCTCCGCTTTCCTTCTTCACCACGTCGAATTGAAGGTAGAGGTCCGCTCTGTGAGGATGAACGAACCCGTCGCCTACGTCCACGTCGTATTCGATCTCCCTGTTCGCTTCGTTGAGATTGGCAAACGTGCGACGGTTGGGAGGGAAAGATTGCAATTCGTAACTTTCGATTTGCTCCATTTTCACTATGCGTGTTATTTATTATACGTTGATCTCCACGATGGCAGTGGTCGTTGCACCTGCGAAATCCACCACCTCTCCTTTCTCGTTCGTCACCATCAACTCTATGTCGTCTATGCGGTTGCGGCATACTGGAAAATAGATCGGCGAAGAGGGTGTGTAGATGATCGGTTCCATGAATTCGGAACTGGGTTTGAACGTAGCTATGATTCCCGTCTGCTTGTGACTTCCCAGCAACTCCCCGTCCGAAGATTTAGTGATCATTCCTTCTGCCACGTTACAGTGAACGTTCAGAGTCTCTATGGCCAGAAATTTAGGAATGTTTGCTGCCGTGTGCTTGATGCCAGCTTCGAGTTTTGTGTTGTTCTCGAAACCTAAAAGTTCACCCATGGTACCCAGGTCCACGGTCTCCGTCGCCGACACGATTTCCACTCTGTGCGTGACCGAATTTTGAGAAAAGTACGTGCCTTTGGGTAACTGAGCTTGCAAAGTGGAAAGATTGTATTGGCCTGGCGTGACGACGATGTGTTCGCTTCCGACGCTAATTTTGTTGTTGTGCTGCGTGACGTTAGGTATCAGGTACATGCTGTAGAATGCACGCAGAGCTACGGATTTAGGATAGACGATGTCGTCGTGCAGCGTGAGTTTCAAGATTGAAGATTCGCTCGTGAGATGGAACACGCCCATCGTGTTTAAGATTCCACAATGCTTTCTGAAAATGTTCCACCGACGGGTTATTTATTTTAGACATGTATGCGAGAACGGAAAGGCATAGGTGGCCGCAGTTAACATCGGTGAAACCCTGGATGCGTTTGTCATTGTAGTAGAGGTTGGCAACACTGAGATACTTTACCAACCTGGCAGGTGGTGTGCCACCGAACGAATCGAAAACAAATGCATTGTTATCGTCAATTTTGAGGTAGCATATCCAATGTGTACCAGGATTTTTGTAACTGTCCAGGTTGACCACGCCATACTCCTTTTTCTTCACAGCAGAGGGTAGAGAATCGGACATGAAAACACCCCTGAAGTTTTTTATTCCCAACAGTTCGATCAGAGATTCAATATCGAAGTTGGACAGGGCTTCTTCTTTTTTTTATATTTCTTCAAAGCATCGAGGTTGTTTTTTTGTTTTTTGGTTATACCTTTCCCCTTCTTCTCCATAGCCAGGTTGTGACGTTTCTGTTCTTCCAATTCTGCCTTGTTCTTCTTCGAGTCGATGACGGTTTTCGCGATGGCGGCGCTACCGCCGGCCAAACTTCCAACGGCCCCCAATGCTGCCAGGATGGCTGGGATGCTGAATATGAAACCTCCGATTTTTGCTGTTTCCGCGAACGCTGCAAGCGTCTCAATTGAGGTGTGCTGAGAAGTAATTTCATTCCGTGTCCTTTCGTCAAGCAAGAACGTTTCTTCTCGCGTTGTTTCTTCGTGAGTAAACCATCGAGGGCACCTAGATTTTTCAGATTGGAGTATGGTATCTGGTACACGACACCTTTGGGCTTCATGTTGATGCTTTATATGTTATCTTCACGGTATGTTATTTATATATATGTTCTGAGATTTTTTTTGTTTTGTGTAATTTTTTTTCGGTATGTTATTTATATATAAATGTTCTGAGATTTTTTTTGTTCCGTATAATTTTTTTTCAAGGATATACTCCGCGCAGAACTGTTACACAAATTCTATTACGTGCTTTGTTTTCTTACCAAGAAGTTCCTTTGTACCCTTGTACACGATTTGAGTTTTGTTCTCGATTAAAATAGCTAGCTTCTCGTCGGATAACATGTTAGCGTATCGATCTGGTAAAAATAGACTGTATTGTGCGTTGAGCAACAGACGCGCCTTGGGACCATACTGGGTAGAAACAATTGAACCGGAAGTTATCGTGTAAGGTTTGTCCACTTCCAATTCCTGAATTTTTACATATTCGACTGATGAATTTAGCATTTGTTTTAATGCTTGGGCGTCTAGTGATTGTTTACTCATTTTTTATAAGATGGCAAACACAACTGGAGTTTTTTTTTTATGTAGTGTTATTTATATGCCGAAGAAATTTTTTTCACGGTTCGAGAATTTTTTTTATTTCTACACACCCCATCCAAATTTTTGTTTCGTGTTCATGGCGATGGTGGTGCCCAGTGCTGCAACTCTTTCTCCCAGCGAAGCGTCTCTGCTAACGAATCTTTCGAAAGCTGCGTGCTCTAACTTTTTGTCTGCTTCGTGACGTGCATCCAGATCGGTGCGAGTGGTGTTGTAGGCGATGTCGTGATCTTTGCATGCGGCGTCCAACGGATTCACACCCTTGTCTCCTCTCTCCAATCTTTTGGTACCCGGTCCGCAGAACTGGTAGCCGGGTAAATGTATCTCGAAAGGTAACTTGTTGATGATGTCGTTCACGAGTCCCTTTCCTTCGGCCATGTTCCAGAATCTCGGAGGCAGCGTGTTGATAATTTTAATGAGGTGACCTATGCCCTTGTCGTCGTTCACGATGAAGTTGGAAAGTTTGGTGCTGATCATGTCCACAATTCCTACCTTCTCGTTGTAGAAATTACGATTGCCTGCATTCTCCTCTCCTGCAATAACCAACAACCTGTCTATGAGCTTGCTCACGTTGTCCACCCACACAAACTCTTTGGGCAGGGTGTTGTAGAGTTTGACGCCGCTGCCTGTTTTGACCTGGTTCCATATCGGCTTGATGAGATTCCTGTACTTCTCGCCGCTGCTCGATTTCACCCTATTCTGCGAGGCGTCGTTGTTCTGGTACAAGGCATCCGTCATGATCAAAATTTCCTTGTAACTCTGGTAATCTTCGTCGGTGTAATCTTTCGGCTGCTTTTTGGCAACGAGTTCCCACAGTCCCACCGTACCCGGATACCTGTTCCAACTATCCTTCTCGCCTAAATTAACTTTAATGTCGTTGCCTTCGAAACTCACCTTCGATTTTCCAATCTTCCAAACCACACCGCCGCCTTCGTTGCTCTCCATGCTCGGATACAATCCGAACACTTCATCCTTGTTGAATTTCCCCGTGCTCAGGTAGTCTCGTGCCAAAGGTCCCAACTCGATCTTATCCAAAGACGATGGCGTGCTACCTATGGCTCGACGTCGTGGCGGTACGTCCTTCAGTTCGAACGGCGTCGAAGGAATGCTCGAAATGGGCGTGGGTACGGTGTAACTTTTAGCTGCAAGTGGTACGAGTTCGTTGATCAAATTTTTATTTTGTTCCGTAACGCCTTTAATTTCTTTACCTATATCGCTGATGGCGTCGATCACAGGTTGATCTTGACGTTTCTTCTCTTCGTAGAATCCGCGATTCTCGGATTTCCAACCTTTGAAGCGTTTCGCGAGGTAATCGCGAAGCTTGAGATTTTCGTCTTCGATTTTTCGTTTCGTCATAACGTTATTTATACACGTCGTTTCTCACAACGTTGCAACGTTTAGAAAGTCGTTGATTTTGTTTCTGTATTTTCCGTCGTTGGGTTTTCTCGTCATGTCGATCGTCGCGAATCCGAAATCGTCACTGTTCCAACAGTGGGAGCAGCAGCGTTCCGAAAATTGATTGTAGTTCATGTCTCCGCCTACGTAGTCATCGTACGCGTGCTTGAGGTTGGTGTGATCTTGACGAAACAAACATATGAAATTAGCGTTGTCGCGTACTAACTGTTTTGGAATTTTGGAAAACGTTTGAGCTAGGAAGAAGCAATCTATTCCTTTGTGACGACCTTGCGTGAAAAAATTGCGAATTTCATTTTGATTTTCCAGGATGACATCGTCGAACACAACGACTGAATTTTCACGACAATCGTCGAGTGGCTTTATTTCCGAAGAGAACGTTGCAATGTCCAGACCATCGTACAGTTTCATCAGTTGCTGATATTTGGATTGCTCCAAACTTTTCGAAAATACGTAGAGGTGCCTGTTCTTCCAATCTAACCAATTCGGTGCGAGGAGAAAATAGTCCACGAGCAGTGTTGTTTTCCCACACCCCGAAGGACCTACGATCAGACAGCGGATGCTGTCGGGAAGCAACTCGCCGTTCTTTTTTTTTGTTTGACTTTCCGAATCCGGTAGACGCTTCACCACGTTCCACGTACTCACAAGATCACTTCGTTCGCGTCGATCCAACTCTTTTCCGGAAGTCCCAGCCATTTGACAAACAGTTTGTCGCCTTTCCTACGCAATACTTTCTCGATGAGGTACGTGTCGGGATGTTTTGTTTTAGAGAGTTCCTCTTCGTAAAATCTTCCTTTCAAAATCTCGCCGCTACTATCTTTTATTATATACGTGTGTCGGTTTCCGGGTAAAACTCGAACCACCGTAAAAAGTTCCGTGCTCCAATTTTTTGTGAATCCCTTCTCGAAGGTGCGTTTGAATTTGCTGATCCTCACCTGGTCTCCAATTTTGAATTTTGATTTCTTGGTAGTCGTGGGAGTGTACTTTGGACAGTAAACTGTAGAAATTAAACGCTGCTCGTCAGATTTCGTAACGTCAGCTGGCTTCATGCCTATCGTTCTGTGTACCGTATCATTATAGGTGTCGACGAGTTCCGGCAGTATGTCGACCCATTTGTAATTTCCTCGAAGCGTGAATTGTTTCCACATGTGTGTTTTCAAGGTTCGATTAAATCTTTCCACGATGCTGGCTTTGATGTGACTGAAGGTTGAATAATGTCGAATGTCGTGTTTCCGAATAAACTTTTGGAATACGGCATTCTAAAATTCCTTCCCCTTGTCTGTTTGCAAAAACCGAGGTTGTCTGTCGCTTTCGCGAAAAATTGTCTTGAATGCTTCCGTGACGCATGTTCCTGTTTTGGCTTTCAAAGGTAGAGCCCATGCGAATTTCGAAAACGTGTCTATGACGGTGAGGAGGTACTTGTTGCCCTTGTTCAATTTATGCACATTTTTTAGATTGCCGCTACTCATCTCCACGAGGTCACTTTGCCAGAGGTCATCGATTCCCTTGGTTACCACAGCTAAACGTTTGTAGTTGCGGCGTGCAGGTTTATGCAATTCTTCGACGATGGCTTGCCTAGACATTTTTTAGAGATTACGTTTGAAGAGAAGCACAAGCGTGATGGGATTCAAAGAGGGTGGCACTTCGCTCGTGTTTTGAATGATCAGCTTATCGCCGGCACTCACGTCAAAAACGGTGAGATCTTCGTCTTCGTGTATTTCATATATGTTGCGCGTTTCGTTCCAACGTGCCAGAGGAATGTTTCCTGCTTTCTGGACACCACGATTCGATATCAAGGTCATGGTGGGAACGCTAGCTTTTCTGCCGTGAGACCAGTACGAAAATTCATTTATCTGAATCGTGCCATCGAGGAGAAACTTGTAGTACGGATGATAAGGATGTAACATGTACAGTTTGTTACCTTCGACGAACGTGGAGATTCTCTGTTGATTGGGTACGCTGTTGATTTCGATGGCTTGCAGAGAATGCAGTTTAGCGAATTTAGTATCGACGCTAACGAGGTTGCTGTGAAGCTGTCCCAGTGTATTTTGTACGGGCAACAAATGTTCGACGATGGTATCCGTTACTGTAGAAAATGACGGTTTGATTTTCACTTCCACGTTTAACTGCTTGTAGTTTTCGTTGAGTTCTTGCAACTTTGCACTGAAAGAGGCCAGCGTCGATTCCTGCGTGGATTCCAGCACTCCAACTTGATCCCTGATGTTGACGACGATACTCTGAAGGTTCTCGACTTGATTTAATTTCGAACTTTTCTCGGTAAGATCGTTCACGATGCTTCGCATCTCGGTAAACTGCGTGTGAAGGTCGGCGACGCTCTGCGAAGTGCAGCGTCGACACCAGCGAAGCAAGTTCGTCTCGAATCTGTTCCACGTTCGTCGTTTCCGTTTCTAGTCGTTTTAGCATACGTGATATGTTCCTTTTCAAAACGTGTAATTCTTTGGAGGTGGGGAGATTGGCCACCCTACTCTCGAGATCGCTCAATGAACTTTTGATGTCGCTCGAATCGGATAGTGCCGTCACCGCCGTTTTCAATTTTTCCAAATCTTCGCTCGAAGGTACGCTCGTCCGTAACGATTCCAAGTCACCCTGTATGTTGTCCAGCACGTGATGAAAATGAGCAAGATTGGATTCAACGTTCAAATTTTCTAAATATTCGATCTTCTGCTGAACCGTACTCAACGTGTCTTGTATGCTCGTCAACGCGTTCGCTTCAGCGTGAATATTTTTAATTTCTTCGTTGATCAACTCCAGAGACGCCTGAAGCGTAGCGATGGTGGTTTGAATGTGTTCGAAATCTCGATAAGCCTCCAATTGAATTTTTATGTTTGCGACGCTTTTGCCGATGACCTGCAGTTCGTCTGACGATGGTAGGTTCGTCATGGTATCTTCCAAAGTCTGTAACTTGGATTTAATTTCTTCCAACGTGCTGGCGAATTCTTCTTGTAATTTGGAAACAACAACATGCAAGCGTTCTACATCAATATCTTTCACGACGGTTTGAAGTTCAGAGAAATTCTTTTCGATTGCCGAAGTTCGTTCTTCGATTTCGAGTTTCAATTTTTCCAAATCTTCATTTTTCGATTGAAATTGCTGCAATTTGAGCAAATCATTTTGAAGCTTATCCACGCTCAACTGTATATTTTGAACATTGTCGTAAGAAGGTACGTCGACATAATTTTTTATGAGCGTTTTCAGTTCGGAATCGATTTTCAGAATGGGGTCGAGACATTGCGTTTGGAGCGTAGCGATCTCCGACTCTAAACTTTTGTTTAAGGTTTCCTGCAAAGCGATCAAATCGCTCCTCAACTTTTTAATTCGGACGTCCAACATGAGAATTTCTTCTGCGTGGTCTACACGTTTGGTGTGGCCGAAAATGTCGTTAGGCATTTTGGTTAACGGTTATTTATAATAGGATAGACGATTCGTAATTCTACGAAGAGAGGAATGAGTTTGTCGTAATCTCCTAGGAGTTCCACGTATAAACAATCTCCTGCAGAAACATCGTACGTAATGTTAGAAAGCATCTTGTCGTGCTTGATTCGAAAAATGTTCTTGCCGGTAGATATTTTGATTTCGCCTACGTTTTCCGGATTCACGGTGATTTGAAGTTTTCCATCGATCGGAATTTCGTAAAAATGTAAATTGTTGTTGAAGACGTAAAACATCTTGCCTACATCGTCATCCAATTTCGTCCAAATGCTGTTAAGGTGAACAATCAGTAGACCGTTGAGTTTAGTTAACATGGAAGGTAGAAATTCATGATCTGTCGTCGCGCGGTGTACAGTCTCCATGTTGCTTTGTTTTCGGAAACCAAAAAGATTCATAGGTATGCTGGTTATTTAAGAATACGGTCAAAGTTTTTTTGTAATAACAGTCAGTGTTTTTTTTGTAATGACTAACAAAATGATTTTTTGTTTTTTTTGTTTTATGAATCTTCTGTTGAAGATGGGCATATGTTGCAGGTTTTGCTTTCTGCTAAGCGATAGTGTCCCCACGGCAGTGTGTGGATTCCACATTGGAGAACGCACCTCTTGTCGTCGTTGGGATCCAGGGCAATCTTCCTCACTTTGTTGGTGGTCAACACATGGTCGACGCTCTGGATGCGCTGTTCTGCTCTTAGAACCGACGACTTGGTCTTGAGGCAATCCACGAAGTCCTCGAATGTGAGATGCTCCCGAACCACCTGTCTGCCGACACCCTTGGCCTTCTTGGTAACGCCGCCCTCGGCTTTGATGGTATAGGCCTTGGCGCGAAGACCTGCAAACTCGAGAATCACGTCTCCGTCCTTCTCGTCTTTGAGTTTGCCGGGCTCTTTTTTGTTGCGAGTCGGGATTTTGTATCGGTTTGGCTGGGGATAGCCCGAGGTGTCGAAGAGGTTAACCAAAGATGGAACTGTGGCTATATCCCCGTATGCGTCGGCTGTGCGAACGTGGTACACCAAGCTGTCCGTGTCCGTGTAGAGAAGCGAGATGTCGTGACCGTAGTGTGGACGTAATATGTTGTAATACGTCTCGAACATGTGAAGCTTGCTCAGATCCAGAACAGTAGCTCCGACGTAGATGGGCTTGGTGAGTTTCACCACACCTTGCTTCATGTGAATCAGAGCCAGCTGCTCGTTATAGATTGTTCGAGACTTGAACAATGGACTTGCGACAAGCTGACGACATCGCTCTTTCCTCGTCACCAATTTTATGTCCACGCGATTCCGTACATTCTCCATGGTTTTGCCAAACACCGCATTATTCATGAGCTTGAAGAAATCCTTATCAAGCTCGGACGTGGCTGCGGTGCGGTGTTTGGTGTTGACTTCGATATATGGGTGCAACCACGGAGAATGCTCGAACTTGAGGATGTGGTGAACTGTGCGGACTGTGACCCCTTGCTGCATCAACCACCGGAGATTCTGGTAGTGAAGAACGTAATTCTTCTTGGGTTCAAAATCCATGACGATCTTCTTCTGGTTGGAATCGGGTGGACACTTGAACTCGGGTGCAGGGGGAAGATCGCAGAACAAATCCTGCAGCTTCTCGGAGAACTCAAGGTCCACCTCGGCAAAAAACCCATGTTCCGAATCGTCGAAGCTTTCGATGTCGAATTTGGAAGGATCGGCCCACTCGAACCCTCTAAAGGGGAGTGGCTGCATCATGGAGTGCCCGTACAAGTTATTCACGTCCGTGTGCATGATGTAGCTCGACGGTTGGGTGGAGTCGTAGCCAGTAGCCATGTGATGGTTGTATGGCGCGTGCGTGCCGTTGCGACACCTGGACCATTCCACCCCGCACGGCGCGTTCCACAAACAGCACCATGTCTACGTCCGAAAGAAGCTCCAGCTTGATTTTCGTCACCAGAAACATGGCTGACCACGCCAGTCCGGGGAGACTATAGAAGTAGGCGGGATCCAGGTGGTAGATGTTCATTGCGGTCGCCCAGAACGTCTGGAACACGTCGGCGAGGAGCGTCACATCAAGTCTGAGGTAGGCGTCGTGGTAGTCTCCGAGAGTTCGACAACCCAGCTCGCGCCACATGGACTGGGCGTGATGATATTCTTCGTCGCTGATGTTCGAGCCTCGTAGCTGACTGTAGAACTTCGCCTGGGGAGGTAGCGACGTCTCCGCAAACTTGGTAGAGTCGGTGACGTATTCGTAGGGGTAGACCCCCTTACGCCTGAAGAGACCGGCGTCCAAGTTTGGAAAATTTGCAGAGGTAATAAGCATTTGTTCGTTGCTCAGCCTCCCCGCAAGAGCATCGAGGCTGGCCGGGAGGAACCTCAGGGAGTCGAGGAAGCGAAGCTCGATGCTCCTGCTTTTTGAGTTGGGGATCGGCACCCACTTGCTGACGCTAATATAACGCTCCTCGTTTTGTGCCAGGATATTGATTCTTGCATTGTCGTATCCAAGATGCTTGATCAGGTGGTGAAAGTCGTACCCCGAGCCATTGTGAAAAAACACAGGGATGAAGCGCGGGTCCCGGGCCAAGCGGTTGCAGTCGTTGCACCAAGGACCAACGTACCTACCGTTAAAGTGATCGTGGTGATGGACTTTACGGTTGTTGATGCTAAACTCACAGGTGCACACAGGACAGGTAGTAGCCTCCTCGTGTCTACGTTGATCGTCGGGGGACAGTGGGAGCATAGACTTGGGGGTCAACAGCACCTTCCCTATCTCGATGGCCTCGACAACCATCCTCTCGAGGAAGTGTTTGGCTGCGTCGGGACCGCGATACACGTAGGGCTCGGGGGCAATGTGTTGGTCTTTCGCACCACAACGTATGCGAAACTGGATGCCTCGTGGAGTTGGTAAGGGGTGGTGGAGGAAACTTCGGGATCGGGATCGCAAGTGGACAGGGGTTTGAGGAAGGCCTCGAAATCCGCGATGATGATAGCGGGGTGCTCCACCATGGCACCGTGCATGTGGAAACGCTCCACGGTACCAGGTTCGGGCAAGTCTGCCACCCCAGGCTCGTTGGCTTTGCAGTAGAGCTTGTGGTTAGCGAGCTTCTCGGCAGCGATGTTGCGACCTCTGATGCGCTGGTAATCCTGCCGTTCTCGATTACGAAATATAGACAAGCACCTGGGACAAACTTCTATGTGGGTTTTGTCTTTGCTCAGCTGGCTCGAAACAAGCCGAGAGAGGGAACTAATGAGAGTGTAATGGTGATGGGTCTCGTCCTTGATGAGCAGAAGATAAATTTCCTGCGCACCGCCGTCGTCTACGTCGCTCACCCGGATAGGGTACACCACATTTTCGTCGGTGAGGCCATAAACGCTGATGGCCAACCGAGGGTTGTGTGTACGGGCCTCGAAATTGCGAATGTCCGAGACCTCCACCGGGTAGTCAATCCCAGCAATAGGATCTTCCAGCTCTGGCTCGTAGGGTAGGTAGTGGTTAACTCGGTGTGGTTGTTTTTTCCAGTGAACAGGGTGCAATGCTGCAAGCACACACCATATGAAGCACTTGGCGTCACTGTTTTGAATGTTCAGAACAGCCATCTTTGCCGCGATGGCAGATGGTAAGGGGACGTAGCTGGAGGCGGAGAGAGGCACAAACTTGGAAAGTTTGACGCGCAGTTCGTGAGGCTCCCCACACAGCGAACCCCCCGAGCCCTTGGCTTGATGTTCCTCCTGCTTTGCCAGCAGCTCCTCGACAAACTTCTTGTAGATGTCCTTGAGGTTGTCGACATCCGCCAGATGCAGCGTTTTCGCCTTGGTGTTGTGGCAGAACCTGTAAATTTCACCAGACGGCTTCTTGTACCAGCAACGTAGCGATGCGTAGAATTTAGTGGAGTGCGTAGCCAGTGCATCGCCGAGGATGGAAATAATTTGAGCTTGCACGTTCTCCAAAAAACTACGCACGTCGCATGAGCCCTCCGAAGTAAGGGGAAAGTTCTCTAATAAACATTGGAAAGCAGACTGGTTCGCTTTTATCGCAGGCTTGACGCATTTGGCGGGTGGTGCATTGATGGAGGCTGCTTCTGCCTTCCTCTTGGTTGAGCTGGTCGACGGTTGAGCCCCAGATGTACTTGTGCTTAAACAAGTAAGCTTATGCTTTTTGACATATGCAATTGTAATGTGTTTATTGCATCCGGAACACAGTTCGGTGGCAGCCAAATGCTTGCCTGGCACGCAGGTGCGACAATGTCTTGCAAAATTTTTGCTTGATATAGTTTTTTTGCACACAGGGCAACTTTTCATGGAGCGCATTTTTTTCGGGGTATGTTTATTTATATATGGGTGGTGTTGCCTTCCTCAAATATGTGCTTTAATCAACTCTATAAAAAAATTAAAAAAAATATATAAGAAAAATATAATTGTAGATAGAAAAAAAAACACAATAAATATTGTATGCATGTGTAATTCTATCTAGTTTATTTTTGTTAGACACAAATTTTCTTCAGATTTTATTGCCCATTAGTATATTTTTCCACCAATCTAGTAGAGGTATGAAACTATGAAAATATTCTTGTTTATATATATTCTATTATTTTGGCTGATATAATAGCAAATATATATATATAGCTATTTTGAAATTCTAAAACTTTCAGGTATACTTATTTTTACATGCAAACCTACATCATAAAAAAATTACACAATCGTATTTTTTTCCATACACACATTTTTTATTTTCAGAAAAACAAAATTATTTTCGATCTTTATTTTTTTAAATCAAGCAATAAACATTATTTGTGTTTATAGTATTTGTCGGGCAATAGTAGATAAAACAAGAATAGGTTTTCTACGACCCATAGTTTACGAGTTACAAAACAACTTAGAAATTACATCTTGAAATTTAAATTTAAAATAACTCGAAAACAATAAGCACTAATCATTATGTTTCCAATAAATTGTAGAATACATTCAATTTTTTATCAAATGTCATTAAAATTTTCGAAATAGAGTAAAAACTAAGCCAGCAAATCAAGTTTCTCAAAAAATAAAAAAATTGTCTATATTTTTGAAACTTAAGGGGGTGGAATCGATTTTATTTGCTAGTCAAATAGTTTTCGTCAAATCCTATCCAACAAACCTAAAATCATCATCCTAGGTCAATTAGGAGACAAGAAAATCAATGTCTTGGAAAACATCTTAAGACAAATATCTTAAGAAAATTTTCTTGACAGACCGGAAGTAACATCTTGACAGACCGGAAGTCGACTTTCTTAAAGATTAAGACAAATATCTTAAGATGTTTTCCAAGACATTGATTTTCTTGGTTCCTATGGGACCTAGAACCACGCAACTTTGGATTATGTATATACTGTTGTTTTTTCCTACATATTTACTAGGGTTCGATAGTGCTGTGGTTGTGTTGTTGCCTTGTAATCAAGAGGTCCTAGGTTCGAACCCGATAAAAGTATATAGTGGTTCGGATTCTACTTTAAAAAAAACTGTAGGTCTAGTCCCGATTAGCCTTACTGTACATAAAATAGACTTAAAACAACAAATCCAATCCAGAGTATCAACAAATTCAAAAAAATAGAGTTTCCCCCTGTACACTTGTATAATTGTAAACTCCAAGTTCGATACCCGACGGAGGTGGTTCGGATCCCACTGTAGACCCAGTTTCGATTAGTCTTACTATGCATAAAATAGACTTAAAACAACAAAATCCAATCCAGAGTATCAACAAATTCAAAAAAAATAGAGTTTCCCCTGTACACTTGTATAATTTTAAACTCCAAGTTCGATACCCGGCAGAGGTGGTTCGGAGCCCGCTGTAGGCCCAGTTTCGATTAGCCTTACTATGCATAAAATAGACTTAAAACAACAAAATCCAATCGAGAGTATCAACAAATTCAAAAAAATAAAGTTTCCCCTGTACACTTGTATAATTGTAAACTTCAAGTTCGATACCCAGTGGAAGTGGATTCTTTTCAAGCACATGTTATATATGCTCATATTTTTTTTGTTTAGCATAATTTCATTGTTTAATCAAAACAACACTTTCTGTTCACTAACGCCGCTCGCAATTATTATTAACACACACATGCAAAAAAAATAACAAAAAAACAAAACTTACCTACAAAAAGCTGCTAGCAATTTAACACACACAAAACAGTAGTATAATTGCGTAAATTTTAGTTTTATAGCTGGTCAAGCAACTTGTGTGCGTATAACTTATGCTGATATGGTACTCACCTGACAGACCAAAATTAATTTGGTTTCTATTACACTTGATATTACACTTGGTATAGCGTACACTTTTATGTGGCTACCCAGTAGCAATACTCGACTGCAACTGATGTGCGCGGGGTTTCTAATAGAAACTTATACCTGTCGGTAGCTAAAATTCCAAGGTTGGTTCGAGTTACGTGTACATGGCCTTTGACAATAAATAATAACAAAAAAAACAACACACCCGTCCATCATGATTTGGATCGCAGCCTTTGGAATTTTCTGCATTGTAGTCGTCATAATATGGGTCACCTTGGCATACTATAGAAAATCCAGCAAGAAGAATAGCGAAAAAGCAGACAAAAACCCTGGCGTGTATCACGTCCCGGATTTGCCGGATGTTGAACAATACCCGAGCGTCCCTGGCGTGCCCGGCGGCGAAAACAACGCAATACCCACGAGGCCACCCGCACAAAAACCGACCGGAACTGGGCGGAGCAGACCTTCGGGTGGGAACAATAACGCAGAAGACAATCAGACGCCATCGCCTCACGTTCCCACGCTAACTCCTCCAGTTACCAGCAGCACTCTGCCAAATAACCAAAATACTACAACAACAATTAACCCACCCACTATTGTCGGCACCACCACTACCATACAAAAAAAAAAACACGTGAAACCCTACAGAGGTGCGGTAATCTACAACCGCAGCCGTTAGAAAACCTTTTACTTTTTTTTGGTTGGGCACCACGCACCCTGGCGAGGTTATAGGGGCCAGGCATCCTAAAAAAACAACAATTATTTATTTGTTTGTTTGCGTCACAATACGAAAATAATGAGAAGCGCCAGCGCGCGCACGTGTGTATAGCACATCGTGTTTCCCCCCGAGAGAGGTTTACAAAGGTCACGATAGGTCTCTCTCTTCATCTTACAGCAACATTGGCATCTCTATCTTTTTAAGTTGTAGGTGGGTTGCCAACACAATCTAGTTAATAATACTACATATTATACACACACACGCACACACATACTGTGTTGCCATCCATCCATCCCTCTCTCTTTTACGGCAGTATATATTTGTTGCTGGCTCTTCTTGCCTAGTGTGTGTATGTTACGTCAGTATATAAATTGGCTAAGCCTCAAGCAAAATAGCCCTTGCCAAGTAAAAAAAGCTGTAGGTAGGTGTTGGTAATACTGTCGGTTGTTTAACTCTTCCCTCTCTCTCTTTTTCTCCTTTCTCTCTTTTTTTTTTGTAAAAAAAAGCTATGGCAAAAGTACCAGTAGGTTGGCAAATTGCTTTATGCACTGTAAGGCAGACCTCAAGCAGTATTGCCAGCTCCTTGCTTTAGGTTAGGTTAGACCAAATAAAAACCTTGGTGATTTTTCGAGTAAGATGTTGGCAATACTGCAGAACAAGCCTCAAGCAGTATTGCCAGCTCCTTGCTTTAGGTTAGGTTAGACCCAAAAACAAAAACCTTGGTGATTTTTTCGAGTAAGATGTTGGCCACGCTGCAAGGCGAGCCTCAAGCAGTATTGCCAGCTCCTTGCTTGAGGTTAGGTTAGACCCAAAAACAAACCTTGGTGATTTTTTCAAGTGAGGAGTTGGCAACACTGCAAGAAAGTAAGGCTCATGCCTTACAAGAGCAAACCATTAAAACAAGCCTCAAGCAGTGTTGCCAGCTTCTTGCTTGAGGTTAGGTTATACCCAAAAACAAAAACCTTGGTGATTTTTTGAGTGAGGAGTTGGCAACACTGCTTGAGGCTTTCTCGCAGTGTTGCCAGCTTCTTGCTTGAGCTTAGGTTATACCAAAAAAAAAACCTTGGTGATTTTTTCGAGTGAGGAGTTGGCAACACTGCAAGAAAATAAGGCTCATGCCTTACAAGAGCAAACCATTAAAACAAGCCTCAAGCAGTGTTGCCAGCTTCTTGCTTGAGGTTAGGTTATACCCAAAAACAAAAACCTTGGTGATTTTTTGAGTGAGGAGTTGGCAACACTGCTTGAGGCTTTCTCGCAGTGTTGCCAGCTTCTTGCTTGAGGTTAGGTTATACCCAAAAACAAAAACCTTGGTGATTTTTTCGAGTGAGGAGTTGGCAACACTGCGAGCCTCACCGAGCCTCATTTTCGGTTGGCCAACCCGGGACACTCCTCTACTGTTCACCTGACGGTCCATCATAGTCGCAGGACAGCACCGTGTAGAACTTGATGGAGTGTTGGGAAACTACTCCTGGTTCGGAATGGACAACAACATTGCCTTCATATCCACCAAACAGCTGCGCACATCGCACGGCTTTTGCGACTTTATAGAGAAGACTTGCAACATCTGCTCGCAGGCAGATCGCGTCGTTTTCACCGTTGGCTCAACTCGCTTGGCAGATGGAGCGTCTGTGGAGAAAGTCGCCTTCGTCTTGGTAGAGGTGCACGGTTGTGCCATCGGTGCTCCAGAGGCTTTGCATGTGAGCCGGAACTTGTTGATGTACGGAATGGTGCTGTTTTTTCCTGCACTCAGGGCGCAGTTCGGTCGCGGTCAACCGCTTACCTGGCACGCAAGTTCGACAATGCCTCGCAAAATATTTTCTTGAAACACTTTTTTAGTACACAGGGCAAGTCTTCATAGAACACATGGTGGTGAGATTTTTTGGGGTATGCTATTTTATATGCAGCCTGCAGTGTAGAAAAAATTGTACAAACTTACGTGTTGTAAAAAAGTCAAACGAGGAGCGTTGCGACAAGGTGTTCGTTCTCTACAACTGCTCTCACGAAACTGGCTGATCTGAACTGTGCACTTTTTTATATAGACTTGTAGAAGCGTTGCGCAATATTGCGTGATTCTTTTTTTGCCAATCAGAAGAGGTGTGAGTCAGCACATTACGTAATAACTTGTTACGTAATATGATGTGATTTTCCTGACACAACGTCACCTTGTCACGTACTGTTGTACAAATAGTTGTAAAGTGTTGTACAAATAGCTTATTTTATAAGTAATCCAACTCGCTGCGATGGAGCGTCTGTATTCTTCGACCACTGTCACAAAACTGACTCTTCTGCACTGTGCACCGTCTTATATGTATAAACTTGTAGAAAAATATCACATGATTTCTTCTGACCAATCAGAAGATGCCACGTTGAGCACAAGCTACCTTGTAACGTGCTGTTGTACAAGTAGTTGTGAAGTGTTTTACAAATAGCTTATAATGTAAATAGTCCAACGAAGGGCGTTGCGACCGGGCGCAAGTACACTTCAACCGCTCGCCCGGAACTGACTGATCTGCACTGTGCACTGCCTTATATAGACTAGTAGAAACGTTGCACAATATTGTGTGATCTTTTTTCAGCAAATCAAAAAACACCACCTTATATATGAGTAACTACGTTATGTAATAATGTGTTGCAAAATGTTGTTCAATAGCTTACCATGATAAGTAATACAACAAAAAGTGTTAGATATGAGTCAGCACATTACGTAATAACTTGTTGCAAATTATTGTTCAATAGCTTACTCTTGTAAGTAATAGAACAAAAGAAAAGCATTGCACAACATAGTGTGATCTTTTTTTAGCCAATCAAAAGACGTCACTTTAAATATAAATTACCACGTTATATAATAACATATTGCAAAATGTTGCACAATAGCTTACTCGGTGTAAGAAATACTACGAAGAGCGTTGCAACAGAATATCCATACACTTCGATCACTTCGATCACAAAAATATTTTAGAGTGGTAGCCAGCTTCATAGAAAACACAACAAAACAAACCGCATGTTTCTACGTTAAATAGAAGGCGAGTTATTCAACTTTGAAAATTACCAAAATTTGAAGTTGGCAGTGGTATATATAAGCCGGTTCTGCGCAATCCAAGTACTCCTCTCAATCAATTAGCTTTAAGTTCCTTTGTACTGTTACCATACACCTCCATTACCTAAGAGGGTAAATTATTTTTGGGGGAATTTATCTACGGTAAGATTACCTAATTCTCACTCAATTAGTTTTAAAGTTCCTTTGTTTTGTCACCATATGCCGACATTTGTTTTGGGGATAAACCATTCCTATGGAATATATATACCCAGATGGTAAACCATACATATGGTACGATAAACCCCTCTCACTCAATTAGGTTTAAAGTTATTTGTCAGTGTCACAATATGCCGAAATTTGATGAGGGGGTTGATTTGGTTTTTTAAGTCCACTTTACGCACAGTAAGGCTAATCGGGACTGGGCCTACAGTTTGAAGCGGGATCCGATCAACGATATACCTTCACCGGGTATCGAACACTGGACTCCTTGTTTACAAGGAGACGGCGCTAACACTGTGCCATATGGGAGACGAAGGGGTTCATTTTTCCTGGGTATTTTAAACCAAAGTGTTAAACCATGTCTAAGATACTATTATCCCCCTCTCACTCAATTAGGCTAAGCTTTATTTGTAGGATCACCATATGCAGCCATTTTGTGAGGAGCTAAACCATTCCTGGAGAGTTTATACTAAAGGCGAAACCATCCCTATTGTACGATTATCCGCATCTCACTCAATTACGCTTCAAGTTCCTTTGTTGTGTCAACATATGCCGACATTTGATGAGGGTGTAAACCATTCCTGGGGAATTTATATCCAGGGAGCAAACCATCTCTATAGTACGATAACACTACTCCACTCAATTAGTTTTAAAGTTGCTTTTTTGTGTCAACATATGCCGACATTTGAAGACAAGAATTGGTAAACGCTGAAAGTGTAACAATAATTCAAACACCGTTTTCCACATTACACTGTAATAAGTGCCGTGCTTTACAATTTTGTAAACGTAAAATGTGGTGGTAGCACTCTAAGTAGTTCAAAGGGCGTGTAAAGAGACCACTAGTGTGCACGTTATTACGGAATGATGTGCGGAACGTTGCGATATCCCAACAGTAGTTGTATTTGTGGTATTATAAGGACCACTTACAAGTGTAGAAAGTATGAACCCCCCTCAAGCAGATTTGGCTACACTTAAACCTAGCTCAACATGCCCATATGAGTTTTTTGCTCAAGTGTGGAACTCTGTCTAATCCAAGATTTTTGTAAAAAAGCCCTCATGGACTCCATGAGAAAGTATGACCCCCCTCAGATTGATGTGCCTACACTTGCAAAAGGTACTTCTGAGAAATTGTTGTCCATAAACTTGTCAAAAATATGCTGTTCTTGATGGCCACACTTAAACTAGGCCAAGGCACACACACACACACATATTTACTTCCGGTTTAAGTTCAATTGGGCACCAGGCTCAACTTGTATATCACCCACCCACACCCACCCACATACACACACACCCACACATATTTACTTCCGGTTTAAGTTCAATTGGATACCAGGTTCAAATTGTATATTAAACAATGCAATATACAGAGACCCTCTACAATTGCTCCGTGACTCTCTCATTTCTTACATCATAAACATATGATTTTTCTCCTATGAGAATAACACTACATATGGTGTCATCAGGTAATGCCTCATGGAATTCACAGATAATTTTAATATTTGTTCTGTCATTCACCACAACTTGTTTCCTTTTTGAAGTGTTGATTACAAACATGGGTCTCTGTGCTTTGAATTCATCTGGTGTGTAATACATGTCAGTATTGCCTGTAGTGACCCTTTTGAAGGATGTAAATGCCTCATATAATTTAAGGAAATCATTCTTGGACATGTCTAAATTGTAATTTTCTCTAGGAAATACCTCATTTCTGCCATTTTTAAGATATATGTTCTTGATGTTGCAGTTATCAAATTTGCTTGAATTTTTTTCCTGATTGTTGTGTCTTCCAGTCTGAAACAATACTACCACAAAATCAGGCATGTCATATTGTATGCTTGAGAATGAATTTGTAGCATCAAACTCATAATATGTACCAGATGCGGGCTTCTGTACGCATTGATATGTATAAAATTGCAGAGGAAGCTGTGGATTTTTTATTATATCAGCTTTGTATTTAAGAGCATAACTGGCTTCATACTCAACAACAGGGATTCTTAACTCCATAGTCTGAATAATGCATTTGCCTGCATCTGGTAGGGTATTAGGCAGAGCTTCTCCTGTAGAGTTTATTGCACTGTACCTCATCAAAGCACTATTATCGTTTGCAGCTCTTCTAAATGTGATTCTTAACCCACCCTTCCACATAATTTCTTTGTAATCTGAGAAGAATCCTGGCAACAGGCGCATGGGGAACAGCACTGTGTGGTTCTTAGATAATATCTTATCACCAGCCTCAAATCCACCGATTTTGTAGTAAGAAGCCTCGGTTTTGGATAATTTTAATGTGGCCAAAGCTGTGGAGGTAATGCCGGGATAATCTATTCTGTTTATAACAACGCCATGCTTTCTGATCTCAATTTCAGAGAATAGATGCGGCACAAAATTGTCTACAAGTCTTATATTTGAATTTGCCGGATAATCTGTTCCATCGAGCTTTACAACATCAAATTTGATGTATAGATCTGCTCTGTGGGGGTGTATAAATCCATCCCCTACATCAAGATCAACCTCAATCTCTGTGTTGGGTTGATTTAAATTTGCAAATGTCCTCCTGTTTGGAGGGAATGATTGTAGCTCATAACTCTCAATATTTTCCATTTTCTTCTTGTATGTATTTTTATTTAAATATTAATCTCTATGATTGCAGTTGTTGTGGCTCCAGCAAAATCAACTAATGATTCTTTTTCATTAGTGACCATCAATTCAATATTATCTATTCTATTATGACACACAGGAAAATATAATGTTGGGGATGGATTGTAGATGATGGGCTCCATAAATTCAGAATTAGGTTTGAATGTTGCAATGATGCCTGTTTGTTTGTGAGTGCCTATGCCATTTGATTTGGTGATCATACCCTCAGCCGCATTACAGTGAATATTCAGAGTCTCTATGGCTAAGAATTTAGGTATATTCATAGCAGTGTGTTTGATGCCTGGTTCAAGTTTTGTGTTGTTCTCAAATCCTAACAGCTCTCCTATGGTACCCAGATCCACTGTTTCTGTAGCAGATACAATTTCTACTCTGTGAGTGACAGAATTTTGACTTAACACTACACCTCTGGGTAATTGAGCATTTAGAGTGGACAGATTATATTGCCCTGGAGTGATGACAATTTTTTCATCCCCTACTGCAATTGTGTTGTTGTGGTGTGTAATATTAGGGATCAAGTACATGCCATAAAATGCTCTGAGAGCTATTGTTTTGGGATAGACTATGTCATCATGCAATTTAAGTTTCAATATTGAATTTTGGCTGGTGAGATGGAATACCCCCATGATGTTTCAGATACCACAAGGCTTTTTGAAAATCTTCAATTGATGGTTTATTTATTTGAGACATATATCTAAGAACTGATAAACACAAATGTCCGCAATTAACATCTCTGAAGTTTTGAACACGGGCATTATTGTAATAAAGATTAGCTGAATTTAGATATTTTATTAAATTTTCAGGTGGAACACCTCCAAATGAATCAAACACAAATGCCTTATTGTTTAAATATTTAAGATAACAAATCCAGTGAGTGCCCTGATTTTTGAACTCATCCAAATTAACAATGCCGCACTCTTTGTTGAGTGGTTGTTCTGGCAAAGAATCAGACATGTACACACCTCTAAAATGCTTGATGCCCAGTGGCTTGATTAAAGCTTCAATATCTTGGTTTGTAAGCGGCTCTTGTTTTTTTTAAACTTATTCATGGCTCTTTTAACACCTTTGCCTTGTTTCTCCATGGCCAGGTTATGGCGCTTCTGCTCATCTAATTCTGCCCTATTTTTCTTGGCATCTATTACTGTTTTTGCTATTGCAGCTGATCCCCCAGCCAAGCTCCCCACAGCCCCGAGAGCAGCTAAGATGGCAGGGATGGTAAATATGAATCCCCCCACATGTGATTTTTTTCTTGATTGCTGTAATTTTTTTAATTGGGGGGTACTAAGCAACAATTTCATACCATGACCCTTTGCAATACAAGAATTTTTCTTCTTGCGCTGCTTTTTGGTTAGAAGATTATTAATAGGCCCAAGAGATTTGAGACCTGCATAAGGTATTTGATACATAACACCCTTGGCCTTCATTGTAGGTTTATTATATACATATTCACAACCCCCACCCCAGTTTTTGTTTGGTGCTCATAGCTATGGTGGTTCCCAATGCTGCTATTTTTTCACTCAAAGATGCATCTTTGCTTACAAATCTACCAAATGCAGCCTCTTCTAATTTCTTGTCTGCAACATGTCTCTTCTCAAGATCAGAATGTGTGTTGTATGCAATGTCATGGTCTCTACAAGCAGCATCTAGGGGATTAACACCAGGATCCCCTCTGTTTAATCTATGATCCAATTTTGTACCGGGACCACAATACTGATAACCTGGAATATGCAGTTCAAATGGCAGTTTGTTTATGATGTCATTAACAAGGCCCCGACCCTCAGAAATATTCCAAAATTTAGGTGGTAGAGTATTAATAATTTTTATAAGATATCCAATCCCCTTAGTGTCATTCACTATAAAATTAGACAATTTTGTACTTATCATGTCCATAATTCCAACCTTTTCATTGTAAAAATTGTGGTTCCCAGCATTTTCCTCCCCAGCTATCACCAATAACCTATCTACAAGTTTTCTGACATCATCAACCCACACAAATTCTTTAGGCAGGGTGTTGTATTGTTTGATTCCACTGCCAGTCTTGATCTGTGACCATATGGGCTTGATTAAATTGTTGTATTTTGCCCCACTGCTCGACTTAACCCTATTTTGTGTGGGATCATTGTTCTGGTATAGAGCATCTGATTTTATTAATATTTCTTTGTAATCCTCATAATCTTGATCTGTATAGCTGCCAGGTCTCTTCCTGGTCATCAGTTCCCACAATCCAGGTGTTCCGGCATATTTAACAAAAGCACCTTTTTCTCCGAGACGAGATTCTGAATATACAATTATATCATCTCCCATAAATGTTACTCTGAAATTGCCAATTCTATGTATGATGCTGCCATCAAGCTCTGTGTCAGCATATAAGCCAAAAACCTCATCTTTATTGTCTTTAGGTGTGGTTAAATATTTTTGAGCAAGAAGACCCAATTCAATAGGATCCTGACTAGCCTCAATTCTTCGAGGAGGACTAGGTGTATGAATACTTGAAAGTGGGGTGAATGGATAATCTAATATGTTCCTTGCAGCTACAGGTACAAGCTCTGTGAGCAAATTTTGATTTTGCTCTGTAACAGTTTTGATATTTTTACCTAAATTATTAATAGCATCAATTACAGGCTGTTCTGTTTGTTTGTGTTTTTCATAAATTCCTCGGTTCTCTGATTTCCATCCCTTAAATCTTTTTACAAGATAATCTCTTAATTTAAGATCATCAATAATTGGCCTTTTCATGGTTATTTATATACGTCTCTACGTCTAGAAAATTGTTAATTTTATTTCTGTATTTGCCACTATTGGGTGTTCTTGTCATATCAATTGTGACAAACCCATAACTGTCCTGGTTCCAGCACTTGCTGCAAAACTTAGAAAAATCATTGTAGCTCAAGTCCCCACCTACATATTCATCATGTATGTGTTTGAGGTTGGTATGATCCTGATGAAACACACATATAAAATTGCTGTTGTCTCGGATCAGTTGCTTCGGTATTTTTGAAAAAGTCTGTGCCAGGTAGAAGCAATCAATGTTTTTGTGCCGGCCCTGTGTAAAGAAGTTTCTAACCTTGTTTTGATTATCCAGTATAATGTCATCAAACACAACAACAGAATTATCGAGACATTCATCAAGTGGTTTAACATCTGGTTCAAAAGTGGCAATATCCAATCCATCATAAAGCCTCATCAGCTGCTGATATTTTAATTGTTCCAAGCTCTTAGAAAAAATATACAAGTGCCTGTTTTTCCAGTCTAACCAGTTGGGTGCCAGTAAAAAATTATCAACCATTAGTGTAGTTTTACCACAAGCAGATGGCCCAACAATAAGACACCTAATATTATCAGGTAGCAAGTTGCCATTTCTCTTATTCTGCTGTTCAGGTTCTGGCAGCCTCTTTATAACATCCCAGGTGTTCATATTATCACTTTGTTTGCATCGATCCAGCTGTGTTCTGGGAGTCCTAGCCATTTGACAAGTAACTTGTTGCCTTTTCTGCGGATGATTTTTTCTATGAGATATGTGTCAGGCTGTTTAGTTTTGCTGAGCTCTTGTTCATAGAACCTGCCTTTGAGAATTTCTCCTCGGTGATCCTTTATTATATATGTGTTAAGGGTCCCGGGTTTAACTTGAACCACTGTAAATAATTCAGTGCTCCAGTTTCTTGTAAAGCCTCTCTTGAATAAGTGCTTATATTTGCTTATTCTTACTTGATCACCCACCTTGTATTTGGCTTTTCTTGTTGTTGGCTGATATTTAGGATAATAAACAGTGCTGATCAATTTTTGCTCATCAGATGAAGTTACTTCAGAGGGTTTCATGTTGATTGTGGAATGGACCGAGTTGTTATATTTATGTAGAAGTTCTGGAAGAATATTAATCCATTTATAATTACCTTGGAGGGTAAATTGTTTATACATAAGATTTTTTAAGGTTCTGTTGAATCTCTCTACAATTGAGGCTTTGAGATCACTGTAACTCGAATAATGTTGTATTGCCTGGCTTTTAATAAATTGTTGAAACACAGAATTATAAAATTCTTTGCCATTATCTGTTTGCAAATAGCGCGGGGATCTTCCACTCTGATTGATGATTGTCCTGAGGGCTTCTGTAACACATTTTCCAGTCTTGGATTTGAGTGGCACAGCCCAGGCAAATTTTGAAAATGTGTCTATTACAGTGAGTAGATACTTGTAGCTCTTGTTGATTTTGTCTAAGTTTTTCAACTGTCCACTTGCCATTTCAATCAAGTCGCTTTGCCATAAATCATATATGCCTTTTGTGACTACTGGGAGTCTCTTAAAATTATGTCGGGCTTGTCTGTGTAATTCATCAACAATAATTTGTCTAGACATAATATGTAAACAAGAATATTGCAACTATGGGGTGTTCAGCAGCTGATACTGCAGGATTTTCTAAATATAATTTGTCCCCTATTTGTATTTTAAATTCCAGAGTGCCATCATCTTCAGTATAGGCTGTTTCCAATGTATTGGGATCTGTAAAATCCTCCAATTCTACACTGGTGATTTTCACTTTGTTATCAGCATTTGTTATTGATAAGGTGGGGTAGTGGTGTGCCTGTGGCTGAAGCCAATATTTGATCTTGATTGGTCTCAATGTGCCCCCAACAAAAAATTGGTAATAAAATTGTGCAGGGGACAGCATATATATTTTGCCACCTGGTGTAAATGGAGAATCATATTCTTTGTTGGGGATGCTGTACAATTCAAGAATTACTGTATGTTTAGGATTTTCAATTATGCCTGTTATTTCTTTTTCTGCTGTGATCAATCTGCTTGTTACAGATTCAAGGTGCTCATTGATGGTCCTAACAATCTCATCGTGCCCAGGCTTGATTCTTATGTCAACAGCAAGTTTTTTGTATTGTTGCACAATATCTTGAAGCTGGGTGGCAAAAACAGACAGAGCATTTGCTTGATTGGATTCCATGGTCCCTAGCTGTTGCTTGATATTAGCTACATTTCGTTGCAAATTTTCAACAACTGACAATTTTGAATTTTGAGCTGTAAGATCATGGACCTGCCTTCTGATATCCTCAAACAGGGCATGCAATTCATTAATATGTTGATTTGTTGGTAGAGTGGCCACTGTCTGTGTGAGATGTTTGATCTCTGCCTGGATATTCTTGATATCTTCTGATTTCAATATCCTATTCACTGCTCTCTTAATATTTTTAAGTTCCTGTGATGTAGGAAGATTTGAGACTGTATTTTGCAAAAATTCAAGTGCCAATTTCACAGTGTTTAATTCAGATGCATCAGCCACATTTTGCATAGCATTTTGGAGCAGGGCTATATCTGCCTGAGAGGGTGTGGATTGTTGTAAAATTTCAAGTTTTGTTTGGATATCATCTATCAAGTGATGGAAATGAGACAGTTCAGATTCAGTGTTGAGGTTTTCAAGCTTTGTGATTTGTTGCTGGACACTGACAAGGGTATCTACAATCCCAGGCAATCTGGATTCAAGTACATTTGCCAAATCACTTTGCACTGCTGCTATTGTACCTTCAAGATGGGTTATGGAACTTTGAATTTTTCCAAAATCTTCATATGTTTCAAGTTGCAGCTTAATATTTGCAACACTCCGAGTTATTGCATTCAAAGCATCAGAAGATGGCAAATTGTTCATAAAATTTTCAAGTGTCTCAATTTTTTCTTTAACCTCGGCTATGGCATTGTTCAGAGGATCCAGATTAGGTATTTGGAGTGACTGAATCTGTTCCTTTAGAGTGGAAATCACTAGATCAAAATCTTCTTGTGATTTTATGCTTTTGACAATTGTTTGGAGCTGTGCCTGGACATTATTAATCTGCTCTTCCAATTGCTGTTTCAATTGCTCAGAGTTGTTAGCCTGGGTCTTAAATTTGGCTTGAAGAGCTGCAACAGCTTCTTCCAAACTTTGAAAATTATCCAATGTAGCCAGGTCAGTATATTTCTGAAGCAGCAATTTGAGTTCAGAATCAATTTTAAGAAGAGGGTCCATGCATTGTGATTGCAAATTTGTAATTTCTAATTGAAGACTGGCATTGAGTGTAGTTTGTAAAGCTTGTAAATCACTTCTTAATTTCTTGACTCTGACATCAAGCATCAGAATCTCATCACTGTGATCTTCATGTCTTGTATGGCCAAAAATATCATTAGGCATTTTGTTTAGTAGTTATTTATTATTGAGTATCTGATTCTTAATTCTATAAAAAAGGGTATAAGTTTGTCATATGATCCAGGAACCTCAATATATAAGCAGTCACCAGCAGAAACAATATAAACAGTGCCAGAAATCATGTTTGAGTGCTTAATTCTGTAAATATTTCCCCCTACTGAAATTTTAACATCACCCTCAGGGGTTGTAATAAATTGCAATTGCCCACCTACAGGTAATTGGTAATGATTTAAATTATTGTTAAATATGTACAATATTTTGCCTGTTTCATCATCAACATCTGTAAATATGCTGTTTAGATGAATAATTAACAAGCCACTCAGTTTAGACTGCATATCAGAAGAGGGTTGCGGTGTTGGCAGGTCCATAATAGCCTGTTTTTTAAACCCAAATAAGTTCATAGGCATGTTTATTTATTTCAAATCATGCTCTGTAATTGGGCATTGATTGCCATTTTTCAAATCACAATGACCCCATGGTAAAGTATGTATGCCACATGATAAAATGCATCTCTTATCATCATGTGGGTCCAGAGCCACTTTTCTTACAACATTTGAAGTCAATAAGTGATCCACACTCTGGATTCTGGATTCTGATGTTTTGATTGAACTCTGGGATTTGAGGCAATTTTTATAATCTTCAAATTGGAGCTCTTTTTCCACAGTTACTTTGCCAATGCCCTTGGCCTTTTTGGCAGCAACACCACTACATGTTATAAAACTGTACATCTTGGCACTTAACCCAGCAAATTCCACAATAACATCACCAAGTGTCTCATCTTTTAACTTGCCAGGCACTTTTTTGTTGTGGTGTTGAATTTTTGAATGTTCACTGGTATCAAAGTATTGAAACAATTCAGGCTGTGCCATATCTTGATAAACATCTTCTGTTTGAATATCAAGAATAAAACTATCCGTGTCCATGTACATCAATTTTATTCTATCACCATAAAAAGGTTTCAAGACATCATAATACAATGTCAACATATGTGATTTGGCCAAATCCAATATTGCAGCCCCTACATAAATAGGTTTATCAAACTTGATCTTTGTATTATTTTGTTAAAAAGTGCCATATTTTCATCATAAATTCTTCTATAATTGAAATTAGGCTTTGCAACCAATTTTTTGCTCAGGCTGGGGTCGGTAATTATTTTAACATTGGTATGTTTTCTGACATTTTCAATTGTTTTGCCATATACAGAATTAACCATCAATTTAAACAAGCCCTTATCAAATTGGCTCTTTGCAGATGTTCGAAGCTCCGTGTTTGTATTAATGTATGGTTTCAACCATTCAGAGTGCCTGAACCTCAAGACTTTGCCAAGTTTGGTCACTTGAACACCATGTTTCATCAGGAACTGGAGGTTCTTGTAATATATGACATAGCCCTGTTTTGACTCCAGTGTCATCATGAGCTTCTTCTGTTTAGAGCCAGGTGAGCACTGAACCTCAGGAATTGGGGGCAAATCAGAAAATTTCTTATGTAAATGATCTGGAATTATCAGATCAACCTCTAAGAAGAGGCCATTTTCACGGTCATCAAAGTTCTGAAAATCCTCAATATTGAAATCTTCAACCCATTCAAGCCCTGCATATGGCAGTTTTTGCATCATGGCATGACCATAGAGGCTGTTGGCATCTATATACACTATATAATTTGATGGCAATTCTGGATTATAATTGGGAATATGCTTGTTATTTGCTCTGGCATATCTCTGAGAACATTGCACCATGCCTCCTCTTATACCTTGCTCCATAAACAGATACATATCTTGATCTTGGATCAGATCCAATGGCTTTTTGGTGTTTAAAAACATTGCAGCCCATGCTAGGCCCGGGGCACTGTAAAAATACACTGGGTCCAGCCCATAATTTTGCATCGAAGATTTTCTGAATGCCTGCATTATATCAGCTAAGAGGGTCACATCAAGTTTCAAATAAGCCATGTGATAATCACCAAATGTCCGGCATTTTAAATTGTTCCACATCAATTGGGCATGGTGATAATCATCATCAGTGATTCCAGATCCTCTGATTTTGCTGTAAAACTCTTCTTGTGGTGGCAGAGAACACTCATCAAATTTAGAAAAATCTGTAACATAATCATATGGATATACACCCTTTCGCCTAATTAATTTCAGGTCCTGATTTGGAAACAATGCACGTGTGATTTTGAATTGATCATCAGATAATTGAGTGGCCAGTGTAGCCAGGCTAGCAGATAAAATTCTGTAAGAATCAAGAAATCTTATGTGAATAGGAACACCATCAACTTTAATTGTTTTGCTAATAGATATATATTTTTCATCATTTTCAGCTAAAATATTTAAATTCTGCTTCTCAAACCCCTCATATCTGATCAAATGATGGAAATCATAATTGGATGCTCCATGGCAAAATATGGGGACAAATTTTGGTCTCTTGATCTGAATATTACAGCTATTACACAGGGCCATTAAGAATTTACCATCTGTATGAGAATGGTGTTTCACCTTGATATTTGTATCTGAAAATTCACAATCACATACCGGGCATTTTTCTGCATTGTTGAAATCTTCAATCTGATCCTCTGTTAAAGGCAACATGGGCCTTGATTTTAATAAGATGTTAGATGCTATGTCACGGCACTCATTTTCTATTTTATGTGCAAATATTTTGATGGCATCTGGCCCCATGTATGAATATTCTTTGGTAACAACACCATCCTGTACAACCACATAACAAAAGCTGGAAGGTTCATGTAGCTGGTATGGTGTAATTGAAGATTCTTCAGGATCTGGATTGCAGGATGCAAGAGATTTGAGGATTGATTCAAAATCACAGAGAATATATGCTGGGTGTTCCAACAAGGCTTCAAACTTTTTGAATTTGCAATTCTCACTTGGATTGGGCATCAGCATATGAACAGGTTTATGATTGCCACAATATTTCAGATGCTCAATTAACTTGTTTTTTGCAATTTCTGCATTCTCTTCAGGAACCCCCTTCACCGTTTTTCTACCATCAAATACACATAAACATCTTCTGCACAACTTGAATATTGTATTGGATTTGTCTATTTGCTTTCTCACTAAAGCTTCAAGATTATGTATCAGAGTGTAATGATATGTGCCATCCCCTTCAATTAAGAGCAGATCAATCGGAATAGCAGATTCATCATCAATTGTACTGATTCTGAGAGGTTCTATCGGGCAATTACCAGTGGAGCAAATAAATACATTAATAGATAATTGTTTGCCATTGATATGCCTGGCCCTTTTTTCAAATTTATCAATATTCTGAACTAACATTGGATATTCCAAACCCTCCATTGCATCGTCAAAATCATGTTCATGTTGTTTGTAATAATTTATTCTCTCAGGATGCCTTGAAACTGGAAACAAAGCAGCTAATATACACCACAAAAAGCATTTCTGGTCGGTATTTTTTATATTAACCACGGCTCTTCTGTTTTTAATATTATCAGGTAATGGCAGATATGTAGATCCTTGTAATGGAGTGAATTCAGAAATATTAATATATAACTTGTGTGGAGAACCGCATAGGCTCCATCCAGACTCTTTTGCTGCAAATTCAGAGTGTTTAATGTTCAATTGATCTATCAACCTGCTTATTATTGTGTCTGAATTTGCATTTGAATATACCGGTACAGTTTCTGTTATGTGGGGCTGTGTAAATTTTGTGCCATTTGGCTTCTTATATTGTGTATACAATTTGAGGGACAGCTTATAAGAGCCATTTTGTGCATTTAGAATTGCCTGCAGATCAGAATTTACACTGTTCAAAAAATTCTCAATGCCACATCTTGGCTCTGATACAAACCGATAATCCCTAAGTTGGGCATTAAAACTGCTATGGATGGGTTCATAGCGTGGCTGCTTTGCAGGTCCGGCATTAACAGGTGCTTCATGCTTCCTTTTGAGACCAGATGTGGATGGTTGTGGGGGCAATGTTGATGACTGTGCAGAGCAAGTATTTTTATGTGTATATTTGAAGTATTGCATGTTATATTTTCTATTGCATTTGGGGCATATTTTTGTGGGAGCTCTGCATTTGTCTGGGTTACAAATCTTTTGGTGTCTGGCCCAATTAGAGCTAAATATATTCTTATTGCATTGGTCACAATATTTTTGATTTGGCATTTTTGCCGTTGTTTATTATATACAATTTCCTGGGGTTCAATTCAAAACTTTATACTGGATAAAAATATCAGTTGGGTTCAGCACTGTGCTGTGTGTGTGTGTGCGTGTGTATGTGTGTGTGTGTGTGTTAATATTTTTGGCTTTGGTATTTATATAAAATTTCCTGGGTTTTAAATCTAATCTCTATGCTTAATCAGTTGGGTTCAGTACAAACAAAAAAAACTGCATAGCTCTATGTCAATTAGTTCTTGAGATTTGTATTTAGGAACCACTTTGGGCTGTGTGGGGGTGTGGGTGGGTAGGTGTGGGTAGGGGTGCATCTTGGCTTAGTTTTAAGTGCTGTGTTCAAAATAAAAATATAGTGGCTGGTAGCTGTATCCAAGCCCTATTATAATTTTTGTTTCTCTAATCTGTTACTAATTTTGATCCTAGGATAATTATATTTATGGGGGTGATTCTGCATAGCTGGAGTATTTTCTCCTGTGCGTACCTCCCGTTTCTCTGCTGGGTGTACATGCAATCAACACTGCACGCCATGCCCTGGCGCTCGCAGGAACTAATCCATCAAGGCAATTGCTGAAGGCAAAAGAACAAATCAATATATTGATTCCCAGGCCGGTTGAGAACTGGGTCTTGAGAAGAAAGCAGCGACCTTCAGAGGCACTGACCTAGCACAATTACCTGCACAAACATGCATGTCCCAGAAGGCACTGACCTAATGCCATGTGTATTGATTTTATATAACAACTTGGACAGATATAAGCCTGATCTAAATATGAATAGATTACAACAAACAAGCTGGATGTGACAAATATCAGATTTTGTATAAAAAAAATGCAAAATATCCCAGTTTCAATTCGATCCATTTATCTGAATCGAAGAAACCAACAATTCACATATCCCCATATCATTCTATGCTTGCCCTATTAGCACCTCTTTTGCTGTTGTGCTCAATTAATTTTCACTAATTGGCAATTTTCTTGAAGAGGCCTAATAGAACAAGATACGGCGGTATGAGAAATATGTGAATTAAAGATATTTTAGCAATATACGACGTCTTAAGAAAGGCATATTCGGCTCCAAAGTACTTTGTCTAATGCTTACTACCATTCCCTATTACTGGCAAAAAGAGTTAAAAATATTGACATATTGACTTCTTCCCAAGTGTTCACCGAGTTCAGACATTTGCACATAGATGGCCCTGTTGTTGTTGCTTATCAAATACTGGAATATCTCTAAAACAAGCAAATTTTGTTTACTGTTTTCTACAATTGGCAATACTGACATGTATTACACACCAGATGAATTCAAAGCACAGAGACCCATGTTTGTAATCAACACTTCAAAAAGGAAACAAGTTGTGGTGAATGACAGAACAAATATTAAAATTATCTGTGAATTCCATGAGGCATTACCTGATGACACCATATGTAGTGTTATTCTCATAGGAGAAAAATCATATGTTTATGATGTGAGAAATGAGAGAGTCACGGAGCAATTCTAGAGGGTCTCTGCATATTGCATTGTTTAATATACAATTTGAACCTGGTATCCAATTGAACTTAAACCGGAAGTAAATATGTGTGGGTGTGTGTGTATGTGGGTGGGTGTGGGTGGGTGATATACAAGTTGAGCCTGGTGCCCAATTGAACTTAAACCGGAAGTAAATATGTGTGTGTGTGTGTGCCTTGGCCTAGTTTAAGTGTGGCCATCAAGAACAGCATATTTTTGACAAGTTTATGGACAACAATTTCTCAGAAGTACCTTTTGCAAGTGTAGGCACATCAATCTGAGGGGGGTCATACTTTCTCATGGAGTCCATGAGGGCTTTTTTACAAAAATCTTGGATTAGACAGAGTTCCACACTTGAGCAAAAAACTCATATGGGCATGTTGAGCTAGGTTTAAGTGTAGCCAAATCTGCTTGAGGGGGGTTCATACTTTCTACACTTGTAAGTGGTCCTTATAATACCACAAATACAACTACTCCCAACATTTTCTCTTCTGGCACATACAACATTTACCACTTTTAGTCCTAATTTGATGATGTGGTAAACCATTTCTGTGGAATTTATACCAAGGGTTAAACCATCTTTAAGGTACGATTATCCACTCTCACTTAATTAGCCTTCTATTTCTTTTTGTAGTGTCTACATATGCCACCTTTGGCTGAGGGTGTAAAACATTAATGTGGAAATTATATCGAGCAAGTAAACCAAACCTATGTACCATTACCACCCTCAATCAATTAGGCTTAAAGTTACTTTGTAGTGTCACCATATGCCTCCACTAGCTAAAAGGGTAAACCATTGCTGGGGAATTTATACCCAGATAGTAAACCATCTCCAAAATACGATAACCCCCTCACTCAATTAGGTTAAAATTTAACTTTTTGGTCACAATATGCCGCTATTAGCTAAGCGTGAAAACCATTCATGGGGAATTTATACCCAGGGGATAAACTATCTATAGGGTACGATTACCCCTTCTCACTCAAAATCGCTTAAAGATTCTTCTTAATGTCACCATATGATGACATTTGATGAGGGGGAACACTGTTCCTGGGGATTTTAAACCAAAGAGGTAAACCATCTCTAGAATAATATTAAACCATTCTCACTCAATTGGGCTCCCGAGGATATTATACCAAGGGATTAATCCATCTCTACGTACCATAATGACACTCTCACTCAATTAGTCTGAATTTTGTTAACAGTAACCCCATGTGGCACATTTCATAAAGGTATAAACCATTTCTGGGGAATTTATACCAAGGGGGTAAACCATCTTTAGGGTACGATTATCCCTTCTCACTCAATTAGGATTGTAGTTATTTTTGTATTGTCAGCATATGCCTCCATTAGCTAAAAGGGAAAATTGTCCCTAGGGAATTGATACCCAGGTGGTATACCATCGCTAGGGTACGACCACCCCCTCTCACTCAATTAGTCTTAAAGTTGTTTTTTTTTTTTTTGTATTGTCACGATAGCCCGCCATTACCCAAGATGGTAAACAATTCCTGGGGGAATTTATATCCAGGTAGTGTACCATCCCTAGGGTACGATTACCCCTGTCACTCAATTAGGCTTTTAGTTATTTTTGTTGTGTCACGATATGCCGCCATTGGCTGAGGATGTAAAACATTCAGACGGAAATTATACCGAGCAAATAAACCAAATCTATGTACAATTAAACCATTTCACTCAATAAGGTTTAAATTTCCTTTGCAAATCACCATATTCCGCGATTAGCTAAGGGGTAAGGCTTTTTTGGGGAATTCATAAACAGGGGTAAACAATCTCTAGGGTACGTTTACACCCTCTCACCCTATTAGGCTTAAAGTTCCATTGCAGTATCACCATATGCCAACATTATCTAAAGGCACAAACCATTCCTGGGGAATTAATACCGAGCAACTAAACCATACCTAGGTACGATTACCCGTCTCACTCAATTAGGCTTTAATTTGTTTGTAGTATCACCGTATATCGACATTTGTTAAATGGGTAATGCATGCCTGGGGAATATATACCTAGGGGTAAACCATCCATAGGGTACGATTACCCCCTCTCATTTAAAATGGCTTAAAATTCTTTTGTATTATCACCATATGTCCCAATTTGATGAGTAGTAGGTTTCCTGGATAATTTACACCCAGGTGGTATACCATACCTAAGGTACGATTACCCCCTCTCACTCAATTTAGCTAAACGTTCCGTTGTATTGTCACCATATGCCGACAAAAATAGGTGGAGGGTAAATGATTCCTAGGAATTAAATACCGATGGCAATAAATCGTTAATAATGTGTTACTCCCTGGTATGCTGTATTCTCTTAGATGTTTTCGCAGGGTTAAACCAGTCCTAGGGAATTATTACCGGGGGGTGAAATCTCTCGGGGTAGACCATTCCTGCGCCACCGGCGCGACATAGGAAACACATGGTAATATGTATTTTATACGAGAGTAACAAGGGATGGTGGGACAACATAAGCAAAAGACAGACAGTGGAAGGCGAAGGAGATAGAAGACAAGAAACAGGAAGGAGATGAAAGAAAATCTTTTATCATAGATTGTACAAAGATGATAAAGAAATTACATATAAAATGGTACTAATTATATATCCAGAAAGTATATGCTCGGTGACTGTGGCAATATCTGGAACTAACGTCAAAATGAGAAATTATTTGCTACGTGTAAGAATGCCACTTCATATTTACAATACATGACATTTGTCACATTAGATCAGATTGGAGAGAATAATTTACCACAGAAGTCTAGTTTTGATTTGCAGACCTCAAGTCTATTCCAGGTTATAAAAATAAACTAGTGAGAAACAGCAGATACGTTATCGAAGTTTAAAAGATTACTGACTACTTTTAAGACACAATTTCCACTTCGTTTGATCGAATGACACGAATAAAGTGGGAAAGTGGTAAGAAGCTGGCCCAGTTTTTTGAAGGTCGCAGATTAAAATCTCTTGTATAACAGGCCTTTTTATTTAGTATAATTATTGATTTTTGGACATTTATATGAGGGAGAATTTGAAAATGAGGGAGAATTTGAAAATCAGGAAGAATATGAAAAATCTTCCTCTTATACATCTAATTACTTGTCGATATCACTTGGGATGTGTTTTTCCACATAACTTTTCCAATGCTAAATTACTTCCTACATAAGGCATCAACGTGATCAGAGAAATATTAGTGAATATCTTAACTCTTTGAGGCCTAACTGTGAGGTAAAATAAGTTGATTCTAAGAAAAATAATAATAAAAATAATAAATCAATAAAAAATGCCATGACAACCCATACACCTTGTTTACAAATTACTGGGGCCCTCCCTGCATATCAACCAAGGATGACGTAATACTGCTGAGAGAACCTTTGCGTTGACTGTTTGAAATGTGGTCTCAAAAAGAGATTACGATGCTTCTCAATCGTTGAACTGCGAATGCTCAGGTCGCAGGGTTCTGTAAGTAAGACTGTTGAATCATACACGACATGGGCTTTCTAAATTTCCTCCTAACCAATATTTAGAGGAAAAGATAAAGTTTCGTAGTTTCGAAAAACACCAGTTTAATTGTAATATTCTGTTTGAAATATTTTCTATGAATATCAGATAAAATAGTGCAATGTAGTTTCAAGACATGAGTTCGAGCATATAAGCAATAATTCAAGAAGGACCGTGTGGCCCAACCACTTCGATACCTTCTCAACACACGAATGGTTCCCGGTTCGATTCTCCCCGTACAGCATTTTCTCTTAAACAATAGAATGGCAATTAATGTAAGTGTTTGAAATATTTAATGTGTATTTGATGACAATATTTTTACCTTTTAATACGAATTGCAAATAGTTTTTAAACTGCTCAGTACAAAATTACTTTAATACATTTGAAACCATAAAATGATACGAATAAAATAAATATAATAAACACAATAAACAGTATATCATTTAAAACTGGTGTTTGCATGGAATTGATGGAACTCTATGTGTTTGGTGCATCATTGGTTTACTGTGCTATTAAATCTTGCCTCTATTCCAAACACAGACCCAAGCGTTAATCCTGGAATTCTTAGCAACCCAGGGTCGTTGTACGCATGCAGTGGGAGATGACGATATCAACTTTGTATCACTGCACTCATCAGTCCCTAACTACATACAAACGTACTTTAAAACTGAAAGATCTTCATCACCCTCCCCCGCCCGCGCCTCTTTATATACAGCCACATCACTTGCTTACAAAATTACTCGTGTCTCCACCGTACGGAGTTTTCGTTTGTGGAACTACGTTATTGAAGTAATATATGACTTCATATTGTGGAGGCTACGCGTTGAGGCAGAGAAGAACTAACTTCCTGTGTGTGAAAACGGACAAAAATTGGCTTTTCTGTGCATGATCCCCAATTCCCTTTAATACCTAAACTTACTTGTTTTTTTCAATAACAGATAAAGTCGTATATTTTTTCCCTACAGAAGCATAAATGCTCTGTTAATGTGACATTGTAGTCAAGTCGGTATGGTAACTGCCCAAGTAGCCAAGATCTTATCATTATAATTGTGTTGTAAAATCTATAACTATATATAAGAATAGCGAGAATAATGTTGTGAAAACTACCTTCAGCACACAGTTTTCGGTCAATCAGTATCGTCCCGATTTAAATTGGCAGTATCCATATGCTGTGCAAATGTATAAACGTCTGAGTCATCTGTATTCTAGGATTCCAGAACAATATATATTTAGATACAGATTGAATTATACATATTTGTAGGTGACAATGCAGACTTGTGTCAACAAACTCAAAATCACCTAAAGATTAAGATATAGAGGCATGTAATTTATAATCACACTGAAATAGGTATGATCTTACAGCTCTATGTTTGGTCCGCAAGTGTAAAAATATTTCGTTACGAATGAAAAATCTAAGGTTCTTTTCGAAATTAGCAAGTGAAATCATAGAATAAAAGTGTATGTGCTATGCACTTCCCGCATCCCATGTATTCGAAAATATGAGGCTACACAACTAAAAAATAATTTTCACAGTGCAAATACTGATTCGAACACACACATGTGGAGCCTCATTGGCAACTAAAAAAAGTAATAAAACACACAAATCTCTAACCGGGCTCGAATACGAGTTCTTTAGAATGTGAAACCGTAACACTAACCACTTTCTTTTTTCACTCATCATTTCACTCAATTCTATTTCAGGACTTTTCAGGACAGAAAATCACAAACATCCATGTCCGAGTCGGGACTCAAACCAAGGATCTCTTGCGTCGTAGCGCGATGTGCTAACCACTTCGCCACGGGCGCCGACAACCACTCCCCTACAACTTCTACTGGTAGGTCATTATTTACTTATTATGTAAGTTCTTGAAATGTTTCACCACTGGTGACGAGTATTTCTTCTCGCTCATTTTCTTTCAGATGTAGTTGGTTTTTCAGACAGTTACAATTTTTTACTTTCTGCCACCCATTTAGATCCTTATGGAATACATTATTCCGATATAACTTCCCGAAAAGAGAATATCTTAGTTTCAAAAATCTTGAGTTGGGAATGATGTGTTCAGTCACGCATTTGACCTAAAAACAATCATTTTGTATATATTTTGCTTGCAACACTACCTTCAACCGAGCATTTACTTTCTGGACATACAGTACGTTTGAATGAAGAATCAAGAGGAGGAAACAGCAACGGTGGGTGAAACGTTTAAGAAATACTTAAAAAATAACAAACACCAATAAAGAACAGTGGGACAACATTTATGTTAAATTGATGGTGACATCAATATTTACTTACTAGTGTAGAATATTTAAACATTCGTTACAATACAATTAATATTATTTACATTTATTACAAAATAAACCTAAGCTACTTACACGAATGAATTGACTTCATTTAATTTCTGATACCTACCTATACCCATTCAAGCTTAGAGTGTAACGGATAACATAGTCTATTCTTTCACAATCACTGAAACAATTGCAAGTCTTCCAGCTTATATTCTGTATTTTCTCACCTGAAACAAAAATATTTTGAAATACCTTCGAATACCTATAAAATAAATTATACAAATATTTTCAAGGTTAGGTGCTGATGTTTGCTCTTGATCCAGTAGCCTAAAGTATTGCACTGCATGGGAATCAATGTTTGCAATACTCAAATCTTCACTTTATAGTAGAGTGATGCAATGGGCGTTTTTCACTCGATCAGCAAATAGCTCACACGGGCAACGTTAGATGGCATTCAGAATTCATAACGTAGCGTTCCACTCTGTAGAAAGCTGAAATAGAACCAAGGGATGTAACTTACACCCACCAATTGTAGAACTTGATGGTAGATATGTCCTAGAAGGGCCAAGTGTGAATACTTTACATAGCATATAAGTAATGAACGTAAAACCCATGTTTTAGATTTAGACAATTCTGACTGAGCAATGAGAATGGCAGATCAAGGCGAAGGAGTAAACGTACCCCGTTCGGTAAACGAATAACTCTATAGGTCAAGCTGTTGATCTTTCAGATTATTTCCAACTAAAGACCCTTTGCTACTCTCCTCAGCTGTTATTGTTGCTTTCCGCTGACCCCCATGTACTCCGCAAAGGTAAACCTCTTTATTCAACAGAATTGTAGGAGCAAGTTCTGACTGGTTTTATTTGTTATGATCGGTACCACTCAGGGGAATGGGTTCTCATATATTTTTTTTCAAGGTGTGGATGCCTGGAACTGAAAAATGTGTGATAGCATCTCATAACGCTTTGCTTTTTATATAATATTATTGAATTAGTAACCATACTAATAGTAACCAAAATAATGGTTTCCCATGTTTTTTTTATAAAAAGCATATAAATTGATCTCAATATTTCAACAAAATTTAAATTCATCAGACTATTTAAATTCAATGTTATTTTATAATAATTATAACTGTTAAGAGTAATACTATTAATATAATCCTTATAATAATAATAATAAAACTTCATTATATTGCTTATATACAGATATAGATTAAAAACATAAGTTTTACGTAAGGTAAACCGGGGTATTACGGACCACGGGGCATTAAGGACCGTGTCCTAGAATTTCTTAAAAAGCGCAAAGAAATGCGAAGCGGCAGGTGCACCAGCCGTGTGCACGGCCTTTGATCCTCTTTTGTTTGTGTAAATAGTACTCTGCACACAAATGGCGTGTAGGCTGCGTAGTTAGACCGAAACGAACCAGAGAAAAGGGAGACGGGCGAGAACGCCATATAGAACTTCTGAGCGGCTGTATGAAGTAAAAAGCGCATCCCGGAACGTCTACTGCACTAACAGCTGCAGAAGAATCACAATTAGAGGAGTGCTTCATTCTATTTCCTCAGTGGGGTTTTGGAATGAACAAACAAGACTTGTGTGACGTAGTTCAAGATTATCGTGTTTCGAAAAAGAAGGACGTACCATTCAAAAGCGGACCGGTCCTTGATATCCCATTGGCTGGTCCTCATTAACCAGCAAAGGGGCAATTTGGAATATACAACCTACCTTTCAATTCATTGTTGTTTTTGCTTTTGCATTATATTCCTACTAGTTTGTGTTGACATTAATGTAAACTAGAAAATATACATTCCAGAATGCATCCTCTTTCTGTTTTCTTGAATAGCTCCTGATGAATTTCTTCCATGAAATAGCAATTTGGTGGTCCATAATACCCCGGTTTACCTTACAATTTTCAATATTAATATGCGTGTATGTTATAATTTTAAAAAAAATATTATTTACATTCATCATCATCATCTTCTGAATACGTGTCATCACTCGTTGATTATCACATGTAGGTAGTCTGCACTTGTCAGTGCACCTGATGTTATTTAGACAGAAGACGCAGTTTGTAATTTCTAATGGATTGATTGGTTGATTGAATTGGTGTTTTAGGCCACTTTATTCACAGTAAGCCTAATTGGGGCTGGGCCTACAGTTTAAAGTGGGATCCAAACCACTACGTGCCTCTACAGATAATCGAAACTGGAACCCCTTCATTACAAGGCGATGACGCTACCACTGCATCATTGGGGATACAGTTTCTAGTGGAGTTTCAAGCTAGTAGATCTAACACAGTTTGATGTGCTATCTGCCACTCCTTCCAATCCATTACCAACTCCTCTGCTCAATCGTGTTTGTTTTTTCAATATCCACCGTCTAGGTGTACGTTCACAAGACATCTCTTGCTTAAAGCGGATTAATAATCGCACGTTAAGCATGTTTCTTGCAAGTTTATAAATGTCTATCTCACCCTTCTTTACACAGAATAGACAAGATGTCATGTCATTCACACAATGTACGTAAGATTTTGGAGCATACAGTAAGCACGAGAACTACAGATTGCCCATTACTATTTAATTGAGACCCCATTCATCTCCAAGGGTGCGAAAATATTTCCTGTGTTTGTCTGTTTCCAGGAAGAATGCACTTACTTTTCCTTTTCCTGCAAATGCACATGGAGACTTATCATATCACGTTAAATTTCTTAAATAAGAATTTAAGCTATTTTCTTAATGTTAAAAACCCACATGGGTGTTTAAGTACTATATTTCAGAAATAATTTAACCATGATTCTTTCATGGAATCTCAAATACACTATACACACATCTGTGTCATTTGAGCTTCTTATTACCGCTTCATAACCCACATTAGCAGCGGCAGTATTCTCCAACAAATTACCATATCTTTTCATATTTACTGTTGAGATTGAGGGGAGCTCCCTTCAGATCTGATGTTGCATCATTTTTCTTAACAGTTCGCGAAGTGTTGTATTCAAAAGATTTACAAAATGCTCTGTTTTTTTAAATTTGTTAATAAGTAATGCAATTAGAGTTGTTTATTTATTACGTGACTTAGGAATTTCCTTTACTTTCTGACAATCTGGGATGATGAGATGCTCTGTGACTGATGCCAGAGTTCTTCCCACGTGATTGTTCTTTCGGTGTTTTTTATAGATGTCTTATGTCATGTATCAAACAGACATCGATTCTTGGACTAGTATTTCATTCTGGAAAGCAATGCAAAAGGCAAATAGACTTCACCAAAGTTTGACTCCTCATTTACTCTCTGAATAAGAGCCATTCCATAAATTGCCGTGACTGAATTTCTAGATATTTCCACAAGGGGAATAACATTTTTCTGCAAGTATGTCTCTGAAGCCCATGATATTGGTTCTAAGAGAAAGCCCATTTGAAGATTCCGATTCTGTGCTGACACAATAATTCGATCAAATAGTGTCTTGTCTGATAATTGACCTACCATTACTATCCACAGCCTTCTTCCTGGATCAAGAGAGGAATAGAAAGAACTAGACGAAACAAATGTACTACCAATATATATATGCAAATGACAGAATATTCAGAGAACAGATACAGTACAGTATGGATTAGTACAGGTAACAGAAATATCCTAGAGTCGCTTGAACCAATGCTCACATCATGTGCCTCACTATACAGCAATGTGTGAATCAATAGAATAGCTCAACAACGGACATAGTCACAGCAGTAACTCACCTCTAGTATGGCGTGTGATCTCGAATGGCCAACACTGCTGCACATCTGTGTTGCATGGAATCGATGAGGTGATTGATGACAACTTGGGGGATTCCTCTCCACTCTTCAGTTTTAGCTGTGGAATAGTTGAGACATGTGTCATCAGAATACGTGTGCCAAGTGAATGCCAAACATTCTCTAGGGGATTTAACACCAGTAATCATGGTGGCCACTCCATACTCAGTGTTCCCTCGTCTTCTGGCTCGTTGTACACCTATAGAACTCTGTGAGGACGAGCATTATCGCCGATCAAAATGAAATGATCATATATTGCATCTGCACACGGCATGGCAAGAGATCTGAGGTTCTCGCCTCCATATCCAAGGGCCGTTAAACTGCTATTTTGGATGACGTGGAGGTCCGTACGTCCCACAATTTTGATTCCAACACACACCATCAGTCCACTACCTCCATTTTAGAATGTTTCTTGAACGAAAATAGGGTTATAGCGTTTTCCACATTCCTTTCAGATTACACACGTCTATTTTAAGGCTAGGGGCTGAATCGCAACTGATCAGAGAACACCGCTCAACTCCATTCGTTGTGGCTACAATTGCGATGTTTCTCAGCCAATTTTCTACGGATTGAAAGCTGTACGGTGATGGAACACACATGATGACTCAATACGTGTAGAAGCCATCTTTAGGAAGGCGATTGCAGACAATTTGAGATGGCATCCGCACCCTATTGCTGTAAGAATGGCATGTTATACCTTCGTTGCATTCTGCCGTCTTTCCCAATCGGTTGTTAGCAAGAGTTACCTGTTGTCTCTTGCTGTTGTTGATCGCGGACGGCCTTGACCTTCCCTTCGTTGCACATATCTCATTGTTTCGTACCGAATCTACAAAGGAGAAATGGCATTTTGAAACACTCCTAGGGCTACAGATACCTCTTGTTGACTATCCAGTTCCCATCCTTCATATGGCTCCCCACGTCATTGATTCAGTAAATCGCACTTCAGAGGCATTGTACCATTTGCCCATGTTCCTCAATGAATTCTTACACTGTCCTTGGACTGCTAATGTCATTCTTCCAGCTGCTCCCTTCAGTTGTTAATTCAAAGATATCGGCATTAATGATGGGCAATAGCCAATTGCCTGCAGTGATGGTGTTAAATACCATCCAACGTGTCAATTAAATTATTAAAATATTACCATATTTTAATTAGTGTTATTATTATAATCTTTACTATTATTATAATTATTTTTAATATAGATCAAAATAACTGTAATTATCCTTTATATTAGTAAAAGTCAAAATGTTAAAAATTATCACAACTTTCCATTTACATGAAGGTTATCTGGAAAGTGGAGTGATAACACACAGAAGGCAAAGAGTTACCACTTATTTTCCATCTATAGGCATCCCAAACTTACCACAAATCATATTAGAACCCATCCTCCCGAGTGGTACCGACAACGTGCCTGGCTCAAGGCCTAATAACAATTATTATCCAAATTGAAATTGTAAAACAATGGAAAATTTTGAATTTAAGTGTCTACCATTCCCCAAAATTAAAATGGTAGAAGTTTATTGCATAAGGATTATAGAAAATGAAAAATAATCGGTTAAATCCTCCACCAAAAAATAAAATGTTATGTGACAAAATTGAAAGTCACAAAACCGTACGAACGGAAAAGATTTTCTTCGACACACGCGCTAGCAGTTTTTTGATTTGAACTAAATGCTTACAAGTAGTCACACTCGAGAGAGAGAATGTTGTTATCAGACCCGCTGAATAAGTGGATGTTCGAAACAGTAGAATACATCCTGATCTGCAGGCCAAAGCCTTTTCTGCACATAAACAACACTGACAGAGAGGAATATGAGCACCATGCGCTGACGAAGCGTTTGGAATTTCAAGATAACGACGTGAGTAGAGAGGCAGCACTTCGTTCCTACGCGTCAGCAAAAATTCGATGCCACTGGTGTTATGTTACATCCGGTGGTAGCGGTGTACGAGCGATTTTATTGTTGAGTCAGCAGAACGTGTCTGATCACGTTGAAGACATCGGAAGCGGTGGGGGAGGGGGTCAATGGATTTGTCACGTTGTTTCTTGATGTATGCTAACCTAACACGTGCGTATGTTTGTGTGTGTGTGTGTGTGTGTGTGTGTGTGTCTTTGGAGGAAATGCGCGCGCAACCATTGCGTATGATGCAAACACATGAAGAAATTATTTAAAGTTGGCGCCGAATTTTGCTGTACCCCGAAAGCTTACCGGCTAAGGTTATTGCTCTGTAAAACAAGAGGCGTCGAGGGTTCGATTCCTGGAAGAGTCAATATTGATTGATTATAGATTGAGTTAGTTTTTTTAAGTCCACTTTATGCACGGTAAAACTAATCAGGAGTGGACCTACAGTTGAAAAGTGGTGATTCGGACCACTATGTGCGTCCACCGAGTATCGAACCTGGGACCCTTTGATTACAAGGCGACGATGTCAATATTGAATGATTTCGATTAGCCTGTGTGTACATAAAGCCAACAAAATGGTTGAGTTCGAAAATCGAGTTGGGTTAGTGGTTAATGTTGTCACCTGGCAATGAAGAGGTCGCGGGTTCGATTCTGTAGGTAGTTAAATTAGGCCAATTGTTTAGTCCCGCCATTATAGGTCCCCGATTAGTCCATCTGTGCATAAATAGTGTTTGAATAAAATCAATATGGCGGCCTTGGGGTAGTGGTTAATGTTGTCGCCTGGTAATGAAGAGGTCGCGGGTTCGATTTTCTAGGTAGTTAAATGAGGCCAATTGTTTTGTCCCGCCATTATAGGTCCCGATTAGTTCATCTGTGCATAAATAGTTTTTGAATAAAATCAATATGGCGGCCGCGTTTTGTGTTTAGCGGCGGCGGCGGCGGCGACCAGTGCTATCCCTTAAGTCAATTTCTATTTGTTCGAAATTATGTTTCTGCACTGGGGTGTAATGTGGTGAATCGAAAATTTGCACACCATCACTTCCAAAAGTATGTTCCATAGGATTAATGTTTATAATACGTAATAGAGGGGCGACAGCATCTCCCACCATATGTGATTCCGCAATATCTGTGTAAATATACATCTGGGAAGGAATTTCTCTCACAACATTTGGAGGCGAGCGTCCAATTTTTACTTCTGATAGATCATTGGTCGGTTTAAAACCTAATATCCGTGCCAGTTGAGGTGACAATCGTACATTTATGTTTCTCTGCTTGGTAGATATATCAACAGCCACATGTTTGTACGCAGGATGATTTCGGAGACTAAAATTTAATGTTTCAGAATATTTATTGATTTCTGCAACAATGCTGTTTATAGATGCGTAATAGCCTTCGGATATTCGAAGTTCGTTCCATTTGACATCATCCATAGATTTATATTGAATATAGTTGTTAAATCTTGTAATGTTTAGTATTGAATAAGGATAATGCACTTCTAACAATGCCATCTCCCATTTGTTGGTGTCCAACTCCACACGGTTCTGAAGCTTTGTGGTGTAATTAGCTAGAGTATTACTTGGGAAATATTTCATGGAACTGTTACTAGGCAAAGTAAGGTAGAAAGCGTTTGCTTTTCTCATGATGTGTTATGAAGGTTATTTGTACCACTGATGAGAATACCTACAAAAATTTATGCCTCTCTCTCTCTTTTTTTGACTCCAAAAACGATGCGCTAATCCAACTGTCAAATAATCTGGAGTAACCTTTCCAATGAACTAACAACTTTTTACTGGCTCCTTTACCTTTGGTCGCAAGGATTTTATCAATTTCATGCATATCCGGTAAGCGGACCAATTGCAACTCTTCCGTATAAAATGTTCCATCGATTTTATGTCCTTGTAGATCTTTTAATTCATACACTTGAGGATTTCTTTTCAAAATACGTTCCACCACAAATATTTCTCTTGTCCAATTTTCCATGTAACCTTTGTCAAAGCGTTTTTTGTTTTTTGTTATTCTCACTGTATCTCCTATTTTGAATGGCATCTTCAATGACAATAGTGGAGATGAATCAGATTTGAGTTTTTTGTCATACATATTGTGCCATACTTTCAAAACCTTCTCAGGAGTAACATCTGCTGGTGCCATTTTAATACTCGAGTGAATTTTATGATTATAAGCTTTCAAAAGCTTTGGGAGTACATTAACATAACAGCTGGTTCTTTGCTTAGTAAAATACTTCCACATGCGTTCCTTTAAAGTTCTGTTGAATCTTTCAACAATACTAGCTTTAATATCAGGATTCTTTGTTGTAAAATAAATTACATTTTGTTTTTTGAGATATTCCTGCACAATACTGTTGGTAAACTCACGCCCTTTGTCAGTTTGTAATTTCAAAGGTTTTCTTTTGCTTTGTTTGAAAATTTGCTGGAAAGCCTTTTTTATACATACACCAGTTTTATTTTTTACAGGGACAGCCCAAGCATGCCTGCTAAAAATATCGATAACTGTGAGTATATATCTGTACCCTTTGTTGTGATTCCGCAAACTCTGCATGTCATTCAAGTCAGCCTGCCATTGGTCATCGATATTATGCACAAAATAAAAGTTTCTCGGAAATCGACGCTTTACAGGTCTATGCAAAGTGTATGCAGTTTGCTTTGTCAACCAATGTTTGATTGTTGAGAATGGTATGGATTTTTTTACAGCTTTCCATAGTGTTGAAGCTGTAGAATAGGATGCTGGATGAGATGGATTGTACCAGATATTCTCTAATATTTTTTCGCTCATGGTTTGTATCTTGACCAAACTGGAACAGTACGTTTACGTTTGTGCCCTGGAAATGATGATACAAAAGAAATTGGTTCCTTTTCTTCTTCTTCTTCTTCTGCTTCTGTTAATTCTTGTGCCTCTTCTTGGTTAGCTCCGGACAGGGGAACATGGCGTCCGGGGTTGCCAAAAACAATCTGTTGAATAAACTCCTGTCTCCGGGGGTTTCCAATATATTCTTGAGGAATATTAGATAACGCCAGAGCTCTATTGAATAGTTGCCACCCAACAGGATTGCTTGTTTTTCGTGGTCGAATTATATCCGATACTAGATCGACAATATTTGAGCCTTCAATTTTATTATTGTTAATAAAAACTGCCCCATATTTATCCCAATCAATATTACTATTATGTAAAAGACGTTCAGACAACAGTTCGGCTTTTCTACGATACATGCTAGGTGTAGCAGCTAGAATTTCTTCTTTCATATCAGTCAACTTCTCAGTAGATTCTGTAATCGGTAGCGACACAGGTTCTCTTTGTTTTCGAGTAATAGACAGAAATTTTTGGAGCACAATACTGTAACGATTCCATTTTTCATCATCCGAAAGACCTTTGAGATTCAAAATTACTTGCATATCCTGATCCAAGGATGTACACGGTGCAGACATAACAGGATGTCTCATGTTATCCATAAAATCTTGAGGTATTATAACCATTTTTTTGGCATGTTCAGATTTTTTTTCACTTAAATAAACTTGATAACACACCTCCTATTAAAGGGGCTAATAACGCAGGTAGAAATCCTCCGTGTTGCACTAGTATCTGTTTCTTCTGCTTTGTAGAGTGTCCTTTGGCAGAGAGATTACGTATCACCTTCTTGTACCGGCTCAATCTTGTTTTCTGAGGTGTTGAAAGAGGAACATTCCCTTTTAGAACACTGTAACAACACTCACAGATTGAATTAACTAAGAAAGAATCAGCAGCTTGTAATATCGCTGTGCGAAGAGCTGGTTTAGCATCCGAAAAAACTTGGAGCACGTTAGCGTGTTTCACTCTTGGAGCCATGATGACAGAATAAACTACTAGTGATTATGCTTGCTTTTTTTGTAGGAATATATACATAATTGATATCATCGTCGGGAAATATCCGCGACCGAAAACGTACTTATTCCGGAGTGTTCTGCTTCAGATCAAACAGCAAATATCCATGGGGTTCAGCGGTGGCATTGTAATATGCATCTTTTATAAAATTTGGATTCTCCGGGTATACTTGTCTAGATAAATAATTAATTTGGGCTCTGTCTCTTGGATTTTTGAAGCATACAATATAATGACTATTTAAAGATATATCCCTATTCCCTTTTCCCTGATGGAATAGATTTTGAGTGATAAAGAAAAGACTAATATCACGATGATGACACCCTTTTGTAAATAAATCTGTGACTCTTTGATCGCATTCCCTCATCTGATCATCGATAATAATAAGATGAGGTCCAGAATTTGGCACAAATTGGTCAATATTAGGCATTCCTTCCCGAAATTGTACAAAACCAGGGAAATCATTGTATGCAGATTGCCATTCCCCGTAGCACACCAAAATATTGTTGAATTTTACATTTACCATTTGGGGTAAACACTGGAGAAAATGCTTCACAAAATATGTCTTTCCACATCCTGATGGACCAGCCAATATTGCAGAGAACGGGTGTTTCCACAAGCACTCCATTTCTCAAACTGTGAAGAATGTTTTAAATTACATATAATATAAAAGTCGAATGTTATGAATATTTTTCTAGTTGTTAGATTTTACTGATATGTTGTATCTTCAAATTACATATATATATTATATTGTATTGTATTATATATATATATATATATATATATACACTTCATCAATAAATAAATATGCGTGTGTGTCTGTATATATATATATATATATATATATATATATATATATACAGGGTGTTTCTAAAGGTCGTTTACAACGCCTGGGAGGTGATTCCTCACACGAAAACAAGCAAAAAGTCTAAGTTCCATTTTTACGACTGAGGCTTCGTTTCCGAGATAGGAGCCTCGCAAAAGGTGACAAAGTGAACGTCACACCTGACTGGGACGAATACTATAACAGATAGAGAGGCGGTTCCAAGGGAATCATAAAGGAATCGTATGTGCTCAGTCCGGAAGTCACTATGAAAAGTTCACTGCACGCATGCGCAATGGAGTCCTCAAAGGAATTGGGGATTTCCAGCAAGAACAATACATGGAAAGGGTATGTAACGCAGAAAGAAGGACCGTGACAATGAGAAATGCGTTCAAGACAACACATCCCGACCTCCAACATCAAAACATGAGCACCGAACACAAAATCCGAAAAGTTGAGCACGGTTGCATACCCCAGTTACACGCGAGGAATGAACGAATCATGTCATGTGGCATACGAGAGACACATTACTCCACCAGGAGGAGGGAAAGAAAAACACAATATCAGATGATTGCGACAACGTGTATTTTTACACGCGAAACTACGTAATATCCCCCCCCACACACACACACAACAAACAACAAATGCTACAATATCTTACGAACAGACAGTCCGTGTCACTGTAACCCAACTGAATATGTCACTTACACCACACAAAGGGGGTGGGGAGCAATACCAAGAGTGTTCGCACGCGATCACTGTGACGTAAAAGAGACCAGTTTTGGAAGCGCTGCGCAGGCAAGTCTGGCTCTCGTAGTCTACGTTTGGCCTTCATGACTGCTGTACCCGCGAGAGGAGCTCGAAGGGTTGGTTCTCTCCGACAGTCGTTCCAGTCGTGTTGCAGGTGCTGGGATATGATCAGCAGTTCGCTCTAGGTTGTCATACGCATTGAAGAGTACTAGTATGTTGTATTGAAAGAAGTTGACGTGGTGGAGTGGGCAAGTCAAGTATCGCAACAATTGGTCTGTGGTGTTCGTACGGTGATACGGCCAATTTGTGCAGTGTGCCAGTGTTAAACAAAAACAATACTTTTCAGTTCCAGCTCCCTATTACACAGATGGCTGCGTATACGACCGAGCAGCTAGCAGACATGCATCTCATGTATGGGGAGGCACGTGGTAATAGCCGTGAGGCAAGGCGTCTTTATGGAGAACACTTTCCACATAGACGTTTATTCTTTCAGGTAGTGGACAGTCGACTGCGTGAAACAGGGTCAGTGTTACCACCGCGGCAAGAAGTTGGAAGACCCCGAAGTGTACGCACACATCAGTTTGCAGAAGATGTGTTAACAGCGGTCGCAGAACATCCTGGCACCAGTACGCGAGTGCTCGCTCGAGCACGAAACATGTCTCATGTGAATGTTTGGCGAGTGTTGTCAGAGGAAGGAATGCACCATTTTAAACTGCAGAAAGTACAAGAACTGTTACCTCGTGACTTTCGCCCCCGTATGGAGTTTTGCCAATGGCTGTTGCATCAGCTGGACACAAACCCTCACTTCGGGGCAAACGTATTGTGGACAGATGAAGCCATTTTCACCAGGATGGATGTCTTCAATAGTAGAAACAGTCATGTCTGGGACTTTGACAATCCACATGCACTTTTTGTGGCCCATCACCAGCACAGGTTTTCAGTGAATGTGTGGTACGGGATAATACATGATCATTTAATTGGACCATACATTCTCCCTGTTCGCCTGAATGGTCGCACGTATCATGCATTTCTTAGTGAGGTTCTGCCTAAAATTGTTGGAGACCGTACCTTTGGCACTGCGGCAAGAAATGTGGTACCAACACGATGGTGCACCAGCTCATTTCGATTGTAATGTACGACATTTCCTGCATGACGTGTTTCGCAATAGGTTCATTGGTAGGGATGAGCCTGTGCCTTGGCCACCGAGGTCGCCAGATCTCAACCCTCTCGATTTTTTCTTCTGGGGAGAAATGAAAACCCTCGTATACGACACACCTGTCACATCAGCTGAGGACTTCGTTGCTCGCATCAACATCGCTGCCGACGGTAGCAGATACACCTGGCTTGTTTGCTCGTACTCGACAATCCTTGATTTGTCGCTGTCATCTCTGTGTAGAAGTAAACGGCAGACATTTTGAAAACCGTCTGTGATTATTGCCCTCGGCAAATCTCAGTGAGAACACTCTTGGTATTGCTCCCCACCCCCTTTGTGTGGTGAAAGTGACATCTTCAGTTGGTGTACAGTGACACGGACTGTCTGTGCGTAAGATATTGTAGCATTTGTTGTTTGTTGTGTGTGTGTGTGGGGGGGGATATTACGTAGTTGTCGTTTGTAAAAATAAACGTTGTCGCAATCATCTGATATTGTGTTTTTCTTTCCCTCCTCCTGGTGGAGTAATGTGTCTCTCGTATGCCACATGACATGATTCGTTCATTCCTCGCGTGTAACTGTAGTATGCAACCGTGCTCAACTTTTCGGATTTTGTGTTCGATGCTCATGTTTTGATGTCTGAGGTCGGGATGTTTTGTCTTGAACGCATTTCTCATTGTCACGGTCCTTCTTTCTGCGTTACATACCCTTTCCATGTATTGTTCTTGCTGGAAATCCCCAATTCCTTTGAGGACTCCATTGCGCATGCGTGCAGTGAACTTTTCATAGTGACTTCCGGACTGAGCACATACGATTCCTTTATGATTCCCTTGGAACCGCCTCTCTATCTGTTATAGTATTCGTCCCAGTCAGGTGTGACGTTCACTTTGTCACCTTTTGCGAGGCTCCTATCTCGGAAACGAAGCCTCAGTCGTAAAAATGGAACTTAGACTTTTTGCTTGTTTTCGTGTGAGGAATCACCTCCCAAGCGTTGTAAACGACCTTTAGAAACACCCTGTATTTATACACACACACACACACATACAGACAATTTTCTTATAGTACAAAATTCATTTTACAACAGCACAACAAATGCCAGATAGCATTGTACGCATGCGCGTTTGTAAACCCCGCCTACATATTCCGAGCATGAGCGTTGTGTTAGATAGCTCTCCATTGTTCCAACAACGATAAACAGCTTGGTGGCCCAGATCAAATTGGTTCTGGAATCTACTGTGACGTGTACCGTCTACTTTGAAGTATAAAAAGGTGAGTTGCACAATATTACTATTTAGTGTCCAGCAATGCTGTCGACTTTAAATTTGCTCCACGGGTTAATATCAAATAGAGCCTTTGACAATCATCATGTTGGGTTTTTCGCAGCTAATGAATTACCTGTACATGTGGAACTACCAGCAGCGTTGATTGTAAATACAGATCCCAAAGATAGCCCCGGGAAGCACTGGGTAGCAATTTACATAGACAGTAACTCCCGGGGGGAATTTTTTGATAGTTACGGAAAACCTCCACATGTGCATAACCATTTGCGATTTTTGGAAAATAACTCTAAATTCTATACGTACAACACTCATCAGATACAAAGTTACGGGTCCGTGTACTGTGGGCATTACTGTTTTCTGTATTTATTCCATAGAGCCTCTGGTAAACCCATGCATAAATTTCAAATTTTATTCCCAGTACCGATAAAAAAAAAACAATATTATAACAACTTATTTGCTGACTCGTATATTAAATTTATAATACTCGGTACGTATTCTAGAAAATATTGACAGTAAATACTGTTCGAAATTTTATACAAGTTACATATAGTCCTAATAGTATATTAATAATTTTGTAGCGTTACAGTTTACAAGAGCTTACTTATAATATTTATCTTGTTTTGTGTCTTTACAGAACAATGACGCAATATCCAGAGATGGGATCTTTCAATGCTAGATTGTAATCTTTCAGAAACTGGCAATCAAAAGAATTCCCGTTTGTAGAAGCTCTGTCCGAAGCAGGATTATTTTACATTCAAAAAGAGGATAAAACAGTATGCTTCAAATGTGGTGGAGGATTATACCGATGGAAATACAGAAACAATCTAATACTAGAACATCGTCGATATTTTCCATTTTGCCCCCTGTCTATAAACCTAATTTCAGATCGACAATGCGGTTGATGCTTTAATTAAATTAATTAATATTTGTTATCCAAAATTTCCTCAATATGACGTTTATGATATTCTGCTGATTTTTCTCTCACCATTGATCTTTGTAATGCCCCGCCCCCCTCCACCTTTTTTGTCCAGCACATGCTTGGTTTGCTACGCGCGCATGCGTCTCAAAAAACACACCCACGTATTTCTTCAAATGTATACCTGCACGCTGCGACATGCAGTATCTCGCAGTTCTTAGTCATGGAATCCTCTATTTCGATGCCGCTGAAAAAAAGATTTCAACCGTACACTAATTTCAAGGGGGTTCTTCAGAAAGAGAGCGATCAGCATTTACCTGAAGAACAAAAACAAGTAACTAGTCTTATACGCCAGTCGATATTATTTGATCACGTCTACTATTTGAATGCTTCGAAAACAAAGGTTATCTCAATCGGACTTTCCTCTCATCTGGATTTCCAACCTGTGGTCAGGCTACACAGAAGCGGGGCGGCCGGTGTTGAACTACAGTTGCAGGAGTGGCACGCTCTTCAGGAATTGTTTCCAGTAATCGACAATTACATCGCTATTCCAGGTGAGCAGCCTCGTGTTTCCTACCCACTAAGTGAGCAACATGAATTGCTGATAACCACACTGTACAATCGCCGTCAGATCATTATAAGGAAGAAACCAGCTTACGGTTCCCTGGAGATAGTGTTCATCGCAGAAAGTTCGTGGCGGAACTTTATGAAGATATTTGTGTGCATCGAGCATGCGAAAGTTATGTGTGAAACAGTGTCGCCGTATCTGAAATCATATTTTGGAAACTGTGTGGAATCTTGCATTCTCGACCTTCGCGAACAATGTTTCGGTTGCACAGATATTTCCCCTGTCCATGCATGTAATAAGGAGAAGTTTGTGCTTTCCCCATCTACATGGATGTACAAAACCTGAGCCTTTGTCTATACAAAACATCGACGGAAAAAGACTTTCCAAAGAAGTGTTTGTTTTTTGCGAGAACATGCTTGTGGAAAAAATAGTGAAACATTTTAATTCAGTGGTTGCAGCAGAAAATGGATATGATAGTGACACAATTCCTTATGTGGGTGAATGAACAAACTTGAAGAATAAAAACTTGTTAAATAACATGCTGATAAACTGGTGACACAATATAAACATTTTACATATGTATGTGTGTGTGTGTGTGTGCGGCTCTTTTGAATTTTGTAAATATTGGTAATAAACAGGGATAAAATATATGTCTTGGCTTTTTTTTTCACTTATCACCCCTTTAAAAATCCTCATGGTTTATATTTTTACTGGTAACAATCGTTAATAACAACATTAATAATTAACTATATAATGAAAAAGTGTGTATTGTGGACTTGTCGAAGATAAAGCATGAGAGCTTTTCTTCACACTGGTAAAACTCGGTGTTAATAACAACATTAATAATTAACTATATAATGAAAAAGTGTGTATTGTGGACTTGTCGGAGATAAAGCATGAGAGCTTTTCTTCACACTGGTAAGAATCTGTGTTAATAACAACATTAATAATTAACTATACAATAAAAAAAATGTGTATTGTGGACTTGTCGGAGATAAAGCATGAGAGCTTTTCTGCACAGCGCTGGACACGCAAAGGCAAGTATCTTTATTTTCATTCTATTTCTAACAATGATTCGCTATTTTTTCTTGTCACTATAAAAAACTAATTCAATTTTTCTTTTATCACATCTGTCGCCATTTTGCTTGTTTTTGTTTAATTCCTCTTTATGCATTGAGGTTAATCGAAACATAACTTTAGACTTTTACATGGAATTGAAACATAGAATCTTGCCTCCTTTGATTGAATCGATCCTGTGACTCCTCTTTGATCACAAAACAATAGTGACGGCCATCTTGCTTATTTTACCTACTCTTTATGCATTTAAGCTAATCGGTACTGGGGCCCCACACGGCAAAACAACAGATTCTAATTTATCTTTATACATTAGCGGTAAATTCTTTGCGTTGTAATCAAAAGGCATTTTGTTTTGATTTTTAATATCTGTTCCTGCCTAAATACTAATGGGGACTCAACACACTTCTTTTTTTTTTTTTTAAACAACATCATTATCAGCCAATTTGACATTGTGAATCGAACCCGGGACCTTTTCATTACAGCATAAACATCCTATTTCCAATTAGTTCATTTTCTCTTCGTGCACAAAAAGCTAATCGGAACTTTTAAACAAATACAATTGAATATCCAATTTTCACCAACATTGGGAATCGAACCCTCAACCACTTGGTTGAAACATCTCGCGGAATAAAAAACACCCCCCCGCGCCCGCGCCGCGCCTCCCCGCTCAGCCCCGCGCCGCGCCGCGCCCCGGTCGCCGCCGCCGCCGCCGCTAAACACAAAACGCGGCCGCCATATTGATTTTATTCAAAAACTATTTATGCACAGATGAACTAATCGGGACCTATAATGGCGGGACAAAACAATTGGCCTCATTTAACTACCTAGAAAATCGAACCCGCGACCTCTTCATTACCAGGCGACAACATTAACCACTACCCCAAGGCCGCCATATTGATTTTATTCAAACACTATTTATGCACAGATGGACTAATCGGGGACCTATAATGGCGGGACTAAACAATTGGCCTAATTTAACTACCTACAGAATCGAACCCGCGACCTCTTCATTGCCAGGTGACAACATTAACCACTAACCCAACTCGATTTTCGAACTCAACCATTTTGTTGGCTTTATGTACACACAGGCTAATCGAAATCATTCAATATTGACATCGTCGCCTTGTAATCAAAGGGTCCCAGGTTCGATACTCGGTGGACGCACATAGTGGTCCGAATCACCACTTTTCAACTGTAGGTCCACTCCTGATTAGTTTTACCGTGCATAAAGTGGACTTAAAAAAACTAACTCAATCTATCAATCAATCAATATTGACTCTACCAGGAATCGAACCCTCGACGCCTCTTGTTTTACAGAGCAATAACCTTAGCCGGTAAGCTTTCGGGGTACAGCAAAATTCGGCGCCATCTTTAAATCATGTCTTCATGTGTTTGCATCATACGCAATGGTTGCGCGCGCATTTCCTCCAAAGACACACACACACACACACACACACACACACACAAACATACGCACGTGTTAGGTTAGCATACATCAAGAAACAACGTGACAAATCCATTGACCCCCTCCCCCACCGCTTCCGATGTCTTCAACGTGATCAGACACGTTCTGCTGACTCAACAATAAAATCGCTCGTACACCGCTACCACCGGATGTAACATAACACCAGTGGCATCGAATTTTTGCTGACGCGTAGGAACGAAGTGCTGCCTCTCTACTGACGTGATATTTTCAAACAACTGTACTTCACGCATCCTGCCAGCCATGATTCTGTCCGCTCGTAATGGTGCATAATAGAAAAGGCAAAACTCATGTGAAACACTGATTCACTTAAGGAGCGAAAACAAAAATAAAACACACACTTTCAATAATGGGTACTCTGCACCAGAGTAACATAATAAAGATTATGAAAATAGATGTGTTCACTTGCCATGAGGATGCTTGTCACTACAATTTGTCACTATTATTTATCACTATTCCAGTCCAAATGAGTCGACTGGCCATGCACACTCGAGAACCTGAAGTCCTGTGTTCGATGCAAAGTTCGGGGAGGATTTATTGTCCGAAATAAACTGTACTGGGGAACACTGAGTTCATATCCCAGTTCTTGAAGTTTCTGGTACAAGTTTCGCATTGTTAAAAACGTTGTTAGTGTTGGGCGGTCGAAAACAGGACCCGAAGTACCCAAGGGATAGGTCATCGGCTCTCCTCCAATTAGCGTAAAACATGGTCGTAAAGTACTCCTTTGTCCAGGGGCGGTTGAAGGGGGAAACGGAAGAGAGGGCCCGAAATTCTAGGGATGGCACACGCTATTCCATATTTAATGCACACCTCATAGGTCAACAGCGTAAAGCGAGAAATGTCCTGCAGGTAGCATATGTAAACTTTACGTTAGCCCACAAATGTTGTCCGCGTTCCTCGACACACCGGTCACTCCATTTAGGGGAAAAACTGTACATTGTCATGGATCTGGCGAAACTGGTCAGACGCTTGCCTTGCGGGTTCCATATTCAACGCGGTCGGGTGTCCCAACATAATTGCGGCGCTGGCTATACATGAAAAGTTTAGGTCCGCCGTGAGGTGCATGTCCAGACACTACAAAGCAATGGGGGTATGACCATGAAATATTACTCATGTTTCTTCTCAATCAGGGTTATAGCTTGAGGGATGAGAATTGCTCTGTGGTGCCATACAACTGCATATCTTCTGCGGGTACTGCAAGTTCTTCACCTGACTTCACGGGAGGTCAGTAGACGACAGCGGAGTTTGGATGCTTCGCTGGTCCTCCAATTGATTAGAAGTATATGGGGACGGTTGTGTAGACGACCATGGTGGATGGATCGTTCTGCGTCCCTTTGAAGTGAAACGTCCAAAAAAGCAACATGGCGGCGATGTAAGGTGAAAATCCTAGTTTGCTGTAGGCATCAGACTTAAGAAATCACCGAAGATTTCGAAGCTGATATCCATGGATGGGGTGGGTGCTTCAGATCCAGTGTGGAATGAGACTGAATCATTTGTGTTGCCAAATTGCTGAAACACTTGTGAAAATTCTTCCATAACTTGTGTAGATTTTTCCGAACATGGTGAAAGAAAATATATCGGTAAAATGTATTGCTCTCTCAGTCATAAAAAAATATATATATAAAATGTAAAAAACAAGCGACATTTTAAGCAAGTTAAATCATGAAAATAATATTACACGAAAGAAAGAAATAAAAAAATAAAAACACTGTCTCCTATTAAGAAATACTTCTCGAAATTATTCAACCACTTTTTTGTCTTCCTATCTTCGTAACTAAACAAATGTTTTGTCAAACATTTAGATGACTATGAAAATATTGAAACATATGATGGAATAATAAAACGTTGTTGCATTGTAATGAAATGAATTCGTTGAATATGTAGAATATGGTAGGATATACGTGGTCTGTTAGGTAAGTAATGAGACTGATTTTCTGTAAACGATGAATTTTATTATTTTTACAAATCAAGGTTATCCCCTTCAAAATAGTTCCTTTGGGCAGCTACATAGCGATGGAGGCGTTGTTTCCATTGTTCGTAGCAGTGCTGGAAGGCTTCTGCCTGAATACCTTTTAGCTCGTTGGTTACGCTCTTCTGGATCTTATCCAAAGTATCAAAATGGTGTCCTTTCAAGTGGTTTTTGAGCAAGGGAAATAAAAAAAAGTCGCATGGACTGAGATGTGGCGAATGAGGGTGCTGAGAAACCACAGGAATGCTTTTTTTTTGCTAAAAATTCATTGATTGAGACCGCCGTGTGACATAATGCATTGTCGTGGTGCAGCAACCAAGTGCGTGCAATGTCTGGTCACACACGTGCAACCGTTTTCCTGAGTCTTGCAAGGACTTCATTCGGTACACACATTCAAATTTAACTCACTACTGATCATTTTCACCGTGAATCGACGATCTGACCTCACAAGAGACCTCACTCTTTCCACATTGTCATCCGTTTTTGAGGTTGAAGGTCTTCCCGCACGAGGTTATCTTCCACTTGTTCTGGGCGTTCTAAAAAGGACTTGTGCCATCTGAACACTTCTGCCCTAGATAGTGCATGTTCTCCATAAGCCCTTTGTAACTTTTCATAAGTCACAGTGGTGGATTCGCCAAGCTTAACACAAAACTTGATGGCACAACGTTGTTCAAACTTTTGCCAGTCCATTTTCGTAACGCACCTCACAAACACAACTTCACGTCAGACGCTCTCAACAATCGTGTAGCAACTGTAGCAAGTTGAAACTTGTACTGAGTCAACGGCAAGTGTTCACCTACCTGCCATGTGAAGGTGGGGGCAGCAGCATTGCCGGTTCGTGCACAGTGTTGCCAGTCTCATTACTTTCCTAACAGACCACGTATCTTAAAATTTCAGAAGCTATTTGTTATGGTATTCTCTCTCTCTCTCTCTCTCTCTCTCTCTCTCTTTCTCTCTCTCTCTCTCTACTCTTTCCTAAATTCTCATCCTCATAGTTAAAATTAATCCAAGAGAAAATATATATTTTGTGTTGACATGGGAAACATTCAATAAAAATGCATGCTAAATAGTTAATGTTAAAAGCTGAATAAACAGTGAGGGTGATACACGAAAGCTTCTAGGCATGTGATTTGCACAGAATTAAATACAAAATTGAGAGATGGAAGGCTTTTGTTGCTAAACCTTTGGGTTTAAGAAGGCAAGAGAATTAGTTGGTTAATACGGAGCTAATTAGAAACTGCCATCCTCGAGGCTTCATGATGCAAGCCTCGCCTTCTACAAGTTTATTTTCGACATGATTCTTGCACTTGTTATGCTTTTTACCGATAACATCAAAAGCTGTGACATGCGATTTTCCGGCTCTTCTACTTACAACACAGACACTCATGTTTCTTTTTACATCGCAACGATGAGGATAGTTAGTATTATATGGGTTTTGGTGAGTCTCAGACCTCCAGGAAAAATAAACTCCTGTAGGATTTTTTGTGTAGTGGTGAGACGTGTTAGCACCGTAAATTGAACAACACATACCTTAGATTTTATTGAAAAGCAAGCGGAAGCCGTTGGAAGCAGTTTGAATACAGAAATTCAATAGAGCCTCTGGTAAACCCATGCATAAATTTCAAATTATATGGGTTTTGGTGAGTCTCAGACCTCCAGGAAAAATAAACTCCTGTAGGATTTTTTGTGTAGTGGTGAGACGTGTTAGCACCGTAAATTGAACAACACATAACTTAGATTTTATTGAAAAGCAAGCGGAAGCCGTTGGAAGCAGTTTGAATACAGAAATTCCATAGAGCCTCTGGTAGTGTAGTGGTGAGACGTGTTAGCACCGTAAATTGAACAACACATAACTTAGATTTTATTGAAAAGCAAGCGGAAGCCGTTGGAAGCAGTTTGAATACAGAAATTCAAGCAGTTTGAATACAGAAATGGCCATGCAAGGATACTTATTATAATGTTAATATTTTAGTATAATGTTTTGAGAATTGCTTCTCGATAATGTTTGGTATTTAATTTAATCTATTATTAGATAAAATACATAATTATTACAATTTAAGGATGGAAAATATTAACAGCGAATGAATGCTACGTTTGACTAATCGTGAATATGAGGATGACAGAACGTTTCTCATTTCTTATATAAACGTTTCAACAAACACATCAATTTCATCATAATTATCATTATTCATCCTCATTGTTGCCATTAGCAAAAATTGCCTCTTCTTTTTTACAAATTTTTGTACTGATATCCGTGCACCCTAGGCCTTAACAGATTAACAGAAATCGTCTGAAGTTTGAACTCGTGACCCCTCCCAATAACGTTGCAAGCTTATTTGTGATTGTTCTCCTCAATTAATCAAAGTATCTCACTTTCATATTCAAATACACACAAGTGAAAAAAGTTCATATTACATTAGTGATTTTAAATTGTATTCTTGGGGGCCGTGCACACACTTTCTGACATTGTTGTCTGATATTAAAATAAGTGAAAACAGACTGCTATGCTTAATAAAAAGAAACATTCATTCATTGCCAGATTGTACAACTGTATAGGTCGAGGTTCGTAAGCATCGTCCATCTCATTCCAGGGACTGCATATTTTGTATACAGTTGATAGTGGTATCACAACACAGGTTATAACTCATTATTAAGTCTGTTAAAAAAAATCGTCAGTCCATATGAGAATTCTTGCTGTAAAATTTTTACGCTGTTTAACCTAACAGGATTCGAATCTCCGATAGATTTGAGGTCCGCGTATGGTACCTGATAGACGACACCTTTGAGTTTCATAGTGATGGTATTTTATTTATATATCATGAGAGGTTAGGAAGAAAGTTCGCGCCTCAGTCAATGCGATGAATTGTGTGATGATGCTGTCTGTTTCCGCGTTTGACTCATACCAATCGTCCGTATATCGTCTCCTTACTTGCCTCGCCTCATGAAGCTCGTCCATCCTATCGGCCAACTTTTTGCCTGCAGCCCGAAAAAGAGAATCGAGATTCTGCAAGTTTTTCATACCGCTTATTTTGCCAAGAATGTCCATAAAAATTATCTCGCACGGTGGACGAAATTCAGGCGCTATTTTGCTTAAGTCGACGAGCTTCGCAACATCCTCACCTCCGTCGAATGTGTACGCAAAAATCTTGTACAGCAGTTCGAGTGGTAAGTCGGTTATAGAAGTTGTAATTTTCACCAGGTGTTATTTAAATCGAAGTTTCTCGGTATTTATATATACATTTTCTCGGGAAAAATACAAAACGCACAATCAACTCAAAATTCAATAAGATTCTATTTACTAAAAAAACACTTTTAAACTTACCATAATTGATAGAATGTAACTTAAAAAAGACAATAGTTATAATTATAATATTTGTTTCAGCTCTGGAATTTATATATAAATTTTCTCGGGAAAAAATACAAAATTCAATACAAATACAAATTAATAGAAATTCAATCTGTGTGAAAAATGACTTGAACCACCTTCAAAATAAAATAATTTTAGCTATTACGATAAAATTTTCAGCTATGCTATTTATACAGAATTTCTGGAGACAACAAGTAACATCTGATCACATCAAAACTCAATCTGATCGAAATTACTATGAAAAAAAATCACTTGATACATTTTTTTAAACATAAAATAATAAATAGTACGTAGCTTTAAAATAAATTAAATACTTAACTTTTAACACTGCAACAACTCATCCGTACTCTTCAAAACACTCTCACGATACTGACTGAACTGTAATGCTAAAACCCTTTAAATAACCTAAGCACGGATGAAAACATCCGAAACAGTAAGTCAATCAGAAGACACCCATTACGCCATAACCAACAACACGCTAGAGACGAGTATGCGTAATAACTTGTTGCGTAAATATTGCGCAATAGTTTACTTTAAGAGCCATCGCAATGTTGCATAATTTAACTTGTAAGAAATTATGACACTCGTACCAAGTACGAGATGAAAGAATCACAGAGTTGCAATAGTATAAAATCAACAAAAACATCATCAAAATACGTTTACCACTGTGGTTAAATTAATAAAAACAATAGACCTCGACACTCGTACCAAGTACTACTTTGAACCGCTAAAATATATGTACTTATAAAAAACTAGAAAACCCACAGGCGTCTGTCAAGTAGACCGGAAGTAGACCGGAAGTAAACCGGAAGTAGACCGGAAGTAAATTTGTGTATGTGTGCGTGGGTGTGTGGGTGTGTGTGGGTGTGCTTGGGTGTGCGTGGGTGTAGGTGGGTGTAGGTGGGTGTAGGTGTTACGTACTTTAACTCGAAATAAATTATGACACTCGTACCAAGTGTGAGGTGAAAAATCACAGATTTGCAATAGTATAAAATCGATAAAAACATCGTCAAAATAGGTTTTCCATTGTGCTTAAATTAATAAAAATAATAGGTCTCGTACCAAGTGTTATTTTGAGCGGTACTTATCCCTCTACTCAATTTCGTCTCTTTAGTAGATGACCTTATACACGCGTAGTTACTTATAGAGCCGATAACTAAAGTAGTCCTAACATAAGGTCGATAGATAAAACTCTCTTTACATTGAGTCGACAAGTAAAGCGGTCTGTACATAGGGTCGATAGATAAAGTAGTCCGTACATAGGGCTGATAGACCAAGTGATCCTTACATAGAGCCAATAGATAAAAGTGGTCCGTGGTCCCTAGGTATAAATAGTCCGTACAGGTCGCTATAGTGAAAAGGGTTCCCTAGAGACCCCTATGGTAAAAATAGTCAGGGTAAGGCTGGTCCCAATAAAAGTGGTCCGTACAGACACCTTCGTTTTTTTTAAAAAACTTAACCAACACCTGTGGGCAGTGGAGACTTTCTCTATATGGGTTTCAATTTCGTCGCTTTAGTGTCCGTGGTCCGTACAGACGCCCTTATATTTATTCCTCCCCGGCCATTTTATGATTCCTGTATAAGAGGCCATTTTCCAAAACATAATAATAAACCTGTCTCCCAAAGGGGGGCTGTGCGTCATATGCCTGACTCCTCCAAAAAATTTAAGATTTCGGAAATAAAGGAAGCTTGGCGTTGGTGTTTTCCTAAATCTATAGTTTCGTCCTGAAGGAGAAATATATGAAGTTATGTTAGTTCTGGGGTCTTGTCGTCGGTGGGAGGGAAGGTTGTTATTTCCCTTCAAATGATATCAGAAATATTTTGAGTGGATCTACAGTGAACCAACTTGAAGTCAAACTCATCCAGCGATGCTGAGCAGCGCAAAAGTTTGAAACTTACTTTGCGAGTGCTACGCAAATAGACAGCTTTATTGTCTGTGTATAATTGAAGATGTTTACTTACTAAATAGAATCTGAAGGTTTTAAGAGCATAAAGAACAACTGACAATTCTAATGCCAGAATGGACAATTTTTTTCTTCCCCAATTTTTAGCGTTGTACTTGAGTAGGCCACGGGGAGAAAGCCACTGCTTACATTTGGCTGTGTGAATATTACCCCAGGGGTCTTCAAATTTGCAACAGAGTAAACGCGTGTTTCTTTTGAGGGATCACATGGCTGAAAGACTGGTGGACTTTTGTGAGCGAGTTTTATATTGTTAAACACATTACTTGATCTTCCCCTGAAACAAACTTTTTTTCCTTTCCCCAACAGGGACTGCAGAGGGAGAGCGCTGTCAGAATAAGACGGAGGGACGTATCTACGTAAGTATGAACATAGTCCTAAAAACCTTTTTACTTGCTTAGTGGTGGTAGGTTTGCGGTAGTTTTTAATGGAGGATATAGTGCGTTCACTTATTTTAAATCCATACTGGCCAACCATTTGCCCGAAGGCCAATATTTCACTGTATCCATACTTCCATATCTCCGGAGAGATTTTCAAACCAGCATCCTGTAGACACTGAAACAGCTTTTCCAGTATTGCCAGCATTTCATTAAAACTATGTCCCCACGAAACATAGCCGTAGGCGATGTTATATGTCTCTCATTTAATACATTGAATTCATAATGGCCTTGGTTTGGAATAGAGAAGGCCGTGTATTTCTTAGAGTCTTCAATTAGCAATATTAGTAAAAATCCACCCCGCAAATTACAGCTAGAGTAATATTGCTTGCCGCCCATGTCATACAAGATAGACTGAAGCGAAGGCATTGCAAGAGCGTCGAACACAGAGCGTTTGTTAAGAAGTTGTATCGACTTGTGCTATCCCGAATTATTCCCTGTTTTTTCCTAGTGTCGATTTGTTTTTTTTTATCTCATATCGCAAGTCTGGCGGGATCGGATACCTCGACTTTTCCAACGGAGTGACAACAGGGTGCTTTATCCTATTTACGTAATTATTTGCTCTAATTAGGTCACTTTCTGACCACCTATAAACATGTTTTCAATTTTAACAAAGTTCTAAAAGTTGAGTTTCTTCATTTTTGCCAATTTCGAATTTATATCAAATTTGAAGATATCCACGAGGGATATCGTCGTTTCATAATTATTCCTTAGTTAAATTTGCTGTTACGTTACTATTTTCTGATGCACTGTTGCCAACTTACAATATTCCGCAATACCAATCCGAGTACGCTTGCGAATAACGATTCTGTAATTTAAAGGGTTGGGTAACTAAACAAGCTATGTGGCAGGGTTGAGTATCGCCCGAGGCAACAGTAGGTCCGATTTAGCCTTAAAATCTACATCTGTTTCAAGTAAGGTTATATATTGATTCTCCGGGTTTACTAATTTTAAAGGGATGCACAGATGTGATCTGGGTTTCACTACAATTCTTTTCATTGCAACATATTCAGGTTCTACAGTGTTTATAACCAATCTTGTCAATTTAATAGAAACATCAAAAATTTTCTTAGAATTATCCTAATACGTCTTTGCGGGAGATGCCAAATCTGCTCAAAGCTAATTTATTACTCTCAAAATCTTAACTTGCATTTTGGGCTTTGAGAAAATCATTACCAAGAATGGTATTGTGAATAAAATTCTACACTGCCCTGAAGGGGTATCTAAATGTGAAGTCTTTAAGGAAAATTGTAATTTTATTAATTGTTGAACAATTATTTGTGACACCTTTTATTAGACTGTTTATTTAGATTCTCTTAGTACGGACAGGAAAGCCTCTTCACTGGTTAAGCTTATCTGGCGTTCACAGTCTACTATAAACTTTTGACGTTCCCCATTTACATTGTCATTTACATAGATTAGGTCTTCAGACGATAAAGTAGAGATTAAGATATTTTTCTGCCCGCAGGTAAGTTCTCACTACTTGCGGCTAATTTGAGTTTAAATGCTCTTGATGTATCAGACAAAATTCTTATAGTTAGAAAAACAACGAGTACAGAGCTGAAGGCCACACCGGTCAGCCTCATCGAAACGTCCGCAGAGGGCGGATGCCCCTCGACACTGCCTACGCTGATAATTTGGACGTTATTGTGAAGAGTTATTATATTGTCTATAGCTCTATTACCCCTGCTCTGAAAACCTCGTCTATTAGTGTAAGATCCACGGTTAGCATTAAATCGACCCCTTTGGGGATTTGGGAGATATCGCTATTATTATTATTAGTGTGTATTACTTCCTCCACCTTAAGTGCTAGGTTACTGGCCTGTTTGGCCAGTGATTCGACAGCAGACGATTCTGAAGTAGGGAGGGACGTTGGTTGTCATTTGATAAGGACCAATTCCGGCTGCAACGCATGCAGCTGTGAATTTAACTCTTGATTTGCTCTATTTACTGTTTCGGGAGAGACCGCAGTAGTGCTGACTACGGGGTTATGTTGTGGAATGCGTAATTCAGCATGAGAATGAAACGAAGTTTCTCGCTGCGCAGTATACAAGATTCTGCTTCCCTAACGTAGGATGATACTGGTTCGTCATCTCGTTGGAAAGAATACCTTATCTGCTCCTCAATCTGCAACTGATCGAGGAAGCCTGTAAATTCCTCGATTAGCCTTTCCTTTACGTCATCATCAGTTCGTAGATATACCCCTTGTTGCTGGCTGACTTCAGTAAAACAACGCAGCGCAGGGTCCCTAAGCGAGACCGGAAACATTTGGCCTTTCTTAGCATCGTTCCAACCGTTCAGAATCGTTGCACTCTCAAAGCGTTCTACAAATGCATTAACATATTCACCTTAGGCACCCTGAAATTGAATACTCTCCAGTAGGAGGGGGTTGATGAAAGGTGTTTGCGCCATGGTGGTGTCATTGATATGAGTTTTTGGAATAAAAACTTGCGCGGGTGCTCGACCCCTAGTTACAACAGCACTCCTTCTGTAGGGGGTGGACGAAGCACGTCAAGAGACGGGCCAACTGCATTCTGGGCGAGATGAAGTAGCCGCAATGTTGTATCGAGCTCGACTTCAAGCTCGCAAGATGATATGAAGCATCACTAACAGTTGTGACCCACTGTTGAAGGAAATTCGCGGGGCAAGCAATTCTAACATGTTACTAATTAATTGGCTGAATATGTTTTCATTCCATTTTCGAAAAATGGATGAAAATCCGCAGCTAAGCAACTTACCATATATCGTTGCCCATCCATTCAATTTTAATTTATTTCGAGAGGAAATATGTTAAAATCTCGCATCTCCAACCACGAAGCGTTCTTGCATATAATTTAGGCGTTACAGGAAAGATAAAAAAACCCACACCTCTCATCACTTAGCGTTCTACCTTGTAGACCGCTGGAATCGAAACAAGGGATGTAACTCACCCCCACCAGTTGTAGCACTTGATAGTAGAGACAGCCGTAAAGGGCCAATTGTGAATACCTAACTTAGCATTTAACTAATCAAAGTGAAACACATGTTTTAGATTTAAACACTTCTGACTGAGCAAAGAGAATGGCAGATTATGACGAAGGATTAAACTTACACCGTTCGGTAAACGAATAACTCTATAAGGGCTATTAACCGGATGTTTACATTTCTGTGCTTCCTTGGTGCGTCGGGAACTTCACTATCGGTTTTGGTATGAATAACATGGAGTAAAGGCAGTGTTTTAGGAAAAGGCGACATACTTTGTGTGGCTTATGGTTACAACATGAGGTTGGGAAAAAAATATTTTTCTTTGGATACCTGTGTACAGTTTTCAGACAGAACCGATGTGGAAAAATCAGAGGATAGAGGTAGCAAAGCGAAAAGGCTGGACGCAAAGACGAAAGAATAGGCTATATAGTCGACACTACATCATCGAGATAAATCAAATGAAAATATTTTACGTGTTTCGAAGATTATAATTTTCTAACGCACATGTGTTTACTAAATTTAAAGATTGGAACTGTTTGTAATAATTAAAAATTCAAAAAATTATAATTGTATGTGAGGTCACACAATGCAAACTTTATTAATAAAGTTTCACTAACACCTAAAGTCTTTTCTAGAACGATACTTTCAAAAGTCAGTAATAAAATACAATAATTGTTCATTTCAGGATTGTAACTTAAAATGTAAAATAATTAATGGAAAATAGTTGTGCTCCATATTCACTCGGTTTGTGTATCGAATAACATGAAATAGTAAATAATAATAATAAGTTTCGAATAAAATATGTATATATATTAATTTAGCAATTAGTTAATATACAATAACATTTATAACCGTCGTAATTATTATTACTACTGTTCTACTTTTATTAAAGACCTTCTTTACCTCCTACAAAAGTTTCTGACGACGCTCTATCTAAGCCATATGATAAAATTAAAGGGATGTGTTTAAATACACAATGTCCAAAATTATAGGTTGTACTCTTGAAAAATTGAGGTATTTCAATTTTTCATAACTTATGTAATGTTTATTTCAACCTGTAGAAGTTCTAGCATGAAACTCTTTGTAGAAGATCAACATTATATTTAAAAATATTAGTATTTTGTCCCTTATATCTGCATATAAAGGATCTGGAATTTTCCAATTTCCTCCAGATACTTTCGTTTATCTCTTTCGCTATCAAATTTCAAGCGATCCAGTCGGTGTGCGATCTTTTGTAACAAAATAAGCTCGAAGATAATCTGAATCCTACTTGTTTACATTTAGAATTTTTTCAAACCGGAAATTATTTCCCTGTCATCTATAATCAAATTGACTGATCGATTATATTTTGTTTACTCAGAATTACCCCCATAGCTCCACCTGTTGCTCCTCCAGACGATTTCCAACAAACGACCCTTTTCTACTCTCCTCACCTGCCTTGTTGCTTTCCTCGTTGCTTGTTGCCTTACTTCTCAAATTGTAAACGTCCTTGCTGCTTCCTGTAAAACTCTCTATTGACTAAAGTTCTAGGAGCCAGTTCTGACAGTTTGTTTATTCGTTACCGACGCGGGATGTTATGATAGTTTTTCCGCCCGAGCGAAAAACAACCCAAATTTAGTACAAGAATTTCCTTCATTTATCTACGGTAGGAGGTCCTCAAATGTGTATCGTGAAGTAAAAAAAAAAACAAGATAATTAAAAACAAGCGAACATATTCATCATTTCCGAGGTTAAAATGAAGTTTTTTATATGTTACAGAGATATGGGAAAATATAATAGATGATTATGGACTGAAACTGCCTTGGATTACATTTTGTGTTTCTACGATTATTGTCAGATTAAAATGATGTTCGATTGAATGTTATAACTGTTTCTTATTAGTTCGTATTATTAATCTCTTCGACAAATGAACAATGATATGTTAACATATACTTGTTGCACTGTGATCCGATATTTGTAATTGTTTAGGAGGATCTGTCACCATGTGTATTCATATTACGTTTTGGTTTGTAGATATTGTATTTCAGTCTTACATAATAATGTACGGAATAGTGATTTAGAATTGTAATTGCATGAAGTGGTTTCCTTCTGTGTATGGGTTTTAGGTTGACAGTTCTGCTTATTAGGCTCTGAAATACGGCACGTTGTCAATCATTCCACTACGAGTGCGGTACATTCAAGCGTAGCACGCTCGAGCGTGGGAAACTCGAATGGGTTTCAGCTAACAACAGTGGTCCCATGCAGTACCTAAGTTTACTTTATAAAGTATGTCACTATACAGGGTGTCCCATGAAACTTGACAAATCGAAATATCGCGAGAAATATGTATCGAACGAAAAAAAAGTTCAGTATGAAACTGTAATAATATTGTGGTGGCAAGTCACCTACACTATAATGAACCCACCTCGCCACCCCCTGCGGGGGTGCGTCAGCAGGAAACCTTTAAAGTTTAAAAGGAAACCCTCTACTTTTTATTCCAATTCGACGTCCCAAAATACGTAGGTTTTGTCCGACACATTTTGTCCCGTTCGTGATAAATAGGTGGCACCGTAAGGACAACGTGTTGGTTATGTCTCGCAAATGCAGTGGGTGGCAAGTGTGGGAGGAGGGATAATGTGCCTATAAGCATTGTGTTTGCGCTCTCGGTAGCTAGTGATTGTAATGTGTGACTGCAAGGAGTCGAACAAGACAGGTAAGTGTTGTATTCAAAATCATGTAATCTTTATCCATAGAAGAAGAAAATGAAATAATCCTTGTTTATGGTGAATGCAGAAGGAACATCGACGATGCTGTGATCCTTTGTGCGGAACGTTTTCCTGACAGGCTACGATCGCGTCCCTCGCTTGTTCGAGTTGTCAAACAGTTTCGTCCCGAAGGAAGTGTACAACCTTAAAAATGGTTTCGTTGTGCAACTGCCACTGGAGAGAATAATTAAATTGCAGCCCTAGCCGCTGTGGCTCATAATCCCCAAGCGAGTACACGAGTAATATCATCTCAGTCAAAAATTTCTAGTAATAGTGTTTGGAGAATCTTTAAACCTCAAAATTGTATCCGTATCACGTGTCCATGCACCAGGAATTTCATGGCGACGATTTTCGCAATCGAATGGTGTTTTGTCGATGGGCACGCGAACAAATACTACTCGATCAGCAGTTCTTCCGTAGAGTACTTTTCTCTGACGAGTAAAACTTCACAAAGCACGGTCAGGTTAATTGTGACAATATGCATTATTGGAGTGTGGGAAACGGACATTGGTGGAAGTTCAACGTCAACGTCCTTGGTCGGTTAACATATGGTGTGGAATCATAGCCGACAGACTGATTGGTCCCTCTATTATTGACGGTGCTTTGAACGGGAACAAATATCGAACGTTTTTGCATGAGGAATGACCGAAATCGCCTGACGACGTAAAACTTGCACTGTGGCAGCCCATGTGGTTCAAACGTGACGGTTGTCTAGTATATAATACAATAGTAGCACGGGAGGAATTAAATCACATGTACAATGGTCGTTGGATCGGCAGAGGCGGTCCTGTTCATTGGCCTACCAGTCGCCGGATTTGTTTTGTGGGGATATTTGAAAGAACGTGTTTCTTAAGATGTGCCAACAACCCGCGCAAACATGATCGATCGAATGAGAAATGCTTGCGCACACATTGATGCAGATACACTTCTGTATTGAGTTCAATCATTTGAACAAGGGATTAACCAATGCATTGAAGTTCTAAGACATAATTTCGAGCATTTCATGGAATAATTGCATCTATCACCCCAAAGGTGTAAGGCGAGGTGACTCGCCCAAAACAAGCATCCCGATATTGAGAGGCGAACGGACGTCGCCCTATGTCTATCACGAATGGAACAAAATGTGTCGGTCAAAACCCACGTATTTTCGGACTTCGAATTCGAATATACAAATAAAAAAATAGGGGTTCTCTTTTAAAATTTCAAGGTTGCCCCCTGCCCCAACCCGGGTTGGTTCATTGTATCGTAGGAAACTTACCCCACAATACTATGAAGCTTTCATAAGGAACATGTTTTCGTTCGATGCATATTTATCGCGATATTTAGATTTCTTAAATAACATGGGACACCCTGTATAATTCACTAAAATCTAGTTACCATTACAGTTAAACATGTCTCTGAAGGCCACGGCATAGAGAAGGGTGTTTTTTTATGCAAGATGTTTTACAGCTCAAAAAGTGTTCTTTATACGTAAGTGCACCTCAGCGTCTAACCCTCTGGTAACAATCAGGATGTCAAATCGATATTCCACTTCTATCTATACACGCTGCAGCAAATTCTTGCACAGCTGCAATGGTCCCGCTGCGAAGTGGAACAAGATATCGAACAGGGATTTGGTATGCACAAACCTTGACGTACTCCTAAATAAAATAAAAAATCCAAAGGGTTATATCAGTAGATTGCGGGGGCTAGGTCATTCGTCCGTCACGGCTTATCCATCTCCCAAGATAACGTGTATCCAAAATATCCCGAAAGTCACGAGAGCAATGTGCTGGGTGCTCCGTCTTGCAAAATAATGGATGGCTTCAACTCCTCCATCTAGGGGAATAGTTTCTGTTGAAGGATATAGCAGTAATTGTTCCTTGTAATCAATGCTCCTTTAGAAGAATGGGCCTAGAACTCAAATGTCAGCAACAAAAACAACAACAAAGCTTTTGAGCTGTAGAACACTTTAAAAAAAACCGCCCTGCTCGATGTCTTATGGTTTCAGAGTTGTGATTTATTATAATGATGACGGTACTGTAAGGACACCCTGTATAATGTGTGAGTATAAGTTAAGATACATTACACAGAGGAATCCCGGTTTCTGTGAATGTTTCTCTGCGTGATATTCAATTCTACATTTTAAATTAGCCCCTCTCCTGTACTCTCTTTCTTTCCTTCACGATGTGGATTTCCATTGAGCACGTGAGCCCTCCATTGACATGTCCCATGAATTTCGTCAGCTAATATGTTTCACAAAGTCATTTTACCGGAGGCTAATTTACAAAGTAAAAAGATGAAAAACAAACATTTTAAGATCTCTATCCTTTTACGTTATTCCTTCGCAACCTTCTGAACCTTTGTGATCCAGCCGTAGTGTCAGAATACCACAGAAGAAACCTCGGATCGAATTACACTGGTAGTAGTATCATATGTGATTTTTCCCGTTCCGAGGGTGTATAAAGAAGTTATCCATGCCTCTAAGCAATATTATAAGGTAGCTGAGAGTATCCTGTGAATGATGAAGGCACAGCACACCACTTACAGTATGGTCTAGATCGAGAGTGTCTGAAGTACCACCTCCAGACCTTATGTACGGTCGAAAAATTGTGCAATGTACAGGGGATTGATTTTTGCTCCTATACATGCGCAACCATTATTTTGAAAAACGTATTATGATTTCGAATGATGATACATTTTGCTACTGTACTTCACTATTACATCCATCTTAGTTATATAGTATGACCCAGTGAGAAGATGACTAATTTTGTCTTCAAGGTACATACAGCACCATCTCTCTATCGACACATGACTCACACAAATATATAGCTTACCTAATCACCACAAAAAATACGTTCCTAATGTGTGTAAATCATAAAACACCCACCCTACTCTGCTGATTTGACTCGAGAAAAGTTGTGGCTGTATCCAAAATTTAATTCGGCCATTAAAGGAGAACGTCGAGGTTTCATTGAGGTCGTCCAAAAGCTTGCAGTTTCTAAAGAGGATTTCGGAGGATGACTTCCAATACTGCGTCAAAAAGTTTAGCAATTGTTTCCAGCGGTTTATTTATTTAAATAAAAGGAGACTAGTTTGAATCACAAATGTGAAAAAGACATCACACAAATATAGCCTTGTGTTTTACTTCAGGTCAATCACTTTTCAACTGGTACACTCTGTGCACACTGGTACACGTAAATATCGAATTGCCAATTGGTTCAAGACATCGTTGAGGACGGATGTGTAGTCGGTAGTCTCCGAGAGTACGTGACAGTGGTTCTGGAAGTAACGGTGTGGATTAGTAACTAACCAGAGGAGAATACTTTTCTGTTAACGCAATACATGCAGCAGGTAAGGAACGAGAGACACATGGCATTTGTCAAGTACAACAAGTTAATGGTGAACAGGTGTACGTGGCAAATATTGATTGCTCGGACATAGTGCTTGTGACAGGTGCACGGGAGGACACAGTTGGCAACACTAGGAACGAAAGGTCAGTGGCACCAAAGGAGAGTGAAGATGCAACCGCCCAAAGGGACAGAAGCCCGGCAGTCAGGGATAACGGACCTTCACTCGACAATAAGATGGTGGCTTGTACGTCACTTCCGGCAATGTCGACATAGCAACAGCGGACTGGGGTTTACACAACGATTTCCCTATTTTCACTCCATATGGCTACCGTTGGTAGCCGGTTGCGATGCGGATATTTCACCACAAATATCAACTGTTAAAAGACGAAATGGTAACGTTTATAATACATCAATGTAACGATGAAGTTCAGAAGATTTCGTATATAAAATACAGGTTGCTTGCAGGTGACAAGTTAAAGAAGAAATAAAGAAATAAAAGTAGGTATTTTCCAAGAAAGTAACCGGCAAGTAATTGGCCGGAACTTATGATTTCTTTGGTTTAGTTCACATAGCCTTGCTGGCGTGTAAAGGAACGTAAAGGAAAACTGTTCTGTCTGCGGTCAGATATGTTTTTTGATTTGTTGTTTTAAGTCTACTTCATGCACAGGAAGGCTAATCGGGAGTAGACCTAAAGTTTAAAGTGGAATCCAAACCACTGTGCAATTTGCCTCCAGTTGGTATCGAACCCGAGACCCCAAGATTATAAGGCGACGACCTTACCATTACGCCATCCAAGAGGCTCTGTTGTCAGATATGTCTTAATGTTTCGCCTATGATTGTAAACGTGAGGCATATTTTCCGCCTTTGCACTAGTCTACTAAGTCTTCAAGAAACAACGATGCATTTTCTCGCTCAGAAGAATGTATATATGTTCGACTTGTACATATTTAAATTTACGTCAATTAAATTTCAGAAAATACTCAAAATTTTCGATTTTTAATTTCACAGTTCTGGAGAACTTGTACAATAAGATTTCGTTGTCTCTTGTTATTTATAGTTAATTATATAATTATGTTGACTTATTGCAAACCACGTCCATTACCGTACAAAGAAGAAGCAGAGTTATTTTTGTCTCAGAGGTTTCAACTTGAAAACGAGGGATTGGCGGAATATATTCGCAAAGTTGACTGGCATTTTAGCAGGATAAGGAATTCGGCTTCTTCACAGGAAAGAATTGATTTTGAAAAGTTGCACTGCAACGCTAGAACTTCAAGCGGAATTTTTGGAATAACAGAGATTCGAATCTTTCTTTTCGGAAGATGAGATACACAGATTGGCGCTGAGAACCAGGAAGGCGAAGAAAAGTTTGGCAGAAATAAATCTGATATTTTCTTGGACCCTGTGAGAACTGGTCTTTACCTTCCAAATGTCGAGCTTCTGAGAGCTGATCACGTATGTTCACGCCCTCCACTCTTGCGACCTGCGGTGAGGGATGAAGACAAGCAGACCGCAAACCGCCGTTTGAAATAAGATTCCCAGAGAAAAAAAGTATGCTACATTTATGGACAAAAGCTTGCAGAGCTTTAAACCACAGTACGGAAAACCAGATAAGTGAACGTGGGAATGAAGTAACAAAACATTGTCAATTTCGTGGCGTGGAAACTGTACCTTTTACACAGATGGAACATTTTTTACCTCAAAATGTAAATATAAAAGATGTAAGGGAACCTATCGTTTTGGCTAATGTGGAAGTACAAACAACGGCAAAGATAATAGTAGACCTCACGGCGAAGTGGGTTAGAATCCCTGCGTGCTTGAGGGCAGCTTTGATAAGGCACCTGAATTTGTCTCGAGCTGAACCAGGAAGTGGGCAGTCTTTAATCCTCAAGGCCATTCTGCAAAACGAATGACAGAAGAGGTTTGTGTGTGGATTTGCTGTGTGGATGATAAATGGATGTTTTCTGTTTTCGTTATTTTAAGTTGCTTTGCTACCTCTGGAATTTGAATGACGAATAGAGTGGCAAATTGGTTAGCGTAACGTGCTTAAAAGTCAAATAGCTGGGTTTAGAGCCTTGTCTTCATCCCACCTCCATCTATCACATTTTTAATCTCTGTTATCGAAATTAACGGAGACTGGTAGAAGAATGGCGTGAAATAACAAAAATCTAACCTTCGGTGTCCATTGCTGAGTTTGAAGCATTGTTGTTTCGTCAATCAATCGCAACGATAGACCGTGAGAGTAAAATGATTCTTATTTTCTAATGAATAGTAACAAGAGAAGAGCTATAGGTATTTCTCGTATTTTTAGCAAAAAAAATAATTTCCAGTCTCTGGTGATAATGAACTCTTTTTAATGTCCGAAATATGTTTAAAATGAATTTATGTTAATCCATGCATGTAACCCAATACGGGAGGTTTTCACGATGACGTTGTGATAACGTCAAGCCTTGCAATCAAGTGGCCCTGGGTTCTATACCTGGTGGAGCCTTGTCTTCATCCCACCTCCACTTGGCTTGGATTCCACTTTATACTGTAGGCCCAGTTCCGATTAGCCTATCTGTGCATAAAATGGACTTGCAACAAAAACCCAAACTAAGTAGCTAATTAACTTATCGTAAAATACTGCCTATATCAAGAATGGTAACAACGAAAATGATTTCGAAAAACAACAATATGCAAAACACCTCAAATCCCCACTGGCTTACAATATGATACTATTCGTCACATAATAATTATTATTTCAGACTTAAAACTCTCACATCTGCAGAAATTTGCAGCCTTGAAATTTATTAATTCTCCCAATGATTAAGGGCTTTTCTTTGCTTTCCATTGCTCTGGCTTGCTCAGTCGATATCTCTGTGTGAGCTTAGATTAAATATATCTTACCAATAAGCTCTTAATTCACCGTTTTTAAATATTTTTTTTTATTTAGCGTCGCTTTCCTGCCACTTTTGGGCAATCATGACGATGAAGATGAGTGAACATATGATAAATAGAACATTAAAAAATAACACTAATGACCAGGGCGTTATTCGAACCTCGAAACCCTGACGTAAAAGTGTCTAGTGCCACTCAGTAAATTTTCACATAGAAACTTACACTTACACACCTCTTCCTTACATATGTATTTTGTTTTACCTGGTACACTTCTCTTATGGTCAATATTAACCCCCTCATTTCAGGTTTACCTCATGTTTATATTTATTGCTTTGTAGTGAATGATAATCCTATTAAGCCTCGTAAATCTTATTCCGAAGAAAACCCCGTTACAGGATTACGTGTGTAGTGTTATTCATTATATATAATAAAGTCTGCTTTGGACAGCATTTTTAATGTATTTAATGAAAATTGCATTTTCATTTTTTGTTGTGGCACATTTTCGTCACCCAGATTTTGCATTTAAAAATGTAGGCCAAGAATATATTAGTCATTGTGAATTCGAGTCAATTAAAACATTTTGCGTTGTTGCGAGATTATCTATTTATATTAGGATAAAATTTGGACATAATGAATGTTAGTAGAGAAAATGCAACTTGCGTATCAAATTTGTCATGTCCAAATTATCTCCGAAAGTAGTGATTAGCACGTGCCGGCCACCGTGGCAGAGTGGTTAGCACATCGCGCTACAACGCCAGGGGTCTCGGGTTCGAATCATGGCCTGGGCATGAATGTATTTGAGTGTCCATTCTCAATTTCATCATATCATCACTCATTCATCCTCGTCCTAGCAAATTAGCCAAAAGTGACACCAGAAGCGAAGTAAAGTAAAGCAATGCAATCATTCAATTCAAGTATAGGTCATGATTGTATCTGGTATATGAACAAAATGTATCCCTCCTCTCAAACAATACGTGACTTGTCCCCACAGAACGAAGTGTGGATTAATGTCACTTATTAATTATTTGTCCGAAAGCAGGTATTAGACAAGAACAGAGCAAAAATACTCCTGAGGAATTACAAATGTTATAAGCCAGTTTATGGCCGGGAGCTATTGACGGTCTTTCCCAACCTATTCGCTTTCGATTCCGGGTTCGAGTTCTGGTCTGGCAATTTCTTTTTTTTAAGTGTCCCTTCATCAATTTAATCTGATTAGCATCAATCTTAGATGTTGCGATTAATTATAAAAGTGACATAAAGCAAAGCAAAACAAGCACAAATAAAAATAATTGTAAAATGGCTACAATGTCAGAACTAAATTTGAAGAATAAAATGCGACCAGAAGATTCATCTTCAAACAGGCTTTTGGGGAAAATCATGTAGACAGACAGCATGCTCCCGAAAGTTGCCAATCCACGTGTAGCATGACCTTCGATACTGGAGTTGTGCTTTCCAGGAAAGTTTGCTCGACGCGCCTCAAGCGTCTTATCGAGAGTGTCTCGGGGTTCACAGCATTGCCAACTTATTTTCCCTCTGGAAAATCTTTTTCCTCCTATTTAATTTGACGTTGACTGTACAATATATTTGTGTCTTTGGAGGTCTTGGAGAAGACGAAGGCAAATGGAGTGAAATTGAAGGATTCTCAAATTAAAGTAATACTTGCGGAAGGAAATGTGGATTCTTTGGGGAGCACTTACGTGAATATTAGGTTTCATTGACATAAGGCTCGGGATAAGATATTTGTGCTGTCTTACTCTAATCATGAAATGTTAATGGGAAGGTCATTGATGGTTAAGCTGGGACTTGTACCCATGATTCATCGTAACGGATGGGCAATTGAGCCTGATCTATCGAAAATCATGCCTTTTGATTCCCGACCGACGAGTGAAAGCGTTGATGTTGTTGGTTCTACTGGACTGGGTCCTACCACGGGTGGAGTCGAAGGAGTCCGAGAGAACGTTTCTGCTTGCGGTGCGGAGACACGTAGCAGCACATCAAAGGGGAAGGGTTTGACAGGTACCGATATCTCAGAGGAAACAAGCCGAAATTGATTGCCATACTCAAAAGGCATATTGATGTTTTTCAAGGTAAAATGAGATTAGCTCTGAGGATTGCTTGAATGTGAGTAACGAGAAGCCGTTACGAACGAAACCTAGGCCACTTTCTAAGCAAAAGAAGAAATCAATGAATCAGGCGATTGGGCAGATGACTGAAGACGGGATCATTGGAATGGGTGATACTGATTACCTTTCACTGCCTATACTTCATGTGAAGAGAGATAACACATGTAAAGTGATCATCGTTAGCATAGTCTTAGGTTTCTGATTGCTCTTATACATTGAATATTATAGACTCATAGATATGAGCTAATTTTATTCCACAATAATATTAATAATAATAATTATTGGGTAGATTATTTTACTCGATCCAAAAGATGAGTGAATATCTAGCACAATTTTTTCAAAATTTGTTTTCACATTTCCTGTAGTTGGTATGTTGAAATTGAAATACATAGTTATTGTAGTCTGTTACTAAATATTAAACACAAAAGTTAGGCGACATTTTAAACCTAAAGTTTGTTGTGTGACCTCTGATAAACAACCTAATTTTTAAAATTTTGGAAACTGTGAAACCATTTGTTCCTTGAAGTAAATGGTAGAATGTAAAAACATAACTTTGTTGCTGTATTTTACACTTTTTTTTTCAACATAAAGCACTTTTACTTTGGTATTTCAGCTCTTTGCGTTTCTTATTAACAATAACCGTTCCTTTTAATTTTGTAACTTGAAATTAATTAAGTCAATTTCCGCGGTTACGTAAAAACCTGTTCGACTCTTTCTTTCGACGTCAACAATTCACGCTATTATCAATATCTCTTGAGTCTAGCAATTTCCCTGTACTCAAGCTTCACCTTATGGAATAAAAATAAAACAAAGAACACTGAATGAAAGTAATTAGTACTGCTGATATTTGTGTTTCAAGGATTTCCATTTTTTCTGTAATCTCATGACAAATTAATAAAATAATTACACGAATATGCTAACTTGTTGGTCAATTGTGATCGACCTGAAAATGGTTTTAGCTTGGCAGCCAATTATTAATTACAACAAATTCTTTAAATCAATTTTTTGTATAATAAATCTGGTAACCTGGAATAAGAACGACATAATAATTACGAATCGAGGAAACGGCACAAATTGTGTTAAACCCTTTTGTCCTCGTGATAACTTCGTAACAAAGGAATACAAACCACATTGGTTAAATAATATTAAATGTACGTAGTTCCCAATAACATTTCTTCGCTCACACAAAAAGGTATTATTAAAGAAACTGCTGTAGATATTTAGAAAAAGTGTTAGTCACAACATGTGTGGCATCATCTGAGTAGCACTTTCCTTAGTATCATATTCAATTTCCTTCATGCTTCTTTTCACCCTTCCTTCAACAACACCTTCTTTTATGTATCTAAAACTCTATGAGTGGTTTTGCTTATCTGCTAACTCTCCTTTCTTCGTTGTTTTCGGCTCATCTTTCCAAACTGAACCAACGCACAATAGCGTTTTGGCATGTGGCGGCTTAGCAACCACCCTAGCAACCGGTTGTATAAACCTAACATGGCCGCACCCTTGTTCGGGAGTAGCAGACGATAGCACCAGCGTATGGGACAAGCATTCTGCAAGTTGGTCCGATATTCATACGTGGAAGCGGTTTTTTAGTAGATTATTAAGCTAGATACGATGTTTGAAAATACATATAATGAATCAGTATTTACAGAATCCATTCATCCATTATGGACAAACAACTTCAAATTCAAGTTACGGCTAATGAAAAAGAAGTTTCTAATTTTCCTAACTCAAACAATATTCAACCTGTCCTTTTGGCGTTGTTGTGTTTTTCTATAACATCAGAAGTGTGATATTCCTAAGAGAACAAGCAAAACAATAGTCCCATCTGCGTAATGCTGAGTTTTCCCCCTTCCTACAACCATCTGTTTCCACAGCTCGCCTCAGGGAAAGGTCCGTGTGGAAGGAGCAGTTTTGGGTCCTCACGTCTGTCATAGTATGGAAACTGTTCCTTGTGCCCTTAATGCGGTTGATTGTGATATCTAAACTCAATTTAATGTCGCATGCAGGAGCATCAAAATTTAAGTTTACCTTTTATTTCCATATTGAGAAATACTAATTATGTTACCTTGCTGGTGAACACATAACAGGCCATCAAGATCGCATTCCTTATAATCATCTGAAATTATATAATTATAACATTAGTATTCATGTTAGGATTATAATCTTACATGGTGAAGATATGTAACGTATGAAGAGTGATAGTTTTATTATTCGCAATAAATGTATTTATAGCTCATTGCTTTCATGCAATACAAGATGGTCCATATTTATGGGACGCATTTCAAATGCACATTTCTAGAAATAGAACAAAAACATTTATTATGCATTATTTGCAATGTATAACCAAAATGCAGAAGTTTACGGCACTGTTCATCGTTTGTATATACCATCCCGCAGATGGACACCACCTTGAGGAGAACATTCATGGGCTTTCGAAGTCATACTGTCTACACCGTGGAGCAGCAAATCGTCCGCAGTGGCCTAAATCTAACTCCAGATGTTTCCCTTGAGTTACGCAGCTGTTTGTGGGTCTTGCTGTGTACCAGTAGGTAACCCTACTGGAAGTGGATCTGTGATATCTGGTGATCCGAATGGCCATTTGATATCACCGAATCTTGAAATGAGGCGACCTGGGAAATTGTCTCAAAGGGTTCTCCTTGGCATTAATCCTGTATGACTAGTGCCATCAATTTCATGCATCCACATTTTATAAGACCGAGCCGCCACAATTAAGGTACAAAAAACGCGACTCACATGACGTTGTAGCGCTCGGCAGTACCAGTTACTGTTGAGATATTGCTCGACTGTATTTGGGAGATGTAAAAAGTTATCTTCGCTAGGAGACGTTCAAGGTTACCAGTTGAAGGTTTCTTGTCGGCATTAGCTGTCTCGCGCATGTTTTCCACAGTAATATTACATTCTGAGATGGTTCTCTGAATCGCTTTTGTGATGTAATGATGAAGTTTGAGTTCTAGTGATGAACACTTCTATACCGTAAGCAATTTCAACCGTAGTCCACAGCATCATAATTCATAAGAAAAATAAAATGACAATTAAATTAATATAAACTTTGAAGCACAAGTTTCCAAATACCATCAATTTGAAAAATGTTAGAATAATCATATTGTCTGAAATAAAATGTCTCATCAATATGGAGGACCATGTACGTTAAAAGAAAGTAGACGTTGCCAGAATTTTTAATAAGAGAAGATTCGACAGAGTGCCGCAAATTAAACTAACTGGTTACGTTAGTAACTTACATGTAGAATATATATATTATCGGAAACCCCGTTACTTCTTGGAATGACGATAAGACTGATGTGAATGGATTAGATATCGCTGACACTGTCAATGTCAACGTAAACTTAGTTTATTCATTAATTGATTGAGTTGGTATTTTAATTCCACTTTATGTACAGTATAGCTAATCGGGACTTGATCTACAGTTTAAAGTGTGATCCGAACCACTGTGTAGCCTCCACAGAGTATCGAACAAGGGGCCCCTTGATTACAAGTCGATGACGCTACCGTTGCTCCATCGATGAGACCCATAAATCATGTTTATTCAAACTGGATATTTATCTTCATGAACGTTCGACTGGAATAAGTAGCTAAGCTGCATATAAGGTAACAAAAAAGTAAACAAATGTGTGTATATATGGTTTATTTAATTCTAGTAATGGCAACTCTTTCAAAGCGGGAGTCCGGAACCACCAGACTCCCATGTAAATAGCAGTAACGTGCACTAAGGAGAGACGGAAGAAGAGCCACTTGCTTATTTTTTCTTCAGAAGTTCTTATGTTGTTTTTCATATATTTGTTGCTTTCCGCATGTTGAAGGTACGCTTCCCTCCATTTAGAATATTTTCTGCTTCCTTTTCGACTGGTTCTATGCAGGGTTGTTAAAAGTCCAGGATCCTATGAATTCTCAAGGTTCTATTGGATTCCTCTGCAGGACCGGAACCTTTTTTTTCGCAAAATTTAAATTTGATATAAGTTGTGTATTGTTTCAATGGTTCCTGCATCGTATTTAAATTGATCGGGAAAAAAGAGGATCTCTAATCGACTCGACATGTTCGTCTGACACTCTGGGTTTACCGCCACCGTGACGTTTCTCCACACTCCTCGTCGACAAAAAATTCTCCTTCCATGGCTTGATGGAGGATCCCTGTGAAGTGCAAGGCGAAAGTTTATTTGCAGTTGTAAAACACTATTTTCTCTGCATACCACCACACACACAATGCACTCTTTCCTGTACCAAAGCCATTTTTGTTTGAGCGACACTAGCATCACCACCGCTAGTTGTACATGTATGAAAATTTGCTGGACGAAACTGACAAATGTACCTACGCTCTTAGAATGCTTTGTTTCTTGAAATGTAATAACTATTTAAAACTGTCAGTTACAATCCGGACAGACATAGGAATGTAAACGAACAATAATATTCATACATACATACATGTATGTGTGTGTTTTTTAAAATATAAATTCTGAAATATTCTGAATTACCTTCAACCTCGTAGAAGTGTGGATAACAGCCACATTCCTGTAAGTAGATGTTTAATTTGCATTCGAGTAAGCAGCCACTCGATGTGTATATCTTGCCGACCTTCAATGATCTTTCGTTTCTAAACAGGCATTTCCTTTGATTGATACCCAATCTCCTGACATCCGGCGAACTTTGGGTTTCTATAAATTCTATTGTGTACTCTGCTACAGTATGGCCATCACTGACGTGTGCTTCCGTATGGTGAAATGGGTACCCGTAAGGAGAAACGAAAAACTCCTGAAATTGAAAGATGTGTATAGTACTAACTTTATGGAGCATGCAAGAATATGTATTTATATTAATACATGCCTATGTACAGTGTCTCTCAATAGTTTTAGGACAATGACATTTTAAACTAGGCAACCCAATTTACACAAGGCGTAGTTGGGTTGCGTGTAGAGTTAAGCTAAATTTCAGGGTTGCCACATGCAAAATAGATATTTACACAAAGGAAAAGAAGCGAGAGGAAACGTAAGACTACAAAAGTGAGATGAAGGGAGAAAGCAAAGGGAGGAGGAAAAGTAAAAGAGGGAAGAAATAGAGGACAGAAGTGGCTAGAAGAAGTAATGAGGAGAAAAGAAAAAGATGCGAGGAGATATGAGAAAACTGGAGCAAAGAGGAGAGAGGAGAGGAGGAAAACGAGATGAGATGAGAAGAGATTTAAAGGAGAGGAGGAAACTAGAAGAGAAGAGTGGAGAATAGAGTAAATGAGACAAAAAGAGAAGAACGAAAAGAAGAGGAGAATAGTGCAGTGGAGTCGGAAATCTAAGACAGAAGAAGAAATAAGGGGAGTGGAGAAGAATGGAATGGAGACAAGACGCGAGAAAAGGAGGGAAGGCGATATGAGATAAAAGCAGAGGAGAAAGAGGAGAAGAGAAGAACAGAAGAGAGGAGAGAAGAGGTAGTTGTAGAAAATATCGTTTCGGCGTCAAGAATTGATGCATTGATCAAATTATCGACATGAAACATTCAATAACATTTCAAAATGTATTAGAGTATGTATTAGATTGGTGCGAAATCCATTTTGGCTGAGTTCAGAGCAAGATAAAATCTTCCTCGGAAGATGTTTGATTTTAGCTGCGATAATACCACTAAAAACATGAACGTTATTTAAATATTTATAAGAATTATCCATTTTTTCTCCACTTCTCGCTTCGTTGAAATGGAGATTTTGTTATTTAATATTTCCCCTCCTCTATCGTTAATTCCAAACTGAATCATTCCATTTCACACGGCGTGGGAAATGAACAAAATTTGATATGTCTAAAACTAACGAAAATTTTCTGCCACCGGAGAGGTTTGATCCTTTGACCATGAGGTTGACAATCCGTAACGTTAACCACTACTCTACAAGCTTTCGCTCCTGAAATTAGGTAAAAGCAGCTGACCAATGTGAAATGTAGATCAAACTCTACTCCTATATGTAATGTGCAAAGAATACTTGTTTGTAAAAAAGAAATCGGAGGTAGTACGAATCGACGAAAACATCTAATGTAGAGTCGAGCATTTGAACATGATGAAGCGTTTTCACTCGATATTTGCGGAGTTATCCTTGCATTGAACTCGAGTGGGTAAAATTAGTATGTCGTGAATTGCCACAATTTATAAATAGGCATGTCATTAATATTTGTCAATGTCTTTGAAGCAATACACAATTGTCGTTAGAGTTTCATAATTCACTATCTTATACGTGAAAATATCCCTTTGAACGTCTGTCAACGTATTCATTTACTTGTTTATTTTTTTAGTAAATTCCAGTTCGAGAGCAATGTAGCCACTATACACTGCTATTAAAAATAATGTTAGTACTGCAAACCTAATGGTTCTAAGTAATCCTTGTAGGTATGCCTAGTATTTAACCTCAGTTGTGACATATTTTGATGATTTTGAAGATTTTTTTATGGCTTGTATTGCGTCCGACGATGTTCTAGCCCTATCTTTTTGCTCAATCTAATTTCTGGAGCATCATCTTTGTAGGTATGCCATGATCTTAAGTGATATAACTTAACCTATTCACATTTTTACAGCCTTTTACGGGTTAAAATAACCTACAAACTGTAAAATGGTTGTTTCTATGTTATCCTTGTAGGTGGGCTCTCAGCGTAAACTGCTACGATGTATTGTTTGTTGATTTTATAACATTTGGCGATGTTCTAGCCCTATTTTTTGTTCAATCTTATTTTGGGCCTTATTTTTGTAGGTGGGGCCATCAACGTAAACGCCTACGATGTATTTGGGGGCCTTATTTCTTTTTGTAGGTTGGGGTCCTCAGCGTAAACGGCTACGATGTATTTTTGTTATGATGTGCGAGCCCCTTTTCACGATGTATGTCGTGGCCTTTTTACAATGGGTTCAATGCCCCCACTACTTTTGGAGATCACAGTGGAGGCTCGCAGTGTTGTTAACTTACTCCACAAAAAATTCACCATATGATACTTCACAAGCGAAGCTAACCTACAAATAGAAGTTGGCACTACTCAGTATTGCCATAAAATTCTATAGTATAATAATTATTTTTTTATGTGTGTGAAGAATGTTTGGATCTAAGGTCAGTGTAATTTTTATAGAATTATGCGATTTTTTTCTTGTATCTAAAACAGTTCAATCACTCTTTCATTCTTGAGACCATACACAAAAGTTTTCTCTGCAATAAGAATGACGCTGCATAGACTATCGGCAGGCAAGGCGTCATGGAACTCGCACACAATTTTGATGTTGGTACGATCGTTAACAACCACCTGCTTTCTCAACGATGTGTTAATGACGAACATGGGTCTGCGAGCTATGAACTCATTGGGGTTGTAGTACACGTCCACATTGCCGGAGGTCACTCTCTTGTAAGCTGTGTATGGCTCGTACAGTTTCAGGTAGTCGTCGTTTGCAATGTTCAGGTTGTAGTTCTCACGCAGGAATATCTCGTTCCTGAAATTTTTGAGGTAGATGTTCTTGATCTTGCAATTGTCGAACTGGCTCGAATCTATTTCTTGGTTGTTGTCCTTCCCTGTCTGGAAGAGCACGACCACAAACTCTGGCATATCGTACCGGATGCTGTTAAATTGTGTGGTCACGTCAAATTCAAAATGGTTGCCGCAAACAGGTTTCTGCACGCACTGGTAACCGTAAAATTGGATGGGTACTTGGGGATTCTTCAAAATGTCTGCTTTGTACTTCAGAGCGTAGTTAGTTTCGTATTCCACTACGGGCATGCGCAGCTCCATGGACTGGATGATGCACTTGGCAGGATCGGGTAGTGTGTTGGGAAGTGCTGAACCCTCTGCACTCAAGGTGCTGTAACGCATCAGCTAATTGTTGTCGCAAGTGACGCGCAAACGACTCTTCCACATAATCTCTGTGTAGTTGGAGAAGAAGCCAGGAAGCAGGCGCATGGAAGACAGTACTGTGTGACTATGAGTTTTGATTTTTGTGCCTGCTTCGAATCCCCCTGCCTGGTAGTATGCTGCATCGGTCTTGGAGAGTTTCAGCTTTCCCACAGCTGTGAAGGTAATCCCGGAGTAGTCAACCCTATCGATGACGGTGCAATGCTTTCTAACTTCTGCCTGCGAGAACAGGTGCGGCACAAAATTGTCCACGAGCTTCAGGTTTGCGTTGGTGGTGAAAGCTTTGCCATTGTCTGTCTTCACTACATCAAACTTGATATATAAATCAGCTCCGTGAGGGTGAATGAATTCATCCCCGACTTCCACGTCGTATTCTATCTCTCGATTCGCTTCATTGAGGTTGGAAAATGTGCGACGATTGGGTGGAAAAGACTGCAACTCGTAACTTTCGATTTGCTCCATAATGGTTATTTATTATATGTTAATCTCCACGACGGCAGTAGTCATGGCTCCTGCAAAATATACCACCTCTCCTACTCGTTGGTAATTGCCAATTCTATGTTGTCTATGCGATTACGAGATACAGGAAAGTATATCAGTGGGGAGGGTGTGTAGATAATTAAATCATTGAACTCAGAGTTTGGTTTGAACGTAGCGATAATACCTGTCTGCTTGTGATTCCCTGGGATGACGTCCGAGTATTTGGTGATCATACCTTCTGCCACATTGCAATGTATGTTCAGAGTCTCGATGGCTAGAAATTTAGGAATGTTAGCACCGATGTGCTTGATCCCAGGTTCGTGCTTTGTGTTGTTCTTGAATCCCAAAAGCTTTCCGATGGTACCCAGGTCTACGGTTTCCGTGGCAGACACCAGTTCCACCCTGTGAGTTACAGAATTTTGCGACAGCAGTACACTTCTTGGCAATTGAGCCTGTAAGGTAGACAGGTTGTACTTGTGAGGGGTTATGCTGATTTTTTCGCTGCCAATTTTGATGGTATTGTTGTGTACCGTCACGTTAGGTATCAGGTACATGCTGTAGAATGCACGAAGAACAATAGATTTAGGATAGATGATATCGTCATGTAATGCGAGTTTCAGAAGCGAAGTCTCGCTTGTGAGATGGAATACTCCCTTAGTTCTTTAGGTGCCACAAAGCTTTCTGGAAATCCTCGATTGTTGGGTTATTTAATTGCGAGAGGAAGAGAAGCATGGAAACGCAGAGATGGCCATAGTCCACATCGCTCAAACCCTGAATGCGTTCGTCATTGTAGTAGAGTTTGACAACACTGAGATACTTTACCAACCCATCAGGTGGCATGCCTCCGAATGAATCGAAAACAAATGCTTTGTTTTTGTTGACTTTCAGGTAGCATATTAAATGGGTACCTGGATTTTCGTAACTGTCCAGGTTAACTACGCCACACTCTTTTTTCTTCACAACAGAGGGTAGAGAATCGGACATGAAAACGACCCTGAAGTGCTTGATCTCCTACGGATCGATCAGAGATTCAACATCGAGGTTTGACAGGGACTCTTCTTTTTTTAAAACTTTTTCAAAGCTTCGAGGTTTTTTTCTCGCTTCCATTTCACATCTTTCCACTTCTTCTCCATAGCCAGGTTGTGGCGTTTCTGCTCTTCCAGCTCGGCCTTGTTCTCCTTTGCGTCGATAACGGCCTTGGCAATTGCGGCACTGCCTCCTGCCAAGCTGCCTACAGCGCCCAAATCTGCCAAGATAGCCGGGATGCTGAATATAAAACCTCCAGTCTTCTGCTGCTTTCGCGAACCTTGCAACCTCCTCAGTTGAGGGATGCCGTCTAGCAATTTCTTCCCATGACCTTTGGCCAGGCAGGAATTTTTCTTCTCGAACTGCTTTTTGGTGAGCAAGCCGTAAAGAGCTCCGAGAGACTTGAGGTTTTTTGGGGTATCTAGTCATGGTTGCTATTTTCACAGGGTGTTTTCTATTTACAGCACCCACACCAATTTTCGTTTTGTATTCATTGTGATGGTCGTACCCAATGCAGCAACCCGTTCACCTAGCGAGGCGTTTCTGCTGACGAGTCTCCCGAAAACTGCATTCTCCAACTTCCTGTCGGCATCGTGATGTGCGTCGAGATCTGTGTGTGTGTTGTAAACAATGTCGTGATCCTTGCATGAAGCATCCAGGGGATTCACACCCTTGTCTCCTCTCTCCAGTCGCTGTTCAAGTTTGGTACCGGGGCCACAGTACCTGTAACCTGGCAGGTGCATCTCGAAGGGCTGCTTATTGATAATATCGTTCACGAGACCTCGACCATCGGCCATATTCCAAAATATCGGAGGCAGGGTGTTGGTGAACTTTATGAGGTATTCTATGCCCTTGCTGTCGTTCACAATAAAGTTAGCAAGCTTCGAGGTGATCATGTCCACGATGCCCACCTTCTCGTTGTGGAAATTGAGATTTCCTGCATTCTCTTTGCCTGCGATAACCAGCAATCGATCTACAAGCTTCCTTACGTCTTCTACAAAAACAAACTCTTCAGGTAGGGTATTGTAGATTTTGACGCCGCTGCCAGTTTTGACCTGGTTCCATATCGGATTGATGAGGATCCTGTACTTCTCGCCACTGCTGGATTTGACGCGATTCTGTGTTGCGTCGTTGTTTTAGTACAGGTGGTCCGTCATGATCAAAATTTCCGTGTAACATTGGTAATCCTCATCCGTGTAATCTTTGGGTTTCTTTTTGGTGATGAGCTCCCACAGTCAAACGGTGCCGGGATACCTAGTCCAGCTGTTCTTCTCGCCCTTATTGATTTTCATGTCGTCACCCTCGAACGTGACTTTCGATTTTCCAATTTTCCAAATCACACCCTCGTTATGTTCCATGGTCGGGTATAATCCGAATACCTCGTCTTTTTCGAATTTCCCGGTGCTTAGGTAATCCCTCGTCAACGGACCCAGCTCGACTAGCTTGTCCGAAGAGGTACTGCCTAGGGCCTGACGTCTCGGAGCCGGAGCAAGTTCGAATGGAGTAGTGTGAATGTTTTATATCGGTGTGGGTATGGTATAATTTCGAGCAATAAGTGGCACAAGCTCGTTGATTAACTCTTTGTTTTGCTCGGTGACATCTTTGATTTCTTTACCAAGACCACTGATGGCATCGATGATAGGTTGGTCCTGACGCTTTTTCTCTTCCTAAATTCCGCGATTCTCGGATTCCCAACCCTTAAACCGTTTTGCCAGGTAGCTACGCAGCTTCAGGTTGTCGTCTGCAAGTTTGCGTTTCATTTTTTTTTGTATGTAGTTAATTATAATAGGTCAAGACGTTTCTTGTAACGTTGCAACGTTTAAAAAATTATTAATTTTGTTTCTGTATTTTCCGTTATTGGGTTTCCTCGGCATGTCTATTGTGACAAATCCGAAATCATCTTGGTTCCAGCATGAAGAGCAAAATTTGGAAAACTGATTGTAGTTTATGTCCCCACCTACATAATCATCGTAAGCGTGTTTTAAATTGGTGTAGTCTTGACGAAACAAACAAATAAAATTAGCATTGTCTCGGAGTAGCTGTTTGGGGATTTTGGAAAAAGTCTGAGCAAGGTAGAAGCAGTCCATGCCTCTGTGCCGGCCCCGAGTAAAATAATTGCGAATTTCGTTGTGGTTCTCCAGGATCACATCGTCTAAAACAACCACCGAATTTTCGAGACAGCAGTCTAGTGGTATCACTTCAGAAGCAAATATAGCTATGATTAGTCCCTCGTACAGTTTCGACAGTTGGCGATACTTCGATTGCTCCAAACTTTTGAAGAAAACGTACAGGTGCCTGTTTTTCCAGTTTAACCAGTTGGGTGCAAGAAGAAAATTATCAATAAGCAACGTTGTTTTTCCACGTCCAGAAGGTCCAACAATGAGGCAACGAATGTTGTCGGGTAGAAGCTCACCATTTTTCCTATCCTGACTTTCCGATGGAAAATCTGGCAGTAGCCTCACCACATCCCAAGCACCCGTTACACAATCACCTCGTTTGCGTCTATCCAACTTTTTTCCTCGAGTCCCAGCCATTTCACCAACAGTTTGTCATCTTTTCTACGTAACACTTTTTCAATAAGATACGTGTCGGGGTATTTTGTTTAAGAAAGTTCCTCTTCGTAATATCTTACTTTCACAATTTCGTCGCGATTATCTTTTATTATATACGTGTCACGGTTTCCGGGCAAGACTCGAACTACGGTGAAAAGTTCCGTACTCCAACTTTTTGTGAAGCCCTTTTCGAACGCACGCTTAACTTTACTGATTCTCACCTGATCTCCAATTTTGTATTTCGATTTCTTGCTTGCAAATTTGTACTTTGGACAATAGACCGTAGAAATTATACGTCGCTCATCAGATTTGTTGACGTCAGCCGGTTTCATGTTTATCGTGCGATGCACACTGTGATTATAATCGTTTACAAGTTCCGGAAGCATGTCGAGCCAATTGTAATTCCCCTGAAGCGTGAACTGTTTCCACATCCGTGTTTTGAGAGTTCGGTTGAAACGTTCCATTATGCTGGCTTTGATGTGACTAAAAGTGGAGTAATGTTGAATATTTCGTTTTTGAATAAATTGCCGAAAGACAGAGTTGTAGAATTCTTTTCCGTTGTTTGTGTGAAGAAACCGAGGTTGCCTGCCACTTTCATCGAAAATAGTTTTGAATGCTTCCACCACGCAGGTTCCTGTTTTTGCCTTGAGGGGTAAAGCCCACGCAAATTTTGAAAATGCGTCTATGACGGTGAGAAGATACTTGTATCCCTTGTTGATTTTATGTAATTTTTTAAAATTGCCACTGCTCATTTCCACAAGGTCAGCTTCCCACAAGTCGTCTATGCCTTTGGTCACTACCGCCAGTCGTTTGTAGTTTCGCCGTGTAGGTTTGTGCAGCTCGTTCACAATAGCCTGCCTAGACATTGCGCGAAAATAAGAATATAGCTTGGATGGGATTTCTGGCCGCAGAAAATGCCGGGTTTTCTATTTACAGCTTATCACCTATTTCTATTTCGATAATTTGAGTTGCATCTTCGGCATAGGCAGTCTCGCGACTTTCGGGGTGTGTGAAATCGACCGACTCCACTCCTCTTATTTTAGGCTCGTCACTGATGTTCGTCACGGTCATGGTTGGGTAGTGGGTAGCGTGAGGCAAAGACCAGTATGAAACCTTAACGAACTGAAGTGTGCCGGCGAGGAAAAACTGGTGATAGGCTTTGGCAGGAGTCAGCATGTAGAGTTTGGCACCCGGATGGAAGAGCGAGGAAAATTCTGTGTTTGGAATGCTGTACAGTTCGATGACAACGGTGGACTTGAGATTGTCGATGCTGGCGTTCAGGGTGTTTACATTGGTTTGAACCTCGCTCTCCACATCCTCCAATCTACCGTTCACCGATTCCAGGTGTTCCTTGATAGCACGGACAACAGTGTCGTAATCGGTCTTGAACTTCACATCGACAATTAGCCTCTTGAATTTTTCGTTTAACTCATGTAGTTTAGTACTGAAATTAGTTATGGCCGATTCCTGGTTCGCCTCGAAGCTGCCAATTTGCTTTTTCACATTGGCGATAATCTGCTGTAGACTTTCCACGAGTGTCAACTTGGAGCTCTGGGTTGCGAGGTCGTGGACCTGGGTTCTGATTTCCGCAAACAAGCCATGCAGCTCGCTTATGTTTTGGTTGGTGGGTAAGGTTGCAACAGACTCCCGAAGCAATTCAATTTCAGTTTGGATGTTTTTGATGTCGTCGGATTTGAGTATTCGGTTGAGAGCCCTCTTCACCCTTTTCAGTTCCTGCGAGTTGGGCAGGGTGGCTACCGTGTTTTGGAGCAACTCCAAAGTTTTTTCATCGCTTCCAACTCCGAGGCAGCAGCAGCAGCATGTATGACTTCTTGTAATTGTGTCATGTCGTCCTGGGTGGGGATGGTTTGTTGCAAAGTTTCCAACTTAGCCTGTATGTCGTCGATCAAGTGATGAAAATGCGACAACTCTGATTCGGTGTTTAGATTTTCCAGCTTGGTGATCTGCTGTTGGACGCTGGCCAGAGTTTGGCCAGTCAGTTTGGATTCCAGTGCTTCGTGTACGTTTGCCAGATCATTTTTGATGACGGCGAGAGCATCCCCAATATGGGCTATGGTGCCTTGCAGCTTCCCGAAATCCTTGTAGGTCTCAAGTTGGAGTTTTATGTTGGCCACGCTACGGGCAATGGCATTCAGCTCGCTGGACGATGGTAGATTGTCGATGAAGTCCTGTAGCGTTTCGAGTTTAGTTTTGACTTCGTTGATGACTGCATGCAAAGCATCCGTTTGAAGCTAAGCCTTCATGCTTTCCAACGTAGAAATTTCGAACGACTGAAACTGTTCGTGCAATTTGGCAATACTGGCATTCACGCGATCGTAGTTATCTTGAGTTTTTATACTCCGGATAATGTTTTGCAGTTCAGTCTGGATGGTGCTCGTTTGGTCCTGCAAGTGTCGCTTCAGCTGTTCCACATCGGAGGTCTGCGTTTGCTGCAGCTTCACAAGTTCGTCTTGGAGCTTGCCTACACTCAGTGCCAAGTTGTCGAAGTTGTCTATTGACGCGAGATCGGTGTACTTTTGCAGCAGCGATTTAAGCTCGGCGTCAATTTTGAGTACGGGGTCCAGGCACTGAGACTGCAGGCTGGCTATCTCTGACTAGAGGCTGGAGTTGAGCGTGGACTGCAGGGCCTGCAGGTCGCTTCGCAACTTCTTAACCCTGACGTCGAGCATGAGTAGCTCGTCGAAGTGGTCGTCGCGCTTGGTGTGACCGAAAATGTTGTTAGGCATTGCTGCCACTGTGGTTATTTATTATAGGGTAGGTGATTTTCATTTCTATGAAAAGAGGGATGAGTTTGTCGTAGTCGTCCAAGAGCTCCACGTACAGGCGATCGCCAGCAGACACGTCGTACGTTCTAGTCGCATCCATCCTATCGTGCTTGATGCGATAGAAGTTCTTGCCGGAAGAAACCTTGGCCTTCCCTTCGTTCTCGGGATTCATGTCGAACTTGAGTTTGCCGGAGATGGGGAACCGGTAATAATTCAAGTTGTTGCTGAATACATAGAAGGTTTTGCCCACGTCGTTGGGGAGTGCTGAACCGTCCGCACTCAAGGTTCTGTAACGCATCAGCGCATTGTTGTCGTTGGCGCTTCTGCGAAAAGTGACGCGCAAACCACCCTTCCACATAATCTCTGTGTAGTCGGAGAAGAAACCAGGAAGGAGGCGCATGGGAAACAGTACTGTGTGACTTTGAGTTCTGATTTTTGCACCTGCTTCGAATCCCCCTGCCTGGTAGTATGCTGCATCGGTCTTGGAGAGTTTCAGTGTTCCCACAGCTCTAGAGGTAATCCCGGAGTAGTCAACCCTATCGATGACGGTGCCATGCTTTCTAACTTCCACCTGCGAGAATAAGTACGGCACCAAATGATCTACGAGTCTTAAATTTGCTTGGCAAGGAATGCTTCGCCTTTGTCTCTCTTCACAACATCAAACTTGATATACAAATCGGCTCTGTGAGGATGAATGAATCTATCCCCGACGTCCACGTCGTATTCTGTCTCTTGATTCGCTTCGTTGAGGTTATCAAACGTGCGACTATTGGCAGGGAAGGACTGCAACTCGTAACTTTCGACTTGCTCCATGATGGTTATTTATTATATGTTAATCTCCACGACGGCAGTGGTCGTGGCTCCTGCAAAATCAACCACCTCTTTTTTCTCGTTGGTAATTGCCAATTCTATGTTGTCTATGCGATTACGAGATGCAGGAAAGTATATCGGTGAGGAGGGTGTGTAGATAATTGGCTCCATGAACTCAGAGTTTGGTTTGAACGTAGCGATAATACCTGTCTGCTTGTGACTTCCTAGGATGTCTTCCGAGGATTTGGTGATCATACCTTCTGCCACATTGCAATGTATGTTTAGAGTCTCGATGGCTAGAAATTTAGGAATGTTAGCACCGATGTGCTTGATGCCAGGTTCGAGCTTTGTGTTGTTCTCGAATCCCAAAAGCTCTTCGATGGTACCCAGATCTACGGTTTCCGTGGCAGACACCAGTTCCACCCTGTGAGTTACAAAATTTTGCGACAGCCGTACACTTCTTGGCAATTGAGCCTGCAAGGTAGACAGGTTGTACTGGCCAGGGGTGATGCTGATTTTTTCGATGCCAATTTTGATGCTATTGTTGTGTACCGTCACATTAGGTATCAGGTACATGCTGTAGAATGCACGAAGAGCAATAGATTTAGGATAGATGATATCGTCATGCAATGCGAGTTTCAGAAGCGAAGTCTCGCTTGTGAGATGGAATACTCCCTTAGTGCTTTAGGTGCCACAATGCTTTCTGAAAATCCTCGATTGTTGGGTTATTTACTTGCGAGAGGAAGACAAGCATGGAAACGCAGAGATGGCCACAGTTCACATCGTTGAAACCCTGGATGCCTTCGTCATTGTAGTAGAGGTTGACAACACTGAGATACTTTACCAACCCAGCAGGTGGCGTGCCTCCGAATGAATCGAAAACAAATGCTTTGTTGTTGTTGTTGGCTTTGAGGTAGCATATCCAATGTGTACCTGGATTTTCGTAACTGTCTAGGTTAACCACACCACACTCTATTTTCTTCACAACAGAAGGTAGAGAATCAGACATGAAAAAAACCTTGAAGTGCTTGACCTCCAACAATTCGATCAGAGATTCAATATCTAAGTTGGACAGGGCCTCTTCTATTTTTTAAAACTTTTTCAAAGCTTCGAGGTTGTTCTTTCGCTTTTTGGTCACACCTTTCACCTTCTTCTCCATAGCCAGGTTGTGGCGTTTCTGCTCTTCTAACTCGGCCTTGTTCTTTTTTGCATCGATGACGGTTTTGGCAATGGCGGCGCTGCCTCCTGCCAAGCTGCCAACTGCACCCAATGCTGCCAAGATAGCCGGGATGCTGAATATGAAACCTCCAGTCTTCTGCTGCTGCTTTCGCGAACCTTGTAACCTCCTCAACTGAGGAATGCTAAGCAACAATTTCATTCCATATCCTTTGGCAGGCAGGAATGTTTCTTCTCGCACTGCTTTTTGGTGAGCAATCCATCAAGAGCTCCGAGAGACTTGAGGTTTGCGTAAGATATTTGGTAAACGACACCTTTGGGTTTCATGGTGATAGTATGTTATTTATATATATCGTGAAGAAAGGCAAGGCTTTGCCCCCCTAATATATTTATTTATTTATTTATTTCACCTATAACAGAGCTTTCGCTCCAATTACAATAGGCTTACATATAAATATATATATTTTAAACAATTAAAAAAATTATAATTCCAACAATACAAAAACAATAGAAGAAAAAGGAGAGCAAAACTACAATAATCGTTTCATAAAGAACACCAGCACAAGTATTCTAGAGAACATAAATCCAAAAATGATATTCACTGAGGTAGAACAAGGTACATATCTATATACAGACTGAGGCATTTATAAACTATACACATGTAAATACTCATATATAAACAAATATACACACATACAGGCATAATTGTATTTACAAACATACCCATATACACAGAAAATATCTATAATTATTTATTATTTATTCATGATATGCTTCGAAGGACGGACAGGAATTGCATGAATGGCATAGCGAAATCCAACTCTCCACCGTTTTTTACTATTTCATTATGTTTAATACATGGTCTTAGAATGGGGGAATTCTGGTGTTCTGTTGAGTTGGATTTACTGTAATAAAAAGGCTGCCTGAACCGCAACATGTCCTTCTTAGCATTAAATTTTAATGTTTGGAGGAGACTTGGACTGTCAACCAGCCCGTTGACTAACTTATATAAAAATAATTGATGTGATACTACTATCCTTTCGTACAGAGGTGTAACATTGAATTCTCTGAGTAGTTGTTTATATGATACCTGATCCTGAAAAGATGATCTTTTGTGTTTTTTGTAATATAAGTAACGAACAAATTTCTTCTGAATTAATTCTATCTTTTTGTTATTACATTGTGTGTAAGGTGACCAGACTACACTTGCATATTCTAATTTGGTTCGAACAAGGCAATTAAACAGGCTTGTTAGAGCTCTTTCATTATGCATGACTTGTGAACTTCTAATTAGAAACCCTAACGTTCTGTAAGCATCATTACAAATCTGATCAATGTGTGTTCCAAAAGATAATTTATTATTTAATGTAACTCCTAAGTCATTTATCTGATTTACTCTTTGTAATGCACGATTATTCATTGTATACTGATAAATATTGGGTTTGATTTGCCTGGAAAAAGTTATTGCAAAACATTTTGTGACATTAAAGTTTAATTTATTTTCGATGCTCCATCTTTGTGCATTTTCCAAGTCTTTTTGCAACTTATGTGCATCGTTTGGATCTTTCATTACTTTATACAATTTTAAGTCATCAGCAAAAAGTAAGCATTTTGAGTATTTAAAAATTGTGGGTAGATCATTGAAGTATAATAGAAAGAATAATGGTCCAAGATTGGAGCCTTGTGGTACACCGGAACAGACTTTGTAAGTGTATGACTTAGCTTGATTGTATGTCACAAATTGCCTTCGATTGCATAGGTAAGAGGATATTAACGTAAGTAAGTTATGAGAGAGACCAAACTTAGACAATTTACTTAACAATACATCGTGATCAAGAGTATCAAAGGCTTTGGCGAAGTCCATATATATTGCATCAACAGAATTCCTATCATCGAGGGAATCGGATGTACTCTGTGTGAAATTGACCAAATTAGTTGAAGTAGACTTTCCAGGACAAAAACCATGTTGATCTATTGATATATAAGGTTTAATGTGGTTGTATATCCTGTCATATAATATATATTCAAATATTTTTGAAGGAGCTGAGATTAGTGAAATGGGTCGGTAATTTGTAATTTCGCATTGGTCTCCCTTTTTTAAAACAAGACAAATTTTACTGATTTTCCAAAGATCAGGAAAAATTTGAGTTTTTAAAATAATATTGTAAATATAACATAAAGGGGTGCATAATAATTCGGCACAACCTTTGAATATGTATGTTGGCAATTGGTCGGGACCACTAGATTTGGTTGATTTCAGGTTTTTTATGGCTTCATTGCATTCTGCGTTGGTGATAGAATCTACCACCAACGACTGAGATACTATCATGTCAGAGGATTCAATGATGTTATATGTTGAAGGATTTGAAGCATACACTGTTTGAAAATATTCAGCAAAACCATTAGTAATTAAAGTAGTAGTATTGGTACTATAACCAGGGCGAGAAATGAAGAGCCCCCCTCAAGCAGATTTGGCTACACTTAAACCTAGCTCAACATGCCCATATGAGCTTTTTGCTCAAGTGTAGCACCCCGTCTAATCCAAGATTTTTGTAAAAATGCCCTCGGGAATTTCCTGTGAAATGAAGAGCCCCCTCAGATTGATTTGTCCACACTTACAAAAGTTGCATCAGCCAGATTGTTGTCCATAAGCTTGTTAAAAATATGCCCTTCTTGATATTGTTTTGGATACACCTGAAATTAAGCCAAAATGCTCATAAAACCCACACCCACACATATTTACTTCCGGTTTAAGTTCAATTGGATACCAGGTTCAATTTGTTTATCTAATATTAAAACAATATAATATGCAGAAATCTTCTAGAATTGCTCTGTGACCCTCTTATTTCTTACATCATATGTTTACATGTTTCATATTGATTGATTCTCAGTATTTATGGTATTGAGATCAAAATGATTAATGTGCACAATTGAACTTTTGCTTTGCATGTTTCAAGTGATTCTCCTCTGCGTCAGTGTTTAGATCAAAGTGATTAATGTGTGCAATTTCCGAGTATTGAAGCTTTGCGTGCAATTTCCGAGTATTGAAGCTTTGCGTGCAAACAAAATTGCATCAGCCAGATAATTTTAATAAAAGCTCTCGGGAAATTCCCGTGGAAAATATGACCTCTCGGAAATTAACGCAAAAAAAGCCCTCGGGAAATTCCAGTAAAAACAAAATTCACGGGAAATTCCTGTTTTTTTCTTCTCGGACTGGCTTAGGGTATATAAAGAGATTTTGCATTACATATCAGCCAGTATTATGAGAGTGGCTGAGGAGTACAGATGTGTTGTTACAGTGCTTCTCATACTACAGGCTTGTTTGTTTTAATATAAAATATTTCTTATTATTCAATTTCTGATATATTGAACAAAAAGGGCTTATATTTTGTATAAAAAATCTGATATTTGTTACATCCAGCTTGTTTGTTGTAATCCACTCATATTTAGAGTCAGGCTTATATTTGTCCCAGCCTGTTATACAAAAATCAATACATAACACAGTGTAAGGTCATTGCTTTTCTAGGACATGCATTTCTGTGCAGGCATTTGTGCTAGGTCAGTGTAGATCAATATTTATTCTCTTTTTCCACTTGTAGGCCATTGGCTTTACAACCTGTTCTAGTAAGCATAGAGTTTTGATTTAAAACCCCAAAAAAATATATAATAAACCGAGGATAAAAATTAATAATATTAATAATAATTAATAATATTAATATTAAGTATATACACTAAATATACAAAGCACACTGCTGAACCCAACTGATATTTATTATTAAGCATAGAATTTTGATTTGAACCCCAAGAAATTTTATATAATAAACCAATAATAATAATGCCAAATCAAAAATATTGTAATCAATGCAAAACAAATGTAACCAGCCCCAATTGGTCTAAGCATCAAAAGATTTGTAATCCAGACAAACACAGAACTCCCACTAAAATATGCCCTAAATGCCATAGAAAATATAGCATGGAATATTTCACATATAAACATAAAGGTACTTGCTCTGCACAGTCATCAACATTGCCCCCACAACCATCTACATCTGGTCTGAAAAGAAAGCATGAAGCACTTGTTAATGCTGGACCGGCAAAGCAGCCACGCTATGAACCAGCTATAGCAGTTTTAATGGCCAACTTAGGGATTACCGGTTTGAATCAGAGCCAAGATGTAGTATTAAGAATTTTTTGAACAGTGTAAATCCTGATGTGCAGGCAATTCTAAATGCACAAAATGGCTCTTATAAGCTATCCCTCAAATTGTTTACACAATATAAGAAACCAAACGGCACAAAATTTACACAGCCCCACATAACAGAAACTGTACCGGTATATTCAAATGCAAATTCAGACAAAATAATAAGCAGTTTGATAGATCAATTGAATATTAAATACTCTGAATTTGCAGGAAAAGAGTCTGGATGGAGCCTATGCGGTTCTCCACACAAGTTATATGTTAATATTTCTGAATTCAGCCCATTACAAGGATCTACATATCTGCCATTACCTGCCAATATTAAAAACAAACAAGCCGTGGTCAATATTGAAAATAATGATGAGAAATGCTTTTTGTGGTGTATTTTAGCTGCTTTGTTTCCAGTTTTAAGGAATCCTGAGAGAATAAGTTATTATAAACAGCATGAACACATTTTTAATGAAGCAATGAAGAGCTTAAAATATCCAATGTCTGTTCAGAATATTGATAAATTTGAAAAAAAGGCCAGGGATATTAATGGTAAACAATTATCTATTAATGTATTTATTTGTTCCACTGGTCGTAACAATTGCTTGATAGCACCTCTCAGAATCAGTACACTTGATGATGATTCTGCTGTTCCGATTGATCTGCTCTTAATTGAAGGGGATGGCACATATCATTATACTCTGATACATAATCTTGAAGCTTTAGTCAGAACACAACTAGACAAATCCAATACAATATTCAAGTTATGCAGAAGATGTTTAACTGTATTTGATGGTCAGAAAATAATAAATGGGGTTCGGGAAGTGAATGCAGAAATTGCTAAAAACAAGTTAATTGAGCATCTGAAATACTGTGGCAACCATAAACCTGTTCATATGGTGATGCCTAATCCAAGTGAAAATGCCAAATTCAAAAAGTTTGAGGCCTTGTTGGAACACCCAGCATATATAGTCTGTGATTTTGAATCAAATCTCAAACCTCTTGCATTCTGTAGCCCAGATCCTGATGAACCTTCAATTACACCATACCAGTTACATGAACCTTCTAGTTTTTATTATGTTGTTGTACAGGATGGTGTTGTTACTAAGAAAGATTCATACATGGAAGCAGATGCCATCAAAGAATTTGCACATAGAATAGAAAATGAGTGCCATGACATAGCATCTAATATCTTATTAAAATCAAAACCTATGTTGCCTTTAACAGAGAAACAGATTGAAGATTTCAACAATGCAGAAAAATGCCCGGTATGTGATTCTGAATTTTCAGATACAAATATCAAGGTACATCACCATTCTCATACAGATGGTAAATTCTTAATGGCCCTGTGTAATAGCTGTAATATTAAGATCCAGAGACCAAAATTTGTCCCCATATTTTGCAATGGTGCATCCAATTATGATTTCCACTATTTGATCAGGTACGAGGGGTTTGAGAAGATGAATTTAAATATTTTAGCAGAAAATGATGAGAAATATATTGCTATTAGCAAAATAATTAAAGTTAATAATGTTCCTATACTCTTAAGATTTCTTGATTCATACAGAATTTTATCGGCTAGCCTGGCTACACTGGCCACTCAATTATCTGATGATCAATTCAAAATCACATGTGCTTTGTTTCCAAATCAGGACCTGAAATTAATTAGGCGGAAGGGTGTATATCCATATGATTATGTTACAGATTTTTCTAAATTTGATGAGTGTGCTCTGCCACCACAACAAGAGTTTTATAGCAAAATCAGAGGATCTGGAATCACTCATGAAGATTATCACCATGCCCAATTGATGAGGAACAATTTAAAATGCCAGACATTTGGTGATTATCACATGGCATATTTAAAACTTGATGTGACCCTCTTAGCTGATATACTTCAGGCATTCAGAAAATCATCAATGCAAAATTGTAAGCTGGCCCCAGTGTATTTTTATAGTGCTCCAGGCATAGCATGGTCTGCAATGTTTTTGAACACTAAAATGCAATTGGATCTGATCAAGGATCAGGATATGTATCTGTTTATGGAACAATGTATAAGAGGGGGCATGGTGCAATGCTCTCAGAGATATGGCAGAGCAAATAACAAATATATGCCTGATTATGATCCAGCACTGCCATCAAATTATATACTGTATGTAGATGCCAACAGCCTCTATGGTTACGCTATGATGGATAAACTGCCATATGCAGGGCTTGAGTGGGTTGAAGATTTCAATATTGAAGATCTTAAGGATTTTGATGACAGTGACTATGGCCTCTTCTTAGAGGTTGATCTGACAATTCCAGATAATTTACACAACACATTTTCTGATCTGCCCCCAATTCCTGAGGTTGAGTGCTCACCTGGCTCTAATCAAAAGAAATTGATGATGACACTAGAGCCAAAACAGGGTTATGATATATATTAAAGAACCTCCAGTTCCTAATGAATCATGGTGTTCAAGTGACCAAAGTTGGAAAAGTTTTGAGGTTCAGGCACTCAAGATGGTTGAAGCCATATATTGATACAAACACAGAGCTTCGAACATCTGCAATGAGCAAATTTGATAAATCTTTGTTTAAATTGATGGTCAATTCCGTATATGGCAAAACTATTGAAAATGTCAGAAAACATACCGATGTTAAAATAATTACTGACCCCAGCCTGAGCAAAAAATTGATAGCAAAGCCCAACTTCAATTATAGAAGAATTTATGATGAAAATATGGCACTTTTCAACATGAAAAAACAAAGATTAAGTTTGATAAACCTATTTATGTAGGGGCTGTGATATTGGAATTGGCCAAATTACACATGTTAAAATTGTATTATGATGTGTTGAAGCCTTTTTATAAGGATCGTGTAAAACTGATGTACATGGATACAGATAGTTTTGTTCTTGATATTCAAACAGAAGATGTTTATCAAGATATGTCCCAGCCTGAATTGTTTAAATACTTCGATACCAGTGAACATACAGAGATTCAACACCACAACAAAAAAGTGCCTGGCAAGTTAAAAGATGAGACACTTGGTGATGTTATTGTAGCATTTGCTGGGTTAAGTGCCAAGATGTACAGTTTTGAAACATGTAGTGGTGTTGTTGCCAAAAAAGCCAAGAGCATTGGCAGAGTAACTGTGGAAAAAGAGCTCCAATTTGAAGATTATAAAAATTGTCTCAAATCCCAGAATTTAATCAGAACATCAGAATCCAGAATTCAGAGTGTGGATCACTTGCTGACTAGCAATATTGTAAGAAAAGTGGCTCTGGACCCACATGATGATAAGAGATGCATTTTATCATGTGGCATACATACTCTACCATGGGGTCATTGTTATTTGAAAAATGGCAATCAATGCCCAATTACAGAGCATGATTTGAAATAAATAAACATGCCTATGAACTTATTTGGGTTTAAAAAACAAGCTATTATGGACCTGCCAACACCACAACCCTCTTCTGATATAATATCTAAACTAAGTGGTTTCTTAATTATTCATCTGAACAGCATACTTACAGATGTTGATGATGAAACAGGTAAAATATTGTACATATTTAACAATAATTTAAATCATTACCAATTACCTGTAGGTGGTCAATTACAATTTATTACAACCCCTGAGGGTGATGTCAAAATTTCAGTAGGGAGAAATATTTATAGAATTAAGCACTCAAACATGATTTATGGCACTGTTTATACTGTTTCTGCTGGTGACTGCTTATATATTGAGGTCCCTGGATCCTATGACAAACTTATACCTTTTTTATAGAATTAAGAATTAGATATTCAATAATAAATAACCACTAAAACAAAAATGCCTAATGATATATTTGGCCATACAAGACATGAAGATCACAGTGATGAGATTCTGATGCTTGATGTCAGAGTCAAGAAATTAAGAAGTGATTTACAAGCTTTACAAACCAAACTCAATGCCAGTCTTCAATTAGAAATTACAAATTTACAATCACAATGCATGGACCCTCTTCTTAAAATTGACTCAGAACTTAATTTATTGCTTCAGAAATATACTGATTTGGCTAAATTGGATAATTTTCAAAGTTTAGAAGAAGCTGTAGCAGCTCTTCAAGCCAAATTTAAGACCCAGGCCACCAACTCTGAGCAATTGAAACAACAATTGGAGGAACAGATTAATAATATCCAGGCACAGCTCCAAACAATTGTCAAAAGCATAAAATCACAAGAAGATTTTGATCTAGTGATTTCCACTCTAAAGGAACAGATTCAATCACTCCAGATACCTAATCTGGACCCTCTGAACAATGCCATAGCCGAGGTTAAAGAAAAAATTGAGACACTTGAAAATTTTATGAACAACTTGCCATCTTCTGATGCTTTGAGTGCAATAACTCGGAGTGTTGCCAATATTAAGCTTCAACTTGAAACATATGAAGATTTTGGAAAAATTCAAAGTACCATAACCCATCTTGAAGTTACCATAGCAGCAGTGCAAAGTGATTTGACAAATGTACAAGAAACTCTAGAATCCCGATTGCCTGGGATTGTAGATACCCTTGTCAGCGTCCAGCAACATATCACAAAACTTGAAAACCTCAACACTGAATCTGAGCTATCTCATTTGATTGATGATATCCAAACAAAGCTTGAAATTTTACAACAATCAACACCTACTCAGGCAGATATAGCCCTGCTCCAAGATGCTATGCAAAATGTGGCTGATGCTTCTGAATTAAACAAAGTGAAATTGGCACTTGAATCTTTGCAGAATACTGTATCAAATCTGCCTACATCACAGGAACTTTAAAATATTAAGAGAGCTGTGAATCGCATATTGAAATCAGAAGATATCAAGAATATCCAAACAGAGATCAAACAACTTACTCAGACAGTGGCCACTCTACCAACCAATCAACATATTAATGAACTGCATGCCCTGTTTGAGGATATCAGAAGACAAGTCCATGATCTTACAACTCAAAATTCAAAATTGGCAGTTGTTGAAAATTTACAGCAAATTGTTGCTAATATCAAGCAACAGCTAGGGACCATGGAATCCAATCAAGCAAATGCTTTGTCTGTTTTTGCCAACCAGCTACAAGAAATTGTGCAACAATACAAGAAACTCGTTGTGGACATAAAAATCAAGCCAGGCCATGATGATGTTGTTAGGACTATCAATGAGCACCTTGAATCTGTAACAAGTACATTGCTTACAGCAGAAAAAGAAATAACAGGCATAATCGAGAATCCTAAACATACAGTAATTCTTGAATTGTACAGCACCCCAACAAAGAATATGATTCACCATTTATCCAGGTGGCAAAATATATATGCTGTCCCCTGCACAATTTTATTACCAGTTTTTTGTTGGGGGCACACTTAGACCAATCAAGATCAAATATTGGCTTCAACCACAGGCACACCACTATCCTACATTATCAATAACAAATGCTGATAACAAAGTAAAAATCACCAGTGCAGAATTAGAGGATTTTACAGACCCCAATACATTAGAAACATCTTATGTTGAAGATGATGGCTCTCTGGAATTTAAAATACAAATAGGGGACAAATTATATTTAGAAAATCCTGTAGTATCAGCTGCTGAACACCCTATAGTTGCAATATTCTTGTTTACATATTATGTCTAGACAAATTATTGTTGATGAATTACACAGACAAGCCAGACATAATTATAAGAGACTGCCAGTAGTTACAAAAGGCATAGATGATTTATGGCAGTGCGACTTGATTGAGATGGCAAGTGGACAGCTGAAAAACTTAGACAAAATCAACAAGGGCTACAAGTATCTTCTCACTGTCATAGATACATTTTCAAAATTTGCCTGGGCTGTGCCACTCAAATCCAAGACTGGAAAATATGTTACAGAAGCCTTCAGGACAATCATCAATCAGAGTGGAAGATCACCGCACTATTTGCAAACAGATAATGGCAAAGAATTTTATAATTCTGTGTTCCAACAATTTATTAAAAACCAGTCAATACAACATTATTCGAGTTACAGTGATCTCAAGGCCTCAATTGTAGAGAGATTCAACAGAACCCTAAAAAATCTTATGTATAAACAATTTACTCTCCAAGGTAATTATAAATGGATTAATATTCTTCCAGAACCTCTACCTAAATATAACAACTCGGTCCATTCCACAATCAACATGAAACACTCTGAAGTAACTTCATCTGATGAGCAAAAATTGATCAGCACTGTTTATTATCCTAAATATCAGCCAACAACAAGAAAAGCCAAATACAAGGTGGGTGAACAAGTAAGAATCAGCAAATATAAGCACTTATTCAAAAGAGGCTTTACAAGAAACTGGAGCACTGAATTATTTACAGTGGTTCAAGTTAAACCTGGGACACTTAACACATATATAATAAAATACCACCGAGGAGAAATTCTCAAAGGCAGGTTTTATGAAGAAGAGCTCAGCAAAACTAAACAGCCTGACACATATCTCATAGAAAAAATCATCCGCAGAAAAGGCAACAAAATACTTGTCAAATGGCTAGGTCATCCGGAAAAAAGCTGGATCGATGCAAACAAAGGGATAATATGAACACCTGGGATGTTATAAAGAGGCTGCCAGAACCTGAACAGCAGAATAAGAGAAATGGAATGTTGCTGCCTGATAATATTAGATGTCTTATTGTTGGGCCATCTGCTTGTGGTAAAACTACACTAATGATTGATAATTTTTTATTGGCATCCAACTGGTTAGACTGGAAAAACAGGCACTTGTATGTGTTCTCTAAGAGCTTGGAACAATTAAAATATCAACAGCTGATGAAGCTATATGATGGATTGGATATAGCCACTTTTGAACCAGATGTTAAGCCACTCCATGAATGTCTCGATAATTCTGTTGTTGTGTTTGATGACATTATACTGGATAATCAAAACAAGGTTAGAAATTTCTTTACACAGGGCCGGCACAAAAACATTGATTGCTTCTACCTGGCACAGACTTTTTCAAAAATACCGAAGCAGCTGATCCGAGACAACAGCAATTTTATATGTGTGTTTCATCAAGACCATACCAACCTCAAACACATACATGATGAATATGTAGGTGGGGACCTGAGCTACCTTGATTTTTCTAATATTTGCAGCAGGTGCTGGAATCAGGACAGTTGTGGGTTTGTCACAATTGATATGACAAGAAAACCCAATAGTGGCAAATACAGAAATAAAATCAATAATTTTCTAGACATTGAAACATATATAAATAAACTTGAAAAGGCCAATCATTGATGATCTTAAATTAAGAGATTATCTTGTAAAAAGATTTAAGGGATGGAAATCAGAGAACCGAGGTTTTTATGAACAACACAAGCGCACAGAACAGCCTATTATGGACGCTATTGTTGAATTAGGTAAAAATATCAAAACTGTTACAGAGCAAAATCAAAATTTGATCACAGAGTTTGTACGTGTAGCTGCAAGAAACATATTAGATTATCCATTCACCCCACTTTCTAGTATTCATACACCTAGTCCAGTTGGTCCTCGAAGAATTGAAGCTACTCAGGATCCTATTGAATTGGGTCTTCTTGCTCAAAAATATTTAAGCACACCTAAAGACAACAAAGATGAGGTTTTTGGCTTATATGCTGACACAGAGCGTGATGGTAGCATCATACATAGAATTGGCAATTTCAGAGTAACATTTATGGGAGATGATATAATTGTATATTTAGAATCTCGTCTTGGAGAAAAAGGTGCTTTTGTTAAGTATCCTGGAACACCTGGATTGTGGGAACTGATGACTAGGAAGAGACCTGGCAGCTATACAGATCAAGATTATGAGTATTACAAAGAAATATTAATAAAATCAGATGCTCTATACCAGAACAATGATCCCACACAAAAAAGAGTCAAGTCGAGCAGTGGAGCAAAATACAACAATTTAATCAAGCCCATATGGTCACAAATCAAGACAGGTAGTGGAATCAAACAATACAACACCCTGCCTAAAGAATTTGTGTGGGTTGATGATGTCAGGAAATTTGTAGATAGGTTATTGGTGATAGCTGGGGAGGAAAATGCTGGCAACCACAATTTTTACAATGAAAAGGTTGGAATTATGGACATGATAAGCACAAAATTGTCTAATTTTATAGTGAATCACACTAAGGGGATTGGATATCTTATAAAAATTATTAATACTCTACCACCCAAATTTTGGAATATTTCTGAGAGTCGGGGGTTGGTTAAAGACATTATAAACAAGCTGCCATTTGAACTACACATTCCAGGCTATCAGTATTGTGGTCCCGGTACAAAATTGGACCATAGATTAAACAGAGGTGATCCTGGTGTTAATCCCCTAGATGCTGCTTGTAGAGACAATGACATAGCATACAACACACATTCTGATCTTGACAAGAGACATGTTGCAGACAAGAAATTAGAAGAGGCTGCATTTGGTAGATTTGTAAGCAAAGATGCTTCTTTAAGTGAAAAAATAGCAGCATTAGGGACCACCATAGCTAGGAAAACCAAACAGAAACTGGGGTGGGGTTGTGAATATGTATATAATAAACCTGGGATGAAGGCCAAGGGTGTTATGTATCAGATACCTTATGCAGGTCTGAAATCTCTTAAAACTATTGATAGCCTTTTAACCAAAAAGCAGCGCAAGAAAAAAAGCTCTTGTCTTGCCAAGGGCCATGGTATGAAATTGTTACTTAGTACCCCCCAATTAAAAAAAATACAGCAATCAAGAAAAAAATCACATGTGGGGGGATTCATATTTACTATCCCTGCCATCGTAGCTGCTCTCGGGGCTGTGGGGAGCTTGGCTGGGGGATCAGCCGCCATAGCAAAAACAGTAATAGATGCCAAGAAAAATAAGGCAGAATTAGATGAGCAATAGCGCCATAACCTGGCCATGGAGAAACAAGGCAAAGGTATTAAGAGAGCCATGAATAAGTTTAAAAAAAACAAGAGCCGCTTACAAACCAAGATATTGAAGCTTTAATCAAGCCACTGGGCATCAAACATTTTAGAGGTTTGTACATGTCTGATTCTTTGCCAGAGCAACCACTCAACAAAGAGTGTGGCATTGTTAATTTGGATAAGTTCAAAAATCAGGGCACTCACTGGATCTGTTATCTTAAATATTTAAACAATGAGGCATTTTCGTTTGATTCATTTGGGGGTGTTCCACCTGAAAATTTAGTAAAATATCTAAAATCAACTAATCTTTATTACAATAATGCCCATGTTCAAAACTTCAAAGATGTTAATTGTGGACATTTGTGTTTATCTGTTCTTAGATATATGTCTCAAATAAATAAACCATCAATTGAAGATTTTCAAAAAGCCTTGTGGTATTTAAAACATCATGGGGATATTCCATCTCACCAGCCAAAATTCAATATTGAAACTCAAATTACATGATGACATAGTGTATCCCAAAACAATAGCTCTCAGAGCATTTTATGGCATGTACTTGATCCCTAATATTACACACCACAACAACAAAATTGCAGTAGGGGATCAAAAAATTGTCATCACTCCAGGGCAGTATAATCTGTCCTATCTAAATGCTCAATTACCCAGAGGTGTAGTGTTAAGTAAAAATTCTGTCACTCACAGAGTAGAGATTGTATCTGCTACAGAAACAGTGGATCTGGGTACTATAGGAGAGCTGTTAGGCTTTGAGAACAACACAAAACTTGAACCAGGCATCAAACACACTGCTATTAATATACCTAAATTCTTAGCTATAGAGACTCTGAATATTCACTGTAATGTGGCCGAGGGTATGATTACCAAATCAAATGGCATAGGCACTCACAAACAAACTGGGATCATTGCAACATTCAAACCTAACTCTGAATTCATGGAACCCATCATCTACAATCCATCCCCAACATTATATTTTCCTGTGTGCCACAACAGAATAGATTATATAAAATTGATGGTCACTAATGAAAAAGAAGTATTAGTTGATTTTGCTGGAGCCACAACAACTGCAATCATAGAAATTAATATTTAAATAAAAATACATACAAGAAAAAAATGGAAAATATTGAGAGTTATGAGCTACAATCATTCCCCCCAAACAGGAGGACATTTGCAAATTCAAATCAACCCAACACAGAGATTGAGGTTGATCTTGATGTAGGGGATGGCTTTATACACCCCCACAGAGCAGATCTATACATCAAATTTGATGTTGTAAAGCTCGATTGTACAGATTATCCGGCAAATTCAAATATAAGATTGGTAGAAAATTTTGTGCCGCATCTGTTTTCTGAAATTGAGATCAGAAAGCATGGTGTTGTTATAAACAGAGTAGATTATCCCGGCATTACCTCCACAGCTTTGGCCACACTAAAATTATCCAAGACCGAGGCTTCTTACTACAAAATAGGTGGATTTGAGGCTGGTGATAAATTATTATCTAAAAACCACACAGTGCTGTTCCCCATGCGCCTGTTGCCAGGATTCTTCTCAGATTACAAAGATATTATGTGGAAGGGTGGTTTAAGAATTACATTTAGAAGAGCTGCCAATGATAATAATGCTTTGATGAGGTACAGTACATTAAACTCTACAGGGGAAGCTCTGCCTAATACCCTACCTGATGAAGGCAAATGCATTATTCAGACTATGGAGCTAAGAATGCCAGTTGTTGAATATGAAGCCAGTTATGCTCTTAAATACAAAGCTGATATAATAAAAAATCCACAGATTCCTTTACAATTTTATACATATCAATGTGTACAGAAGCCTGCATCTGGTACCTATTATGAGTTTGATGCTACAAATTCATTGTACAGTATACAATATGACATGCCAGATTTTGTGGTGGTACTGTTTCAGACTGGAAGCCACAATAATCAGGAAAAAAATTCAAGTAAATTTGATAACTGCAACATCAAGAACATATATCTTAAAAATGGCAGAAATGAGGTCTTTCCTAGAGAAAATTATAATTTAGACATGTCCAAGGATGATTTCCTTAAATTATATGAAGCATTTTCATCATACAAAAGAGTCACCACTGGCAATACTGACATGTATTACACTCCAGATGAATTCAAAGCACAGAGACCCATGTTTGTCATCAACACTTCAAAAAGAAAACAAGTTGTGGTTAATGACAGGACAAACATTAAAATTATCTGTGAATTCCACGATACACTCCCCGATGACACCATATGTAGTGTTATTCTTATAGGTGAAAAATTATATGTTTATGATGTAAGAAATGAGAGAGTCACAGAGCAATTCTAGAGGGCCGACTCTAGAATTCTAGAAGATTTCTGCAAAATACATTGTCTTAGTACTAGATATGCAAGTTGGGCCTGGTGTCCAATTGAACTTAAACCAGAAGTGGACCGGAAGTAAATATGTATAGGTATGGGTAGGTATGTGTGTGTGTGTGTGTGTGTATGTGTGTGTGTGTGTGGGTGTGGGTGGGTGTGGGTGGGTGTGTCGTGGCCTAGTTTTAAGTGTGGCCAAAAAAAAATATCAAGAGGGGCATATTTTTAACAAATTTATGGACAACAATCTCACAGAAGTGCCCTTTATAAGTGTAGGCAAATCAATCTGAGGGGGGTCATACTTTCCCGGGAAATTCCCGAGGGCATTTTTACAAAAATCTTGGATTAGACAGAGTTCCACACTTGAGCAAAAAACTCATATAGGCATGTTGAGCTAGTTTTAAGTGTGGGCAAATCTGCCTGAGGGGGGTTCATACTTTATCGCCCTGGTTATATTGTATTTTATTCTACTAATTAATACGTTCGTTTCCAATCTATTACCCTTATACATCTTATAAGCTAGTTTCCTATTTGTTTTTTTCTTGTTTCTTATAAAATTCCAATATGGTTTAATGTTGCTTAATAAATTGTTCTCTATTTCTGATACATATGTTTTATATGCTATATTTATCATTCTTTTTAGTTTTCTACGTAATTCAACAAATTTAGTTTGATAATAGTCTGAATATTTCATCTTTCTTCTGTATGTTTTTTTTCTTTTAAGTTCCTTATTATATCAGATGTAAACCAACATGGATAAGAACGTTTTTTACATATTGATATTTTCGGCACATATATGTCTATCACATCATTAATTACCTTGTAAAAATAGTCTAAGGCTTCATTGGGATTCTTGTAAGTAGCTAAATTGTCCCATTTGTCATTTTCCAAGTGTTTGTACATATTGTAGAAGTCTGCCCTTGCATAATTGTATACAGTAACTGGATTTGATTTAACACTAGTTACCTTTTTGTTTAAAAATACCTGAATATGTAGGGACGGGTGGTGGTGGTCTTCCTCAAGCAACGGGTGTAAATTTCTAATAAGAGTCATGCTATCACTTATATTTGTCAATAATAAATCAAGGGTCTTCCCATTTTTATTTTTTACATGATTGACAGATTTAAGATTTCCCGTTGATAAAAAATTAGCTAGAGAAATACTAATAGGTCCACCTTCCAATAAATTATATTGATCATCTATTATTGTGGTAATATTAAAATCACCAACAATAATTACTTTAAAACTATGCCGGTTAGCAATCTCCTCAACAAATTCAAAAAAATCCTGATACTTCTTAATTGGTGATTTTGGTGGAAAATATACTGATAAAAAAAAGTAACTTGTATATTCAAATATAAAGTTGATACATACTATTTCTACATGTTCTATAGTGATTTTAAATTCCTCAACAGAATATTTATTTGCTACAGCAACCAAGACACCTCCCCCTCCCTTATGGACCCGATCTTGACGATAAACATTGTACCGGTTATCCATGAACTCGCCATCATATACACCTACATTTAACCAAGTTTCTGTTAGTATGATTACATCATAATTTTCGAGGGATATACTAGAGTATAGTTTGTGTAACTTTGTATTTAACCCTCTAACATTCTGGTAGTAGACAGATAGTTCATTACATTTTTCCGAAGCCATTTATTGTTTCAAGTTATCTAAGTCATCAGTTGTTCTTACTACATATACATCCTTGTCACCCTCTCTCTTTCTCAATCTTATATTTCCAGAATTATCAACCCATACGTAGGCATAATTTCTTTCCCGTTTAATTGCCCTGACTTCACTATATAATTTCCTTCTAAGGGGGGTGAGACTTTGGTTAATGTATACCATATCATTGTTAGTGTAACCCAAATGAAGATTGGTTATACAAGTCGTTTTTTTCACAGGGTGTTATTTATTTACAGCCCCCACTCTAATTTTCGTTTTGTGTTCATGGCGATGGTCGTACCCAATGCAGCAACCCGTTCACCCTAGCGAGGCATCTCTGCTGACGAGTCTCCCGAAAGCTGCATGCTCCAACTTCCTGTCGGCATCGTGACGTGTGTCGAGATCTGTGTGAGTATTGTAGGCAATGTCGTGATCCTTGCATGCTGCGTCCCGTAGGTTCACACCCTTGTCTCCTTTTTCCAGTCGCTGTTCGAATTTCGTACCCGGACCGCAGTACTGGTAACCTGGCAGGTGCATCTCGAAGGGTAGCTTGTTGATAATATCGTTCACCAAACCTCGACCTTCGGCTACATTCCAGAATTTGGGAGGCACGGTATTGATAATTTTGATGAGATAACCTATGCCTTTGTTGTTGTTGACAATGAAGTTGCTAAGCTTGGTGCTAATCATGTCCACAATGCCCACCTTCAAGTTGTGGAAGTTGCGATTGCCTGCATTTTCTTCACCTGCGATAACCAGCAATCTATCTACAAGTTTTCTCACGTCGTCTACCCAAACAAACTCTTTGGGAAGGGTATTGTAGAGTTTGACACCGCCGCCAGTCTTGAGCTGGGTCCATATTGGTATGATGAGGTTCCTGTACTTTTCTCTACTGCTAGATTTCACGCGATTCTGTGTCGCATCGTTGTTTTGGTACAGAGCGTCCGTCATGATCAAAATTTCTGTGTAACTTCGGTAATGCTCTTCTGTATAATCTTTAGGTTGCTTTTTGCTGATGAGCTCCCACAGACCCACGGTGCCAGGGTACCTAGTCCACCTGTTTTTCTCGCCCAAATTGATTTTCACGTCGTCGCCCTCGAACGTGACTTTCGACTTTCCAATCTTCCAAATCACACCCTCGTTATGTTCCATGGTCGGGTACAATCCCAACACCTCGTCTTTTTCGAATATCCCGGTGCTAGGTAATCCCTCGCCAACGGACCTAGCTCGACTAGCTTGTCCGAAGAGGTACTGCCTAGGGCCTGACGTCTCGGAGCCGGAGCAAGTTCAAACGGAGTAGTGTGAATGCTGGATATCGGTGTGGGTATGGTATAATTTTGAGCGGTGAGTGGCACAAGCTCGTTGATAATATTCTTTGTTTTGCTCGGTCACATCTTTGATTTCTTTACCAAGTCCACTGATGGCATCGATGATAGGTTTGTCCTGACGCTTTTTCTATTCGTAAATTCCGCGATTCTCAGCTTTCCAACCCTTAAACCGTATTGCCATTTAGCTACGAAGCTTAACGTTGTCGTCTGCAAGTTTGCGTTTCATTTTTTTTTCTATGTAATTATTTATGACTTTTCTTGTAATTTTGCAAAGTTTAGAAAATTATTAATTTTGTTTCTGTATTTTCCGTTATTGGGTTTCTTCGTCATGTCTATTGTGACAAATCCGAAATCATCTTGGTTCCAGCATGAAGAGCAAAATTTTGGAAAATTGATTGTAGTTTATGTCCCCACTTACATAATCATCGTAAGCATGTTTTAAATTGGTGTATTCTTGACGAAACAAACAAATGAAGTTAGCATTGTCTCGGAGTAGCTGCTTGGGGATTTTGGAGAAAGTATGAGCTAGGTAGAAGCAGTCCATGCCTCTGTGCCGACCCTGAGTAAAAAAATTGCGAATTTCGTTCAGGTTCTCCAGGATCACATCGTCAAAAACAACCACCGAATTTTCGAACAGCAGTCTAGTGGTATCACTTCAGAAGCAAGTAGCTATGCCTAGTCCCTCGTACAGTTTCGACAGTTGGCGATACTTCGATTGCTCCAAACTTTTGGAGAAAACATACAGGTGCCTGTTCTTCCAGTTTAGCCAGTTGGGCGCAAGAAGAAAATTATCAATAAGCAACGTTGTTTTTCCACATCCAGAAGGTCCAACAATAAGGCAGCAAATGTTGTCGGGTAGAAGCTCGCCATTTTTTCTATCCTGACGTTCCGATGGAAAATCTGGCACTCGCCGTACCACGTCCCAAGCACCCGTTACACAATCATCTCGTTTGCGTCTATCCAACTTTTTTCCTCGAGTCCCAGCCATTTCAACAACAGTTTGTTACCTTTTCTACGTAATATTTTTTCAATAAGATACGTGTCGGGGTATTTTGTTTTAGAAAGTTCCTCTTCGTAAAATCTTCCTTTCAGAATTTCGTCGCGATTATCTTTTATTATATACGTGTCACGGTTTCCGGGCAAGACTCGAACTACGGTGAAAAGTTCCGTACTCCAATTTTTTGTGAAGCCCTTTTCGAACGCACGCTTAACTTTACTGATTCATTCCTGATCTCCAATTTTGTATTTCGGTTTCTTGCTTGTAAATTTGTACTTTGGATAATAAACCGTAGAAATTAAACACCACTCTTCAGATTTGTTGACGTCAGCCGGTTTCATCTTTATCATGCGATGCAAACTGTGATTATAGCTGTTAACGAGTTCCTTAACCATCCAGCGGGCTCGTTCATAATCGTGTCACAAGTCTATGTACAAACACTTTACATTCCAAGTTCAAGATGGACCGAGTCGAGTAAAAATTCTCTAAGTCATATGAAAAATTATGGGCAGTCTATGGCAATATCCTGTGTACACACTCCCGCCTCCCCTTTCCCTCACCTTACCTCACACACACACACACACACACACACACCAACACACACAAACAAACACACACACTATATCTCGTATAAATTAAGTAAAATAAACCAAATAATAAGAACTTACTTTCACATTTTCGGATATGTCCGTCCTCTCAAAACATCCTGGGAACGAGCCTAGCTACCAAAGTAAGTCAAGTCGCGATTAGCCTTTTTGTGCATAAAGCGGACTCAAAAACAAAATCAAAATCAAAATAAATCAATCTATTCTATTCGAGAAACTTGAAGGATACGCTGAATTTTGCTAACGTCTACGTTTTGTCAACTCATTTTCAAAAATGACCTGACTAAATAATTACAGAACAGGAGCAGGCGCGCAGCGCAAACTTTACGACACGGTGTTCTGATCTGAAATAAACAACAATTGACAGAGTATAACATATGGATTAGTAACAATGACTGCTAATATGCAAAACAAAATACCTCTTTGAGGAATACATAAAAAGCAGAGGTCGACGAATTCAAAGGAAACACAAGAAAATTAAAGAAAATTACTTTTGGCGTAAATTTTGCGCCGGCGCGCCCGCTCGAAGGTTAAGCATGTCGAGCCACTTGTAATTCCCCTGATGCTTGAACTGTTTCCACATCCGTGTTTTGAGATTGCGTTTGAAACGTTCCACTATGATGTGACTAAAGGTTTAGTAATGTTGAATATTTTGTTTTTGAATAAATTGCCGAAAGACAGAGTTGTAGAATCCTTTTCCGCTGTCTGTGTGAAGAAATCGAGGTCGCCTGCCACTTTCATCGAAAATAGTTTTGAATGCTTCCACCACGCAGGTTCCTGTTTTTGCTTTGAGGGGTAAAGCCCACGCAAATTTTGAAAATGTGTCTATAACGGTGATAAGATACTTGTATCCCTTGTTGATTTTATGTAAATTTTTTAGATTGCCACTGCTCATTTCCACAAGGTCGGCTTCCGACAAGTCGTCTATGCTTTTGGTCACTACCGCCAGTCGTTTGTAGTTTCGCCGTGCAAGTTTGTGCAGCTCGTTCACGATAGCCTGCCTAGACATTGCGCGAAAATAAGAATATAGCTTGGATGGGATTTCTGGCCGCAGACAATGCCGGGTTTTCTATGTACAGCTTATCACCTATTTCTATGTCGGCATAGGCAGTCTCGCGAGTTTCAGGGTGGGTGAAATCAACCAACTCCACTCCTCTTATTTTAGGCTCGTCACTGATGTTCGTTACGGTCACGCTTGGGTAGTGGGTTGCGTGAGGCAAAGACCAGTACGAAACCTTGACGAACTGAAGTGTGCCAGCGAGAAAAAACTGGTGATAGGCTTTATCGGGGGTCAGCATGTAGAGTTTGGCACCCGGATGGAAGAGCGAGGAAAATTCTGTGTTTGGAATGCTGTACAGTTCGATGAAGACAGTGGACTTGAGATTGTCGATGCTGGCGTTCAGGGTATTTACATTGGTTCGAACCTCGCTCTCCACGTCCTCCAATCTACCGTTCACCGATTCCAGGTGTTCCTCGATAGCACGGACATCAGTCGTAATCGGGCTTGATCTTCACATCGACAATTAGCCTCTTGAATGTTTCGATTAAGTCATGTACTTGGGTACTGAAATTGTCTATGGCCGATTCCTGGCTCGCCTCTATGCCACCAATTTGCTCTTTCACATTGGCGATAATCTGCTGCAGACTTTCCACGAGTGTCAACTTGGAGCTCTGGGTTGCGAGGTCGTGGACCTGGGTTCTAATTTCCGCAAACAAGGCATGTAGCTTGCTTATGTTCTGGTTGGTTGGTAAGGTTGCAACAGACTCCCGAAGCAATTCAATTTCGGTTTGGATATTTTTGATGTCGTCGGATTTGAGTATTCGGTTGAGAGCCTTCTTCACGTTTTTCAGTTCCTGCGAGGTAGGCAGGGTGGCCACCGTGTTTTGGAGCGACTCCAAAGATTATTTCATCGCGTCCAGCTCTGAGGCAGCAGCAGCAGCGTGTATGCCTTTTTGTAATTGTGTTATGTCGTCCTGGGTGGGGGTGGATTGTTGCAAAGTTTCCAACTTAGCCTGTATGTCGTCGTTCCAGTGATGAAAATGCGACAACTCTGATTCGGTGTTTAGATTTTCCAGCTTGGTGACCTGCTGTTTGACGTTGGCCAGAGTATCCCTGATGCCAGTCAGTTTGGATTCCAATGCTTCGTGTACGTTTTCCAGATCATTTTTGATGACGGCGAGAGCATCCTCAATATGGGCTACGGTACCTTGCAGCTTCCCGAAATCCTCGTAGGTCTCAAGTTGGAGTTTTATGTTGGCCACGCTACGGCCAATGGCATTCAGCTCGTTGGAAGAAGGTAGATTGTCGATAAAGTCCTGTAGCGTTTGGAGTTTAGTTTTGACTTCGTTGATGGCTGCATGCAAAGCGTCCGTTTGAAGCTCAGCCCTGATGCTTTCCAACGTAGAAATTTCAAACAATTGAAGCTGTTCGTGCAATTTGGCAATACTAGCATTCACGCGATCGTAGTCATCTTGAGTTTTTATACTCCGGATAATGTTTTGCAGATCAGTCTGGATGGTGCTCGTTTGGTCCTGCAAGTGTCGCTTCAGCTGTTCCATGTCAGAAGTTTGCGCTTGCTGCAGCTTCACAAGTTCGTTTTGGAGCTTGCCTACACTCAGTGCCAAGTTGTCGAAGTTGTCTATTGACGCGAGTTCGGTGTACTTTTGCAGCAGCGATTATAGCTCGGCGTCGATCTGGAGTATGGGGTCCAGGCACTGAGACTGCAGGCTGCCTATCTCTGACTGGAGGCTGGAGTTGAGCGTGGACTGCAGGGCCTGCAGGTCGCTTCACAGCATCTTGACCCTGACGTCGAGCATGAGTAGCTCGTCGAAGTGGTCGTCGCGCTTGGTGTGACCGAAAATGTTGTTAGGCATTGCTGCCACTGTGGTTATTTATTATAGGGTAGGTGATTTTCATTTCTATGAAAAGAGGGATGAGTTTGTCGTAGTCGTCCAAGAGCTCCACGTACAGGCGATCGCCAGCAGACACGTCGTACGTTGTAGTCGCATCCATCCTATCGTGCTTGATGCGATAGAAGTTCTTGCCGGAAGAAACCTTGGCCTCCCCTTCGTTCTCGGGATTCATGTCGAACTTGAGTTTGCCGGAGATGGGGAACCGGTAATAATTCAAGTTACATAGTTCTATGAATACATAGAAGGTTATGCCCACGTCGTTGTCGTACTGGGTCAGGATGCTATTCAAGTGTATAATTAACAGACCGTTAAGTTTTAAGTTTAGATAGCATGGAAGGCAGGAGTTCGTCGAAGCTCGAAGACGACGACGTGGGCTGGACGGGCATTTCCATAGCTTGCTTCTTGAAGCCAAACAAGTTCATAGGCATTGTTATTTTATAGAAACATTTTCTAGCGGTAAGGTTAAAATTTTGGTACCCTCTTCCCACAAATCGCATTACATACATACATACGTAGCGTTACAAGAGCCCCCCCGCCTCAAAAGAGGTTTGGTTAGCACGCAATAGAACAGTATGCTAGAAAAAAAATAGAGAACAGAATAGAATAGATTTTTTGCCAGTCGAATAGTTCTCGTCGAATCCTATCCAACAAACCTAAAATCGTCATCCTAGCTCAATTAGGAGCCAAGAAAATCAATGTCTTGGAAAACGTCTTAAGATATTTGTCTCAAGAAAATTTTCTTGACAGGCCGGAATTGACAAACGGGAAGTCGACTTTCTTAAAGATTAAGATATTTGTCTTAGGACGTTTTCCAAGACGCTGATAGTCAGTGTTGCCAACTCCTATTGGTAGGTTAGCTTCGCCCGTGAAATATGGCATGGTAAAATTGTCTTGGAGGGGGTTGGCAACACTGAACCTCACTTAATGGCGTTGAACAGGTCACCCGCCTCTACTCTTGATGTTGGTGAAACCCCATCGTAAAAGGCTATGGCAAGATCCCAGTAGGTTGGCAAGTTTGAGCGCGAGTAGTGTAAGTGTGTTGTTTCAAAATAATACTTTGCAGCTATTCTCTTTTGTTATCTTTTTTTATCAATTGAATATCAGTTTTTGACATATTTTGACAATTTTTGTTGATGTTTTAGCGTTTAGCGATGTTTTAGTAAAATTTTCAATTTTCCCACCTCATACTTGTAGGTATATCACGATCTTACGTGATATAACTTAACCTATTGTTTTTTCTTACGATTCTTTTTTTACGATCTTCAGTGACCTATCATATTTTTTATTTGCGCACCGAACTAACTTACTCCGTTTGTTTTAATATTTCAGTATTTTAAAGTTTTCACATATTTTATATAACCTAAAAAAGTGTTAATTTTTTTTTAGTATGTGGCAATTGTTTTACGAATTTTTTAAAACTGTTCCATCACCCTCTCGTTCTTCACGTCGTACGCGAAGGACTTCTCGGCGACCAGGATGACCCTGCTCACGGTATCCTCGGGCAGCGCGTCGTGGAACTCGCAGACGATCTTGATGTTGGTTCGATCGCTGACTACCACCTGCTTCCTCTTTGTGGTATTGATGACGAACATGGGTCTGTGGGTTTTGAATTCGCTGGGCGTGTAGTACATGTCGACGTTTCCCTCTGTTACCCTCTTGTAAGCGGTGTAAGCTTCGTAAAGTTTGAGGTAATCGTCTTTGGTCATGTCGAGGTTGTAATTCTCGCGCGGGAACACTTCGTTCCTGCCATTCCTGAGATAAACGTTCTTGATCTTGCAGTCGTCGAATTTGCTGGAATCTTTTTCCTGATTCTTGTCCCGCCCGGTCTGAAAGAGTACAATGACGAAATCTGGCATGTCGAACTGTATATTGTTGAACTGCGTCGTCACGTCGAATTCCATGTGACTTCCGGACGCTAATTTTTGCACGCACTGGTAAACGTGAAAATGAATCGGCACCTGTGGACTTTTCAAGATCTCCGCTTTGTACTTGAGGGCGTAATTCGTTTCGTATTCCACCACCGGCATTCTCAACTCCATGCTCCGGATGACGCATTTTGCTGCTTCGGGTAAAGTGTTGGGCAGTGGCGCGATACCGTCTGCGTTTAAGTTACTGTATCGCATCAGTGCGTCGTTGTCGTTGGCCGCTCTTCGAAATGTGATTCTCAGTCCTCCCTTCCACATGATCTCCTTGTAGTCCGAGAAAAATCCCGGAAGCAGACGCATGGGAAAGAGCACCGTGTGACTGCTCGTTGATATTTTGGTTCCCGCTTCGAACCCCCCCGCTTGATAGTATGCCGCGTCCGTTTTGGATAATTTCAAAGTTCCCACTGCGTCGAGGTGATGCCTGGATAATCGATTCTGTCGATGACGGTGTTGTGTTTCCTCACCTCCACTTGCGAGAACAGGTGAGGCACGAAGTTGTCCACGAGTTTCAAATTTGCTGCTGCGGGGAACGCGTCTCCGCTTTCTTTCTTCACCACGTCGAATTGAAGGTAAAGGTCCGCTCTGTGAGTATGAACGAACCCGTCGCCTACGTCCACATCATATTCGATTTCTCTGTTCGCTTCGTTGAGATTGGCGAACGTGCGACGGTTCGGAGGGAAAGATTACAATTCGTAACTTTCGATTTGCTCCATTTTTTTCACTATGTGTTATTTATTATACGTTGATCTCCAAGACGGCCGTCTTCGTTGCACCTGCAAAATCCACCACGTCTCCTTTCTCGTTCGTCACCACCAACTCTATGTTGTCTATGCGGTTGCGACATACTGGAAAATAGATCGGCGAAGAGGGTGTGTAGATGATCGGTTACATGAATTCGCAACTGGGTTTGAAAGTGCTATGATTCCGTCTGCTTGTGACTTCCTAACAATCCGTCCGAAGATTTCGTGATCATTCCTTCCGCTACGTTGCAGTGTACGTTCAGAGTCTCGATGGCCAAGAATTTAGGAATATTGGCTCCCGTGTGCTTGATGCCAGCTTCAAGTTTGGTGTCGTTCTCGAAACCTAAAAGTTCTCCTCTGGTGCCCAGGTCCACGGTCTCCGTCGCCGATACTATTTCCACTCTGTGCGTGACCGAATTTTGAGAAAGGTACGTGCCTTTGGGTAATTGAGCTTGCAAAGTGGAAAGATTGTATTGACCTTACGTGACGACGATATGTTCGCTTCCGACGCTAATTTTGTTGTTGTGCTGCGTGACGTTAGGTATGAGGTACATGCTGTAGAATGCACGCAGAGCTATGGATTTAGGACAGACGATGCCGTCGTGCAGCGTGAGTTTCAAGATCGAAGATTCGCTCGTGAGATGGAGTACGCCCATCGTGTTTAAGGTTCCACAATGATTTCTGGAAATCTTCCACCTGTGGCTTATTTATTTTAGAGAGAAACGCGAGCTTGGAGAGGCAGAGAAGTAGTGGGATTGATGATATAACCAGCACCACTTACAAGTGTAGAAAAGAAGAGGTTATTTGATTGAACAGCCCGATTTGCCTACACTTAAAACAAAGGCAAGAGGGGCTTATACCCCAATTCTTCAAGTGTGATATGCTTTTAATTTTAAGAAATTTTGAATTCTAGTGTAGAAAAGATGAACCCCCCTCAGACAGATTTGCCTACACTTAAGACTATGCCAAGTTCCTATATGATTTTATTGTTTACAGTGTGGTTTTCTGTCAAAATCCCAGGAATCTTGAATTGATATAAAGCTCATAGCTACTGGGTTCTGAGACCCAGTAGAGTGTGGTGCATAGCCCCATGGTTTTTATTGCCTTGTAATCTGGAAGTTTCTTTGTTTGAGTCCTCATAAAATGTGAAGCCTCCCCTGATGGCAAAATGTTAATATTGTTGCCTTGTAAACAACAGGCTCGGGTTTGAGTCCTGAAAAAATGTGTAAGATTGAAATACATGTGGCAAAATAATATGTCCACACGTGAGATTTTGAGAATAATTATTGCTAGTTGATATACAACTGATATTTAAAAGATGAGGCATTTGTGTTTGATTCATTTGGAGGTGTTCCAGCTGAAAATTTAGTAAAATATCTAAAATCAACTAATCTTTATTACAATAATACCCGTGTTCAAAATTTCAAAGATGTTAATTGTGGACATTTGTGTTTATCTGTTCTTAGATATATGTCTCAAATAAATAAACCATCAATTAAAAATTTTCAAAATGGCTTGTGGTATTTAAAACATCATTGGGGTATTCCATCTCACCAGCCAAAATTCAATATTGAAACTTAGATTACATGATGATATAGTATATCCCAAAACAATAGCTCTCAGAGCATTTTATGGCATGTACTTGATCCCTAATATTACACACCACAACAACACAATTGCAGTAGGGGATCAAAAAATTGTCATCACTCCAGGGCAGTATAATCTGTCCACTCTAAATGCTCAATTACCCAGAGGTGTAGTATTAAGTCAAAATTCTGTTACTCACAGAGTAGAGATTGCATCTGCTACAGAAACAGTGGATCTGGGTACTATAGGAGAGCTGTTAGGCTTTGAGAACAACACAAAACTTGAACCGGCCATTAAACACACTGCTATTAATATACCCAAATTCTTAGCCATAGAGACTCTAAATATTCACTGTAATGTGGCAGAGGGTATGATCACCAAATCAAATGGCATAGGCACTCACAAACAAACTGGCATCATTGCAACATTCAAACCTAATTCTGAATTTATGGAGCCCATCATCTACAATCCATCCCCAACATTATATTTTCCTGTGTGCCATAATAGAATAGATTATATTGAATGGATGGTCAACTGCAATCAACTGCAATCATAGAGATTAATATTTAAATAAAAATACATACAAGAAAAAAATGGAAAATATTGAGAGTTATGAGCTACAATCATTCCCTCCAAACAGGAGGACATTTGCAAATTTAAATCAACCCAACACAGAGATTGAGGTTGATCTTGATGTAGGGGATGGCTTTATACACCCCCACAGAGCAGATCTATACATCAAATTTGATGTTGTAAAACTCGATGGTACAGATTATCCTGCAAATTCAAATATAAGATTGGTGGACAATTTTGTGCCACATCTATTCTCTGAAATTGAGGTCAGAAAACATGGTGTTGTTATAAACAGAGTGGATTATCCCGGCATTACCTCCACAGCTTTGGCCACATTAAAATTATACAAGACCGAGGCTTCTTACTACAAAATAGGTGGATTTGAGGCTGGTGATAGGATATTATCTAAGAACCACACAGTGCTGTTCCCCATGCGCCTGTTGCCAGGATTCTTCTCAGATTACAAAGATATTAGGTGGAAGGGTGGTTTAAGAATCACATTTAGAAGAGCTGCAAATGATAATAATGCTTTGATGAGGTACAGCACATTAAACTCTACAGGGGAAGCTCTGCCTATTACCCTACCTGATGAGGGCAAATGCATTATTCAGACTATGGAGCTAAGAATCCCTGTTGTTGAATATGACGCCAGTTATGCTCTTAAATACAAAGCTGATATAATAAAAAATCCACAGATTCCTCTACAATTTTATACATATCAATGTGTACAGAAGCCCGCAACTGGTACCTATTATGAGTTTGATGCTACAAATTCATTCTCCAGTATACAATATGACATGCCAGATTTTGTGGTGGTATTGTTTCAGACTGGAAGACACAATAATCAGGAAAAAAATTCAAGTAAATTTGATAACTGCAACATCAAGAACATATATCTTAAAAATGGCAGAAATGAGGTATTTCCTAGAGAAAATTATAATTTAGACATGTCCAAGGATGATTTCCTCAAATTATATGAAGCATTTTCAGCATACAAAAGGGTCACTACTGGCAATACTGACATGTATTACACACCAGATGAATTCAAAGCACAGAGACCCATGTTTGTAATCAACACTTCAAAAAGGAAACAAGTTGTGGTTAATGACAGGACAAATATTAAAATTATCTGTGAATTCCATGAGGCATTACCTGATGACACCATATGTAGTGTTATTCTCATAGGTGAAAAATCATATGTTTATGATGTAAGAAATGAGAGAGTCACAGAGCAATTCTAGAGGGCCGACTCAAACACAGAATCCCCTTGATTACAAGATAATAATACCAACATTTTGCCGTCAGGAAAACTTTAATATATATTACTTACCCAAATTTAACAGCACTTCTGCTCGTGGCAGGAAAGCTCAGATATAGCACTTCTGCTCGTGGCAGGAAAGCTCAAATATAGCACTTCTGCTCGTGGCAGGGAAGCTCATATCAAACAGCACTTCTGCATATTGCAGGAAAACTCATATCAAACAGCACTTCTGCATTACAACAGAGCTCATAAACAGCTCCTGTGTATTGCAGGAAAGCTCATATCAAACAGCACTTCTGCATATTGCAGGAAAGCTCATATCAAACAGCACTTCTGCATTACAACAGAGCTCATAAACAGCTCCTGTGTATTGCAGGAAAGCTCATATAAACAGCACTTCTGCATTACAACAGAGCTCATAAACAGCTCTTGTGTATTGCAGGAAAGCTCATATAAACAGCACTTCTGCATTACAACAGAGCTCATAAACAGCTCTTGTGTATTGCAGGAAAGCTCAAATATAGCACTTCTGCTCGTGGCAGGAAAGTTTTTATATATATTACTTACCCAAATTTAACAGCACTTCTGCATTACAACAGAGCTCATAAACAGCTCCTGTGTATTGCAGGAAAGCTCATATAAACAGCACTTCTGCATTACAACAGAGCTCATAAACAGCTCTTGTGTATTGCAGGAAAGCTCATATAAACAGCACTTCTGCTTTACAACAGAGCTCATAAACAGCTCTTGTGTATTGCAGGAAAACTCAAATATAGCACTTCTGCTCGTGGCAGGAAAGTTTTTATATATATTACTTACCCAAATTTAACAGCACTTCTGCTCGTGGCAGGAAAGCTTTTATATATATTACCTACCCAAATTTAACAGCACTTCTGCTCGTGGCAGGAAAGCTCAAATATAGCACTTCTGCTCGTGGCTGGAAAGCTCAAATATAGCACTTCTGCTCGTGGCAGGAAAGCTCAAATACAGAAATATGCAATAATATTCTATAAGTTACAGACTCAGGTTTATATTATTGCGACAAGACCAAACCTAAATGCAATTCAGGCTTGCATGACAACATCCAAGGAGCCAATATTATTTTTACTAAGAATTTCTCTTTGAGCTAATAACATGATGGATGACATGTAATTTTCCCTGAAGGGGTACAGTGTAGATAAGAATTCCTTTTTGAGTAAATAACATGATGGATGACACAATGTAGATTATATTTCCTGCATGCCAGCAGATATAATCTCCCAGGCATACAGAAAGAAGCCAATATTCTCTTTACTAATTTCTCTTTGAGTAAATAACATGATGGATGACATGTAATTTTCCCCTCTGAAAAGACACAGTGTAGATTATATTTCTTGCATGCCAGCAGATATAATCTCCCAGGCATACAGAAAGAAGCCAATATTCTCTTTACTAATTTCTCTTTGAGTAAATAACATGATGGATGACATGTAATTTTCCCCTCTGAAAAGACACAGTGTAGATTATATTTCTTGCATGCCAGCAGATATAATCTCCCAGGCGAGCATAATTAATTGCTGGCCGGGACATGGGATTGATCAAAGATTAGAAAGAACATGAAACAGCCTGCTTTTGTCATATTGTATTGATCGGGGGGTTGTAGAGCATGAGAAAATAAGCAAACTGAGAGATTCAGTCTTTGTACAATATAAAATAATTTTGCTCTTTTATGCTGTTGTATAACACTTTTTACCAGGTTTCAGATCTGGGAGCTATCAGTTGTATATCAACTAGCAATAATTATTCTCAAAATCTCACGTGTGGACATATTATTTTGCCACATGTATTTCAATCTTACACATTTTTTCAGGACTCAAACCCGAGCCTGTTGTTTACAAGGCAACAATATTAACATTTTGCCATCAGGGGAGGCTTCACATTTTATGAGGACTCAAACCCAGAAGCCTCCTGATTACAAGGCAATAAAAACCATGGGGCTATGCACCACACTCTACTGGGTCTCAGAACCCAGTAGCTATGAGCTTTATATCAATTCAAGATTCCTGGGATTTTGACAGAAAAACACACTGTAAACAATAAAATCATATAGGAACTTGGCATAGTCTTAAGTGTAGGCAAATCTGTCTGAGGGGGGTTCATCTTTTCTACACTAGAATTCAAAATTTCTTAAAATTAAAAGCATATCACACTTGAAGAATTGGGGTATAAGCCCCTCTTGCCTTTGTTTTAAGTGTAGGCAAATCGGGCTGTTCAATCAAATAACCTCTTCTTTTCTACACTTGTAAGTGGTGCTGGTTATATCAACAATCCCACTTCTCAGAGATGACCGCAGTTCACGTCTCCGAAATTTTGAATTCGTTCGTCGTTGTAGTATAGGTTGTTCGTTTTCAGATAATGAACTAAATTTGTAGGTGGAACACCTCCGAAAGAATCGAAAACAAATGCTTTGTTATTTGCATTTTTGTGGTAACATATCCAATGCGTGCCTGGATTTTCTTGACTGTCCAAGTTGACTACTCCACATTCTCTACTTTTAACGGTTGAAGGTAATGAGTCGGACATGAAAACTCCTCTGAAATGTTTGATTTGTAACGGTTTGTTCAGAGATTCAATGTCTCGGTTGTTGAGTGTTGTTTCTTTTTTTTAAACTTCCTCATGTCCCCCTTCCCCTTCTTCTCCATGGCCAGGTTGTGACGTTTCTGTTCTTCCAATCCCGCCTTGTTCTTTTTTGCATCGATGACGGTTTTCGCGATGGCGGCGCTACCCCCCGCCAAACTTCCAACGGCCCCCAATGCTGCCAGGATGGCCGGGATGCTGAATATGAACCCCCCCTGTCTTTTGCTGTTTTCGCGAACGCTGCAACCGTCTCAATTGAGGAGTGCTGAGCAGCAATTTCATTCCGTGTCCTTTGGAGAGGCAAGAACGTTTCTTCTCGCGTTGTTTCTTGGTGAGTAACCCATCGAGGGCACCCAGCGTTATCAGATTCGAATATGGTATCTGGTACACGACACCCTTAGGCTTCATTTTTTTTTTGATGCTCTATGTTATCTGGGAAAGAGAACAACTTTTTTTCCCGCTAAGTTTACCGGTGTGTTATTTATATCGTCTCACTCAACACAACTGAGAATAGGTGGCGGTGTGTTATTTATATATATGTATTCTGGGAAAGAAAAAAGTTTTTGCTTCGCCTAATGCTATCATGTGGTTTACAAGATCGTCAGTTTCAATGTTCGACGCGTACCAGTCTTCGGTAAATATTCTTCTCCCCTGCCTCCACTCGTGCAGCTCGTCTAACCTATCGTCAATTTTTTTGTCTGCTGCTCGAAAGAGAGTCTCTGGGGATCGGAACATTTTTTTCATTCCGCTTATTTCTCGGAGGTGATCCATTAATATCATTTTGCACGGTGAACGAAATTTTGATGTTACTTTACACAAGTCTATGAGTTTAGTTACATCCCCGTCGAACGTAAACGTAAATATTTTGTGCAACACTTCGGGAGGAAGTTGAGTTATACAAGTTGTCATTTTTCATGGCATGTTATTTATATATATATATATATATATATATATTCCGGGGGTGTCTGTGATTAAACAAATTCTATTACATGCTTCGTTTTCTTACCAAGAAGTTCCTTTGTCCCCTTGTACACGATTCGAGTTTTGTTCTCGATTAAAATAGATAGCTTCTCGTCGGATAACATGTTAGCATATCGATCTGGTAAAAATAGACTGTATTGTCCGTTGAGCAACAAACGCACCTTGGGACCATACTCGGTAGAAACAATTGAACCGGAAGTTATCGTGTAAGGTTTGTCGACTTCCAATTCCAGAATTTGTATATACTCGACTGACAAATTTAGCATTTGTTTTAATGCTTGGAGATCACTCATTTTTTCAGTCATTTCGAAGGAGAAATTCAGAGTGTGTGTGTGTGTTAGAGAATTTTAATTTTTCACAATGTGTGTTATTTATATATCGTTTTCACAGTGTGTTATTTATATATTTGTGTGTGTGTGTGTGTGTGTGTGTGTGTGTGTGTGTGTGTGTTAGAGGAAGAAAATAAGTTCGTGCTTTGGAAAACGCGATGATGTGTGTGATGATATTTTCAGTCTCCTGTTTAGATTTGCGCCAATCATCCGTGTATCGTCTTCTTCCCTGCCTCGCCTCGTGCAGTTCATCCAACCTATCGTTTAATTTTTTCCCTGCTTCCGAAAGAAGAGTGTCGAGATCACCGCACCTCATGCCACTGATCTCCCGAAGATAATCCTTGAAAACCATTTCACAAGGGATACAAAATTTCGGCGTTGTTCTCGCTATGATTACAAGTTTCTCAACATCCTCGCAATCTCCGTTTAAAGTGTGTTTGAATATTTTACATAGAAGTTCGGACGGTAAATCAGTTATACAAGTCTGCAATATATATTTTTTTTACTGTATGTTATACAAGACATGTTGTTATTATTTTATTACTGTATGTTATTTATTTATATACCCCACCCAAATTTTTGTTTCGCGCTCATGGCGATGGTGGTGCCCAATGCTGCAACTTTTTCTCCCAAAGAAGCGTCTCTGCTGACGAATCTTTCGAAAGCGGCATGCTCCAATTTCTTGTCTGCTTCGTGACGTGCATCCAGATCGGTGCGAGTGTTGTAAGCGATGTCGTGATCTTTGCATGCAGCGTCCAACGGATTCACACCCTTGTTTCCTCTCTCCAATCTTTTCTCGAGTTTGGTACCCGGTCCGCAGTACTGGTAGCCAGGTAAATGCATCTCGAAAGGTAACTTGTTGATGTTGTCGTTCACGAGTCCCTTTCCTTCGGCCACGTTCCAGAATCTCGGAGGCAGCGTGTTGATAATTTTGATCAGGTAACCTATGCCCTTGTCGTCGTTCACGATGAAGTTGGAAAGTTTCGTGCTGATCATGTCCTCGATGCCAACCTTCTCGTTGTAGAAATTACGATTGCCTGCATTCTCTTCGCCGGCTATCACCAACAATCGGTCCACGAGCTTCCTCACGTCGTCCACGCAAACGAATTCGTTGGGTAACGTGTTGTAGCGTTTGACGCCGCTTCCACTCTTCACCTCGTTCCAAATCGGTTTGATGAGATTTCTGTACTTCTCACCGCTGCTCGATTTCACCCTATTCTGCGAGGCGTCGTTGTCTGGTACATGGCATCCGTCATGATTAGAATTTCCCTGTAACTCTGGTAATCTTCGTCGGTGTAATCTTTCGGCTGCTTTTTGGCAACGAGTTCCCACAGTCCCACCGTACCCGGATACCTGTCCAACTATTCTTCTCGCCTAAATTAACTTTAATGTCGTTGCCTTCGAAGGTGACTTTCGATTTCCCAATCTTCCACACGACTTCCTCGTTGGTTTCCATGCTCGGATACAATCCGAACACTTCATCCTTGTCGAATTTCCCCGGGCTCAGGTAGTCTCGTGCCAAAGGTCCCAACTCGATCTTATCCGAAGACGTGCTACCTATGTCTCGACGTCGTGCCGGTACTTCCTTCAGTTCGAACGGCGTCGAAGGAATGCTCGAAATGGGCGTGGGTACGGTGTAACTTTTAGCTGCGAGTGGTACGAGTTCGTTGATCAAATTTTTATTTTTTTATTCCGTGACACCTTTAATTTCTTTACCTAGATCGCTGATGGCGTCGATCACAGGTTGATCTTGACGCTTCTTCTCTTCGTAGAATCCGCGATTCTCGGATTTTCAACCTTTGAAGCGTTTCGCGAGGTAATCCCGCAACTTGAGATTCTTGTCTTCTTGAAATTGACGTTTTGACATTTTTCTATATACGTCGGAACGTTTCTGAAACGTCGAATTCTCAGCCTATACGTTCGGTTCTCGTAGTTTTCTTGCCGTCACCCGCTTGAGACTATCCACTTTTCTAACACTCACTTTTTTGTTATAATGGTTATTTTATATATGCTTGAGACGTTTGAAAAAAAGGAACGTTTTTTTTTCAAATTTTATTTTTTAGATTCTCACGACCTTTAATTTTTTTTTGGATTTTCTTCTTGTTGCAAATCTGAAATTGTCCTCTTGTTAGCCTCAGGGTGATTAATATACTCTGAGACGTCTAGATAAACGTTTATTTTATTCCTATACTTCCCATGGTTTGCTTTTCGAGTCATGTCAATGGTCACGAATCCGAAATCACCTTGGTTCCAACAGTGGGAGCAGAATTTACAAAATAGATTGTGATTCATTTCAGCCCCTACGTAATCATCATGTGCGTGTTTTAAATTGGTGTGGTCTTGTCGAAACAAGCAAATAAAATTAGCATTATCGCGTAGCAGTTGTTTCGGAACCTTGGAAAAAGTTTGTGCCAGGTAGAAACAATCTAATCCTTTGTGACGACCTCGAGTGAAAAAATTACAAACCCCTTTTTGATTTTCCAAGATCATGTCGTCGAACACCACAACGGAATTCTCGAGACAATCGTCCAGTGGAATGATTTCAGATGCGAAAGTTGCAATGCCCAGTCCCTCGTACAGTTTCATAAGTTGCTGGTATTTCGGTTGTTCGAGACTTTTCGAAAATACGTAGAGGTGTCTGTTTTCCCAGTCTAACCAATTGGGTGCGAGGATAAAATTATCAATGAGCAGTGTCGTCATTCCACACCCCGAAGTTCCTACGATCAGACATCGTATGCTATCGGGGAGCAATTCGCCGTTCCTTTTTTTCGTTTGACTCTCCGAATCAGGTAAACGTTTCACAACATTCCACGTACTCACAGAATCACTTTGTTCGAATCGATCCAACTCGTTTCCGGAAGTCCCAGCCATTTCACCAAAAGTTTGTCACCTCTCTTACGCAAAACTTTTTCGATAACGTACGTGTCGGGGTACTTAGTTTTAGAGAGTTCCTCCTCGTAGGAGCGCCCCAATAAAATTTCACCGCCACTGTCCTTTATTATATACGTGTGACGGTTCCCGGGTAAAACTCGAACCACGGTAAAAAGTTCCGTGCTCCAGTTTCGTGTGAAACCCTTGTCGAACGTTCGCTTCAATTTACTGATCCTCACCTGGTCTCCAATTTTGTATTTAGGTCTTTTTGTCGTGGGTGTGTACTTTGGGCAGTAAACGGTAGAAATTAAACGCTGCTCGTCGGACTTCGTAACGTCAGCTGGCTTCATGCCTATCGTTCTGTGCAATGTGTGATTATAGTCGTTAACGAGTTCCGGAAGAATGGTGACCCACTTGTAGCTTCCCTGAAGCTTAAAGCGTGACCACATGAGCGATTTCAGAGTGCGATTGAATCTTTCCACGATGCTGGCTTTGATGTGACTGAAAGTCGAATAATGTCGAATGTCATGTTTTTGAATAAACTTTTGGAATACGGCATTGTAGAATTCCTTCCCGTTGTCCGTGTGCAGAAACCGAGGTCGTCTGCCGCTTTCGCGAAAAATTAATTTGAATGCTTCCGTGACGCATGTTCCCGTTTTGGCTTTCAAAGGTACTGCCCATGCGAATTTCGAAAATGTGTCTATGACGGTGAGGAGGTACTTGTTGCCCTTGTTCAATTTATGTACAGTTTTTAACTTGCCGCTGCTCATCTCCACGAGGTCACTTTCCCAGAGGTCATCGATGCCCTTGGTTACCACAGCCAAACGTTCGTAGTTGCGGCGTGCAGGTTTATGTAATCCTTCGACGATGGCTTGCCTAGACATTTTTTTTAGAGATTACGTTTGGAGAGAAGCACAAGCGTGATGGGATTCAAAGAGGGTGGCACCTCGCTCGTGTTTTGACTGATCAGCTTATCGCCGGCACTCACGTCGAAAACGGTAAGATCTTCGTCTTCGTGTATTTCATATATGTTGTGCGTTTCGTTCCAACGTGCCAAAGGAATGTTTCCTGCTTTCTGGACACCACGATTCGATATAAACGTCATGGTGGGGACGCTAGCTTTTCTGCCGTGAGACCAGTACGAAAATTCGTTTATCTGAATCGTGCCATCGAGGAGAAACTTGTAGTACGGATGATAAGGATGTAACATGTACAGTTTGTTACCTTCGACGAACGTGGAGATTCTCTGTTGATTGTGTACGCTGTTGATTTCGATGGCTTGCAAGGTGAACAATTTGGCGATTTTAGTGTCGACGCTGAGCAGATTACTGTGAACGTGTCCAAGTTTATTTTCAATGGTCAACAAATGCTCGACTATGGTATCCGTTACGGCAGAAATTGACGGTTTGATTTTCACTTCCACGTTGAACTGCTTGTAGTTTTCGTTCAGTTCTTGCACCTTGGCACCGAAAGAGGTCAGCGTCGATTCCTGCGTGGATTCCAGCACTCCAACTTGATCTCTGATGTTGACGACAATGTTCTGAAGGTTCTCAACTTGATTCAATTTCGAACTTTTCTCGGTAAGAACGTTCACGATGCTTCGCATCTCGGTAAACTGCGTGTGAAGATCCGCGACGCTCTGCGAAGTGGGCAGCGTCGACACCAGCGAAGTAATTTCATCTCGAATATGTTCCACGTTTGCCGTTTCCGTTTCTAGTCGTTTCAGCATTCGAGATATGTTCCTTTTCAAAGCGTGTAATTCTTTGGAGGTGGGGAGATTGGCCACCGTACTTTCGAGATCGCTCAATGAACTTTTGATGTCACTCGATTCGGATAGTGCCGTCACTGCCGTTTTCAATTTTTCCAAATCTTCGCTCGAAGGCACTCTCGTCCGTAACGATTCCAAGTCTCCCTGTATGTTGTCGAATACGTGATGAAAATGAGCAAGATTGGATTCGACGTTCAAATTTTCTAAATATTCGATCTTCTGCTGAACCGTGCTTAACGTGTCCTGAATACTCGTCAACGCATTCGCTTGAACGTGAATATTTTTAATTTCTTCGTTGATCAACTCCAAAGACGCCTGAAGCGTAGCGATGGTGGTTTGAATGTGTTCGAAATCTTGATAAGCCTCCAATAGAATTTTTATGTTCGCGACGCTTTTACTGATAACCTGCAGTTCGTCTGACGATGGTAGGTTCGTCATGGTATCTTCCAAAGTCTGCAACTTGGATTTAATTTCTTCCAACGTGCTGGTGAATTCTTCTTGTAATTTGGAAACGACGACATGCAAGCGTTCTACATCGATATCATTCACGACGGTTTGAAGTTCAGAGAAATTCTTTTCAATTCCGGAAGTTCGTTCTTCGATTTCGAGTTTCAATTTTTCCAAATCTTTCGATTGAAATTGCTGTAATTTGGCCAAATCATTTTGAAGCGAATCCACGCTCAACTGTATATTTTGAACGTTGTCGTAAGAAGGTACGTCAACATAATTTTTTATGAGCGTTTTCAGTTCGGAATCGATTTTCAGAATAGGATCGAGACATTGCGTTTGGAGCGTAGCGATCTCCGACTCTAAACTTTTTTTTAAGGTCTCCTGCAAAGCGATCAAATCGCTCCTCAACTTTTTAATTCGAACGTCCAACATGAGAATCTCTTCTGCGTGGTCTACACGCTTGGTGTGGCCGAAAATGTCGTTAGGCATTTTGTTAACGGTTATTTATAATAGGATAAGTGATTCGTAATTCTACGAAGAGATGAATGAGTTTGTCGTAATCTCCGAGGAGTTGAACGTAAAGATAATCGCCTGCTGAAACATCGTGCGCCATGTTAGAAAGTACCTTGTCGTGCTTCATTCGAAAAATGTTCTTGCCGGTAGAAATTTTGATTTCGCCTTCGTTCTCCGGATTCACGGTGATCCGAAGTTTCCCGTCGATCGGAATTTCGTAAAAATGTAAATTGTTGTTGAAGACATAAAAGGTTTTACCCACGTCCTCGTCCAATTTTGTCCAAATGCTGTTGAGGTGAATGATCAACAGGCCGTTGAGTTTAAATAACATGGAAGGTAGAAATTCATGATCTGTCGTGCGGTGTACAGTCTCCATTGTTTGCTTTCGGAAACCAAAAAGATTCATTGTCCTTGCTAGTTATTTCTTGTGTATGTGATAATTTGAGACAGATATTTTTTTTTTTCATTTGCATTGCCTACAATTTTTACTAATTTCTAAACGATAGTGCCCCCAAGGCAACGTGTGGATTCCACAAGACAAAATACATCTTTTATCGTCATGCGGATCTAATGCTACTTTCCTAACTTTGTTTGTTGTAATCACATGGTCTACACTTTGGATTCTTTGTTCCATACTTAGTATCGTCGATTGTGAGTAAAGGCAATCGAGGTAATCGTGGAAGGTGAGTTAGTTCTCCACCGTATTCTTGCACACACCTTTTGCTTTCTTCGTGACGCTACTTTCTGTTCTCATGGCATACATTTTCGAACGCAAACCCGCGAACTCCACAATAATATCACCGTTACATTCATCTTTCAATTTACCTAGGACTTTTTGTTGAGGGAAGGAATCCCAAATCTGTTGGGTTGAGGATATGCAGAAGTATCGAAATACTCAAGCATGGAAGGATTTTTTGTCTTCATAGAGGTTAGGTGTTTGTATGCTGTAAATAAAGCTGTCGGTGTCCGTGTACAAAAGTGATATCTTATCATTGAAGAAGGGTTTCATAACGTCATAATGAAATTCGAACATGTAAAGTTTCGACAAGTCGAGAACCGTTGCGCCAACGTAAATTGGTTTTCTGAATTTCATCAATTTTATATCTAGATTGAAAAGTGCCAAATTCTCATTGTAAATTTTTCTCGACTTGAATCTAGGATCGGCAACCCACTTCATGCATTTATTTTTATCTGAAACCAATTTCACGTCTACATGATTCCGCACGTTTTCCACCGTCTTGCCATACACCGCGTTATTCATCAATTTAAAAAAATCTTTGTCTAAATCGGAAGTGGCAACTGTCCTATGTTGCGTGTTTGTTTCAATGTACGGTTTGAGCCACTCGGAATGTTTAAACCTGAGGACTCTTCTAATATTCGCTACCTTAACACCCTTCCCGATCAAGAATCGAAGATTCGAGTAATGAACAACGTATCTCTTTTTGCCCTCTAGAGTCAATAAAAGCTTGCATTGATTAGAATGAGGCGAAGATTTGAACTCGGATGCCGGTGGTAAATCGCTGAACATATCGTGTAAATGGTCGGGGAATTCGATATCCACCTCTGCGAAGAAGCCATACTCACTATCGTCGAAATTTTCTATATCTATTGTTGCCCATTCGAATCCCCCGTAAGGAAGTTTCTGTACCATGGCATGTCCGTAGAGATTATTAACGTCGGCGTAGAAGATGTAATTCGATGCTCGATTTGAATCATAATCTTCTTTCATGTGTAGTTGGCTTTTGCATATCTCTGTACACATTGTACCATCCCGCCCCGAATCCCCCTCTCGATGAAAAGTAACATGTCCACGTCCGATATCAGTTCCAGCTTGACCTTTGTCTGGAATAACATTGCCGACCACGCTAATCCCGGTAGGCTGTAGAAATACGCTGGATCTAATTTGTAAATATTCGTTGCCGTTTTCCTGAACGCTTGAAAAACATCCGCGAGTATCGTCACGTCTAATTTTAAGTATGCGTCGTGGTAGTCTCCGAGTGTCCTACATTCTAATTTCTCCCACATGATTTGCGCTTGTTAGTATTCTTCGTCCGTAATTCCTTTCTCTCTGAGTCTGCTGTAAAATTCTCTTGGAATTGGGAGAGCGTCGTCATTAAATTTAGAATTATCACTAACATATTCGTAAGGATAAATCCCTTTACGTCTAACGAGTACTATGTCTACGTTGGGAAAACTAGCTTTTGTAATTTTGAATTGTTCGTCTAAAAGTTTGCTGGCAAGAGCGTCCAGGCTGGCAGAGAGAAATCTGTACGAATCCAGAAACCTCATCTCGATGGTATTTTTAGTCTCAGGAATCATAACTTTCTTACTTATAGAGATGTATCTTTCTTCGTTTTGAGCAAGAATATCTATTTTTTGAGTGTCGTATCCGAGTTTCCTAATTAAGGGATGAAAATCGTAATTAGAGCCATTGTGAAAGAATATGGGTACGAATTTTGGTTTTTGGATTTTGAGGTTGCATGCATTACAGATTCCGCTTATGAAGCGACCGTCCGCATGCGAATGGTGAAACAGTTTACGATTGTCGTCTGTGAAGTGGTTATCGCACACAGGACACTTGACAGTGTCATAGTAATTTTGAAGTTCGATAGCAGATAACGGAAGCATCGGTTTCGATGTTTGCAGCATGCATCCAATTTTCCCAACCTCCTCGACCATCTTTTCGAAGAAGCGTTCGATTGCATCGGGTCCTCGGTATACGTACGGTTCATCTATTTTATCCTGTCGCACGACAACGTAACCGAAACTGTTTGGTTCGTGAAGCTGGTAAGGTGTGGTGGAAGAAACTTCGGGATCCGGATCGCAGTATGAGAGTGGTTTGAGGAACGCCTCGAAATCAGCAACGATGATTGCGGGATGTTCCAACAATGCCTTGTGCATTTTGAATTCTTCCACTTCGTTCTTTTCGGGCATCAACATTCGAACAGGTCTGTTGTTGCCGCAATAAATTTTATGTTCGGCAAGTTTATCGATAGCAATCTGACGTCCGGTGTAATTTTGATAATCGACTTGTTTTTTATCGTTGAATGTGGTTAGGCATCTCGGGCAAACTTCGATGTTGTTTGCATGCTTGGTAGTTTGACTTCTGACCAAACGTGATAGAGAACGAATTAGCGTGTAGTGATGAACATCCTCGTTGGGAATAAGAAGAAGATTTATTGCACGAGCATCGTCATCGTCGATATCGCTTATCCTGACGGGATGCACGAGATATTTATCTGACGTGAAGGAATATACATTAATAGCGATGCGTTTTCCTGCACGATTTTCAAACTTTGTTATATCCGACAATATCACCGGGTATTCGATGCCAGACATTACACTTTCAAACTCGGACTCGTATTGTTTGTAATGTCCAACCCACTGTGGATTATTTTTGCAATAAACAGGATGCAGTGCAGCCAATATACACCAAAGGAAACACTTGTTATCGCTGTTCTGTATATTTAACACAGCCCTCTTGTGTTGAATGTTCGGTGGAAGAGGAACGTAGCTGGAAGCGCCAAGAGGGGAGAATTGGTTCACGTAAACAGTTAACGCGTGAGGACTTCCACACAGAGACCATCCCGACCCTTTAGCCTCGAAATCGTCATGTTTCTTACCCAGCTCATTGGTAACTTTATAATAGAAGTTATCTAAATTTTCGACGTCCGCCAAATGAAGAGTCTGGTTTTTTGTACGATGATAAAAAATACTCGTTGTGCCATCAGCTTTCTCGTATTCAGAAAACAGAACAACGTATACTTTTATAGAGTTGTTTTCAAGTTTATCTTTTAAAATATTTAGTACAGATGTTTTCGTTTCATCCAAGAAACTAAGGATGCCACGGCCTGGTTCTGACTTAATTGAAAAATCCTGGAGTTGGTCGTTGAATGCAGATCTAATTGGTTTGCGTTCATTAGATAATTTAATTTGCTTGGAAGTGGAAGCTTCCGTTTCTGAATTATCGATTTTCCTTTTCGATGCTTGTCCGGTCGATGGTTTGCAAATTTTGAGGTGTTTACTTAAATTTGCAATGCTGATCATTTTTCTACATCGAGCACAAGGCTTAGAAGGTAACGAACGATTAATTCTCGAACCTGTTTCGCTACATCTTGCCCTGTGTACCGATAATTTGTTCCTCGAGATTAGCTTCCCACAAGTAACACATTCAGTTTTATCATTTTTTCAATTGAAACTGGTGGTGGATGCCATTGCTTTCTCCAAAATCACAGAAATCAAAAAGTCTAGTATATATAGCGATACAATTTTCAGGTATGTTATTTTATATAGAATTTCTTGGGTGTGAATACAAAACTCAAAAATTCAATCTACTGTGAATAGAATTTCAGGTATGTTATTTTATATAGAATTCCTCGGGGTGATTACAAAAAATCAAAATTCAACTTAACGTGAATATAATTTCCAGGTATGTTATTTTATATAGAATTTCTCGGGGTGATTACAAAAATCAAAATTCAACTTAACGTGAATATAACGTCCAGGTATGTTATTTTATATAGAATTTCTCGGGCATCATGGACTTGGCGAACGCTTACTCCTGCTTGGTGATCTCTTTCTACCCGAAGGATCTCAGGTACCATCGCCTGACCGACATGCGTTTGCGTCTCAAAAACATACGCCCTAGGGAATCCCGACTATTTTCCGATCGCTAGTCAAAAAAAATATGGTACAAACCCCCAACACTACACGCACGGCCCTTCTTCTCCAGTTGTATGAACGTGGAAACGACTGCGCCTCGAAGACGAAATGAACGGTAGAAAGAGTCCCACCTACCTTGTCCCTCCTCATTACTGCAGTTGTTAGATAGATTGATTTATTTTGTGCGTGGTATGCACTACATAACATTTGATTTCCAACCATATAGTATATTACACGCTGGGGGGGGGGCAATACAGAGTGCAGGTATTTCAAACTAAGTCCTATACATGTCGCAACCGCAAACGTAGTATGGGAACTCGAGGGAGAGAACACCAGACTAAGCGTGGAAAAGTGGGATTAAATATTGTCAATATCAAGGGGGGGGGGAATGGCTTTCATACTACAGTTACTGTACGTATATCATATATGCGTGTGTATGCATCGGGGATCGTCGTATAGTTCTTTTCGATCCTCTCCCCCTTCATTAAAAAATTATAATATTAACAGATACACGCCACTCACGCTCTCTTTCTCTCCATGCTTGCATTGCATTTGAAACTAATTTTATGCATAGCCTCTGTATTCTGAGTATACAGCATAAAAAAAGAAATTTGTATAGTATGCTCAAGGTAACTCCTATCCCTCCATTATTTTTTTTTAAAGAAAAACACAGGTGGCACAGTGCCTGCAATTTTCCTCATTAAGAGATTAAGAGAGATATAATATCTCTTGATTGCAGCCCCAGAGGCGGTAACAACGAACTAACTTTTCCCCCCCGAGCGTGAAAAAAAAACTGCGGCGGCTGGAGGAAAAAGAGGGTTGATGCAAATGACTGTTATTACTAAGCTATCTCCACGCATATGGTCCGCGAAAACGAGGTGGAGGCGGGATAAACAGCGGCATCCAAATGACGTGCATCATTAACTTCTTCTCCGACAAGGCCCCCGGTGCTTCCGTAGGTGTTTACGCCCTTGACATTCTTGATTTGTGGTGGAAACCTTGTGTGCACTGCCGAGGGTTATTCTTGAACTTCAAACCGAGAGACAATTCGAGAAACGGTCCGAGAAACTTGCACTCAGACTCGCATCTACCCTCTAGTCTTATCCACCGTATGCAGCAAACTACGGTAGCTGGAAAAAAGAAAGTACGGGGGGATCAAAAGTTTATTTCGCCGGCAACCCGAGCCGCCGTCCACCGATCTCCTTTGGGATCAGCTTCCCTACTTTCAACTCATCAGCGTAGCTAAAATTCTGCACTTACTTATTTTTCCACCGCGCGCTTAGGTTTTGAGTCGGAGAGAAAGTGCGAGAGAATCATGGGATCTATCGACGGCGGTTCGTGCTGTCATCCGCCGGTGTTGTGTTTTCCCCCGCGTTGGGCTCGAGATGCTCATCCACTTGACACCAATCCAGACTCGACTGCGCACGTCGGTGCAAATGTTTCACTGGGTCGCAGAGAAACAAGCACGATGCAGAAAGTGCGAGAGATTCATGGGATCTATTGGCGGCGGTTCGTGCTGTCGCCTGCCGGTATTTATGTCGTCCCCGACCGCTGTTCTGTCTCGACCTAGAAAAACTGGAAAAGGAGAGGAAGCTGCTTGCTGGCTCTGCTTTGCTGGTCGGGAGGCAGAGAGAGAAAGTGCGAGGGAGTCCAATCGGCAGCAGTTGAGGCCTCGTTCTCCGGTCGCTGCTTCCTCTCGGACTCGAAGCTCATCCGCGTGGAACTCTCGCGGCGCAGAAATTTCCTTCGACCTAGAAAACATCACCGCGGAAGCTCGTATGTGTGCTGGGTGGAAAGCGGAGATGATAGGATCTTTCGGCGGCAGCTAGAGCTGTCGTTTGCCGGTCGAGTTTGGGATCGGCTTCCCCACGGACTCGAAGCTCATTCGTGTCGAACCGACTCTCCTCGGGATGCTTTGTCGGTGCGAAAAATTATCGCGACCCAGAAAACACATGCAGAGCAAGCCTTTTTCCCCCGTTGTTGTTCGACGGCAGAAAACTAAGTTTGGATTTGTCGTACCGTTTTTCTATTGTTTGTTGGATGCGCATTCAGCAGGCGGGGCTATCGTCTATACATCCTGGTCATTTTTTTTTCCGTGTATCGCAATTTCGTTATTTGGATCAAAACTCACTACAAAACTGAAAATGTTTTGAGGAGAAAATCACTTGCTGTCTCTCACGTTTTCGATGCTAGCCACCACCCGAAGAGAAGCTTTTTCCGAGCGAACAGTAGCATTACGTGTAAACGGCAAAACTTTACTTCTGCAATAACTGCCGGTAAGTGGAAGCAGTTTAGGTTAAGTTATATCACTGAAGATCGTTGAAAAAAAAATCGTAAGATAGGTTAAGTTATATCACGTAAGATCGTGATATACCTACAAGTATGAGGTGGGAAAAAATGAAAATTGTACTAAAACATCGCTAAACGTTAAAACATCGACAAAAAATTGTCAAAATATGTCAAAAACTGATATTCAATTGATAAAAAAAGATAACAAAAGAGAATACCTACAAAGTATTATTTTGAAACAACACACTTACACTACTAGCGCGCCACTTTCGCGTTTGCCTTACGATATTTTCCGTTAAGGCTGCAAAAAACGCGCCTTTTTCTGTTGCAGAACTGTCTTTTTTACCCTTACTCCTTGTCAACGGTCCAAGCTCGATTAGCTTGTCCGATGAGGTACGGATTAAGGCCTGACGTTTCGGAGCCGGAGCAAGTTCGAACGGAGTAGTGTGAATGCTGGATATCGGTGTAGGTATGGTATGATTTCGAGCAGTAAGTGGCACAAGCTCGTTGATTAACTCTTTGTTTTGCTCGGTGACATCTTTCATTTCCTTACCAAGTCCATTTATGGCATGGATAATAGGTTGGTCCTGACGCTTTTTCTCTTCGTAAATTCCACGATTCTCGGATTTCCAACCTTAAAACCATTTTGCAAGGTAGCTACGAATCTTCAGGTTGTCGTCTGCAAGTTTGCGTTTCATTTTTTTGTATGTAGTTATGTATAATAGGTCAAGGCGTTTCTTGTAACGCTGCAACATTTAGAAAATTATTAATTTTGTTTCTGTATTTTCCGTTATTGAGTTTCCTCGTCATGTCTATTGTGACAAATCCGAAATCATCTTGGTTCCAGCATGAAGAGCAAAATTTGGAAAACTGATTGTAGTTTATGTCCTCACCTACATAATCATAGTAAGCGTGGTTTAAATTGGTGTAGTCTTGACGAAACAAACAAATGAAATTAGCATTGTCTCGGAGTAGCTGCTTGGGGATTTTGGAAAAAGTTTGAGCAAGGTAGAAGTTGTTTTTCCACATCCAGAATGTCCAACAATGAGGCAGCGAATGTTGTCGGGTAGAAGCTCGCCATTTTTCCTATCCTGACGTTCCGATTGAAAATCTGGTAGTCGCCGTACCACATCCCAAGCACCTGTCACACAATCACCACGTTTTCGTCTATCCAACTTTTTTCCTCGAGTCCCAGCCATTTCACCAACAGTTTGTCACTTTTCTACGTAATTAATACTTTTACAATAAAATATGTGTCGGGGTATTTTGTTTTAGAAAGTTCCTCTTCGTAAAATCTTCCTTTCAGAATTTCGTCGCGATTATCTTTTATTATATACGTGTGACGGTTTCCGTGTAAGACTCGAACTACGGTGGCAGGTTCCGTACTTCAATTGTTAATAAAGCCTTTTTCAAACGCACGCTTAAATTTACTGAATCTCACCTGACCTCCAATTTTACATTCCGGTATCTTGCTTGTATATTTGTACTTTGGACAATAAACCGTAAAAATTAAACGCTTCTCGTCAGATTTGTTGACGTCAGCTCGTTTCATGTTTATCATGCGATGCAAACTGAGATTATAGCTGTTAAGAAGTTCCGGAAATATGTCGAGCCATTGGTAATTCCCCTGAAGCGTGAATCCTTTCCACATGTGTGTTTTGAGAGTTCGGTTGAAACGTTCCACTATGCTGGCTTTGATGTGACTAAAGGTGGAGTAATGTTGAATATTTTGTTTTTGAGTAAATTGCCGAAAGACAGAGTTGTAGAATTCTTTTCCGTTGTCTGAAGAAATCGAGGTCGCCTGCCACTTTTATTGAAAATAGTTTTGAATGCTTCCACTACACAGGTTCCTGTTTTTGCCTCGAGGGGTAAAGCACACGAAAATTTTGAAAATGTTTCTATAACGGTGATTTTATGTATTTTTTTTAAGTTGCCGCTGCTCATTTCCACATTGTCAGCTTGCCACAGGTCGTCAATGCTTTGGTTACTACCGCCAATCATTTATAATTTCGTCGTGCAGTTTTGTGCAGCTCGTTCACAATAGCCCGCCTTGACATTGCGCGAAAATAAAAATATAGCTTGGATGGGATTTCTGGCTGCAGAAAATGCCGGGTTTGTTTTCTATGTACAGTTTGACTCCTATTTCTATGTCAATATTTTGAGTGGCATCTTCGTCGTATTCAGTCTCGCGAGTTTCGGGGTGGGTGAAATCGGCCAAATCCACTCCTCTTGTTTCGGCTCGTCACTGATGTTTGTCACGGTCATTGTTGGGTAGTGGGTTGCATGAGGCAAAGACTAGTAGGAAATCTTGACGAACTGAAGTTTGCCAGCGAGGAAAAATTGGTGAAAGTTTTTGGAAGGAGTCAACATGTAGAGTTTTGAACCAGGATTGAAGGACGAGGAAAACTCTCTGTTTGGAATGCTGTACAGTTCGGTGACAATTGTAGACTTGAGATTGTCGATGCTGGCGTTCAGAGTGTTCACGTTGGTTCGAACCTCACTCTCTACGTCCTCCAATCTACCGTTCACCGATTTCAGGTGTTCCTCGATAGCATGAACAACAGTGTCATAGTCAGACTTGATCTTCACATCGACAATTAGTCTCTTGAATTTTTGGTTTAAGTCATGTAGTTGGGTGCTGAAATTGGCTATGGCCGATTCCTGGCTTGCCTCGATACTACCAATTTGCTCTTTGGCATTAATCTGCTGTAGACTTTCCACAAGTGCCAACTTTGAGCTCTGAATTGCGAGGTCGTGGACCTGGGTTCTACGTTATTTCGAAAACAATTCATGCATCTCGCTGATGTTCTGGTTGGTGGGTTAGGTTACAACCCACCCCCGAATCGATTCAATTTCACTTTGGATGTTTTTGATGTCGTCGGAATTGAGTATTCGGTTGAGAGCCCTCTTTACACTTTTCAGTTCCTGCTAGGTAGGCAGGGTGGTCACCGTATTTTGGAGCGACTCCAAAGCTTTTTTCACCACTTCTAACTCGGATTCTGAAATGTGGGATTCACACGCTCCCGTGGGGCTACCATCGTCTAAAAACTAGTAAGACATGCCTCAAATGTAGTAAATAGTATGTATGTATATACAAAACTTATGTAACAGAAGTTCCAATTTAATATAGTCAAGATACTAGAACAATAGTGTTTATCTTCAAATGCAAACAGGTGGATGTTTGGGATTTTTTATGGAACTAGCTCCCTGTCATGCCCTACGAGGTGAAAAAGAGGCACATGCAGGGCCAAAAGACCCAGTTTCTTTTGAGTGCTCAAGTGTGATTATTTCTAAAATGCATCAAAATTAAATTTTATTATTTTTTTCCGGATTATCCTCAAAAAATCTTCTCCACAAATATAAGAAGATGTTCTATGAAGAATGCTCAATTGGGGTGTAAGGGATACCTTCCACGCTTGCGCCCAAAAGTCAACCTCACTTCCACGTAGTGCACCCATGACTTATGATTAAAGAGGCTCTGGCGAATGGCACTATGGCCAGTATAATTTTGTTGGTGTTGTCCTCAATTTTTGTGCTTTTGTGTGCTGAGTGCCTGTTTACAGAATCAGCTTTTGAAGTCAGAACATTTTAAGATTTTTAGTTATGCAACGTTAGAGTTAATATTTGTAATGGTAAGGTGCTGGTCCTCGTATAATGTGACGGGAACAAAATAGCTTAAGTGCTGACGCTCCCAAAATTTTAAATTCAAATTCAAGTATGCTGAATTATCAACCTCTACTCTTCGCAGTAAATCCTGGACACTGCGTTGCAGGTTAACAAAAAATCTAATATTTAAACCTACGGTAAGTATAATTTTTATAGAATTATGCGATTTTTTTCTTGTACTTAAAACTGTTCGGTCACTCTTTCATTCTTGACATCATACACAAAAGTTTTCTCTGCAATAAGGATGACGCTGCACAGGGTGTTGGCGGGCAAGGCATCGTGGAACTCGCACACGATTTTGATGTTGGTACGATCGTTAACAACCACCTGCTTTCTCTTCGATGTGTTAATGACGAACATGGGTCAGCGAGCTATGAACTCATTGGGGTTGTAGTACACGTCCACGTTGCCGGAGGTCACTCCCTTGTGAGCTGTGTACGCCTCGTACAGTTTCAGATAGTCGTTGTTTGCAATGTTCAGGTTGTAGTTCTCACGCGGGAATATCTCGATCCTGCCATTTTTGAGGTAGATGTTCTTGATCTTGCAATTGTCGAACTGGCTCGAATTTTTTCTTGGTTGTTGTCCTGCCCTGTCTGGAAGAGCACGACCACAAACTCTCGAATATCGTACCGGATGCTGTTAAACTGTGTGGTCACGTCAAATTCAAAATGGTTGCCTGATGCAGGTTTCTGCACGCACTGGTAACCGTAAAGTTGAATGGGTACTTGGGGATTCTTCAAAATGTCTGCTTTGTACTTCAGAGCATAGTTAGTTTCGTATTCCACTACGGGCATGCACAGCTCCATGGACTGGAAGATGCACTCTTCAGGATCAGGTAGTATGTTGGGAAGTGCTGAACCGTCTGCACTCAAGGTGCTGTAACGCATCAGCGCATTGTTGTCGTTGGCGCTTCTGCAAAAAGTGACGCGCAAACCACCCTTCCACATAATCTCTGTGTAGTTGGAGAAGAAGCCAGGAAGCAGGCGCATGGGAAACAGTACTTTGTGACTTTGAGTTTTGATTTTTGTACCTGCTTCAAATCCGCCTGCCTGGTAGTGTGCTGCATCGGTATTGAAGAGTTTCAATGTTCCCACAGCTGTAGAAGTAATCCCGGGTTAGTCAACCCTATCGATGACGGTGCCATGCTTTTTAACTTTCACCTGTGAGAATAGGTACGGCACAAAATTGTCTACAAGTCTTAAATTTGCATTTTCAAGAAATGCTTCGATGTTGTCTCTCTTCACAACATCAAACTTGATATACAAACAGCTCTGTGAGGGTGAATGAATCCATCCCCGACGTCCACGTCGTATTCTATCTCTCTATTCACTTCATTGAGGTTGGCAAACGTGCGACGATTGGGAGGGAAGGACTGCAACTCGTAACTTTCGATTTGCTCCATAATGGTTATTTATTATATTTTATTCTCCACGAAGCAGTGGCCGTGGCTCCTGCAAAATCAACCATCTCTCCCTTCTCGTTGGTAATTGCCAATTCTATGTTGTCTATGCGATTACGAGATAAAGGAAAGTATATCGGTGGGGAGTGTGTGTAGATAATTGGCTCCATGAACTCAGAGTTTGGTTTGAACGTAGCGATAATACCTGTCTGCTTGTGACTCGCTGTGATGCCGTCCGAGGATTTGGTGATCATACTTTCTGCCACATTGCAATGTATGTTCAGAATCTCGATGGCTAGAAATTTAGGAATGTTAGCACCAATAAGCTTGATCCCAAAAGCTTGATCCCAAATCCCAAAAGCTCTCCGATGGTACCCAGGTGTACGGTTTCCGTGGCAGACACCAGTTCCACCCTGTAAGTTACAGAATTTTGCGACAACAGTACTCTTCTTGGCAACTGAGCCTGCAAGGTAGACAGATTGTACTGGCCAGAGGTGATGCTGATTTTTTCGATGCCAATTTTGATGCTATTTTTGTGTACCGTCACGTTAGGTATCAGGTACATGCTGCAGCATGCAGGAAGAGCAATAGATTTAGGATTGATGATATCGTCATGCAATGTGAGTTTCAGAAGCGGAAGTCTCGCTTGTGAGTTGGAATACTCCCATAGTGCGTTATTTGCCACAATGCTTTCTGGAAATCCTCGATTGTTGGGTTATTTAATTGCGAGAGGAAGACAAGCATGGAAACGCAGAGATGATCACAGTTCACATCGCTGAAACCCTGAATGGGTTCGTTATTGTAGTAGAGGTTGGCAACACTGAGATACTTTAAGAACTCAGCAGGTAGCGTGCAGCAGAGAATCGGACCTGAAAACGCCCCTGAAGTGCTTGACCCCCAACGATTCGATCAAAGATTCAATATCGAAGTTGGACAGGGGCTCTTCTTTTTTTTAAACTTTTTCAAAGCTTCGAGGTTGTTCTTTCGCTTTTTGGTAACACCTTTCCTATTCTTCTCCATATCCACATAGTGGCGTTTCTGCTCTTCTGACTCGGCCTTGTTCTGTTTTGCATCGATGACGGTCTTGGCAATGGCGGCACTGCTTCCTGCCATGCTGCCTACAGCACCCAATGCTGCCAAGATAGCCGGGATGCTGAATATGAAACCTCCAGTCTTCTGCTGCTGCTTTCGCGAACCTTGTAACCTCCTCAACTGAGGAATGCTAAGCAGCAATTTCATTCCATGACCTTTTGCCAAGCAGGAATGTTTCTTCTCGCGCTGTTTTTTGGTGACCATTCCATCTAATGTTCCGAGAGACTTAAGGTTTGCGTAGGGTATTTGGTAAACGACACGTTTGGGTTTCATGGTGATAGTATGTTATTTATAAATCGTGAGAAGGTAATGCTTTGCCCCCTAATAGGTTGGTTATACAAGTTGCTTTTTTTCACAAGGGTTATTTTGTTACAATCCCCACCCTGATTTTTGTTTTGTGTTAATGGCGATGGTCGTATCCAATGAAGCAACTCGTTCACCTAGCAAGGCATCTCTGCTGACGAGTCTCCCGAATTCTGCATGCTCCAACTTTCTGTCTGCATCGTGACGTCTGTCGAGATCTGTGTGAGTATTGTAGGCAATGTCGTGATCCTTGCATGCTGCGTCCAGTGAGTTCATACTCTTGTCTCCTCTCTCCAGTCGTTGTTCGAGTTTCGTACCTGGACCGCAATACTAGTATCCAGGCAGGTGCATCTCGAAGATTAGCTTGTTGATAATATCGTTCAGCAAACCTCTACCGTAGGCCACATTCCAGAATTTTGGAAGCAAGGTATTAATGATTTTGATAATGAATTGTTTTGTTGTCGTTGACAATGAAGTTGGCAAGCTTGGTGCTAATCATGTCCATGATGCCCACCTTCTCGTTGTGGAAGTTGCGATTGCCTGCATTTACTTCGCCTGCGATAACCAGCAATTGATCTACAAGTCCTCGAGTCCCAGCCATTTCACCAACAGTTTGTCACCTTTTCTACGTAATACTTTTTCAATAAGATAGGTGTCGGGGTATTTTGCTATAGAAAGTTCCTCTTCGAAAATCTTCCTTTCAGAATTTCGTCGCGGTTATCTTTTATTATATGCGTGTGACGGTTTCCGGGTAAGACTCGAACTACGGTGAAAAGTTCCGTACTCCAATTTTTTGTGAAGCCTTTTTCGAACGCATGCTTAACTTTGCTGATTCTTACCTGATCTCCAATTTTGTATTTTGGTTTCTTGCTTGTAAATTTGTACTTTGGACATTAATCCCTAGAAATTAAACGTCGCTCGTCAGATTTGTTGACGTCAGCTGGTTTCATGTTTATCGTGTGATGCAAACTGTGATTATAGCTGTTAACAAGTTCCGGAAGCATGTCGAGCCACTTGTAATTCCCCTGAAGCTTGAATTGTTGCCACATCCGTGTTTTGAGAGTTCGGTTGAAACGTTTCACTATGTTGGCTTTGATGTGACTAAAGGTGGAGTAATGTTGAATATTTTGTTTTTGAATAAATTGCAGAAAGACAGAGTTGTAGAATTCTTTTCCGATGTCTGTTTGAAGAAATCGAGGTCGCCTGCCCCTTTCATCGAAAATAGTTTTGAATGCTTCCACCACACAGGTTCTTGTTTTGCCTTGAAGTGTAAAGCCCACGCAAATCTTGAAAATGTGTCTATAACGGTGATAAGATACTTGTATCCCTTGTTGATTTTATGTAAATTTTTTAAGTTGCCACTGTCATTTCCACAAGGTCAGTTTGGAACAAGTCGTCTATGCTTTGGTCACTACCGCCAGTCGTTTGTAGTTTCGTCGTGCAGGTTTGTGCAGCTCGTTCACAATAGCCTGCCTAGACCTTGCGTGAAAATAAGAATATAGCTTGGATGGGATCTCTGGATGCAGACAATGCCGGGTTTTCTATGTACAGCTTATCACCTATTTCTATGTCGATAACTGGAGTGGCATCTTCGGCATAGGCAGTCTCGCGAGTTTCGGGGTGGGTAAAATCCACCAACTCCACTCCTCTTATTTTAGGCTCGTCACTGATGTTCGTTACGGTCATGGTTGGGTAGTGGGTTGCGTGAGGCAAAGACCAGTATGAAACCTTGACGAACTGAAGTGTGCCAGCGATGAAAAACTGGTGATAGGCTTTGGCAGGAGTCAGCATGTAGAGTTTGGCACCAGGATGGAAGAGTGAGGAAAATTCTCTGTTTGGAATGCTGTACAGTTCGATGACAACAGTGGATTTGAGATTGTCGATGCTGGCACTCAGGGTGTTTACATTGGTTCGAACCTCGCTCTCCACATCCTCCAATCTACCGTTTATTGATTCCAGATGCTCTGCGATAGCACGGACAACAGTGTCGTAATCGGTCTTGATCTTCACATCGACAATTAACCTCTTGAATTTTTCGTTTAACTCATGTAGTTGGGTACTGAAATTGGTTTTGGCCGATTCCTGGCTCGCCTTGATGCTGCCAATTTGCTCTTTCACATTGGCGATAATCTGCTGTAGACTTTCCACGAGTGTCGACTTGGAGCTCTGGGTTGCGAGGTCGTGGACCTGGGTTCTAATTTCCGCAGACAAGGCATGTAGCTCGCTTCTGGTTGGTGGGTAAGGTTGCAACAGACTCCCGAAGCAATTCAATTTCGGTTTGGATGTTTTTGATGTCGTCGGATTTGAGTATTCGGTTGAGAGCCCTCTTCAACGCTTTTCAGTTCCTGCGAGGTAGGGAGGGTGGCCACCGTGTTTTGGAGCGACTCCAAAGCTTTTTTTCATCGCGTCCAACTCTGAGGCAGCAGGAGCAGAGCGTATGTCTTCTTGATTTTGTGTTATGTCGTCCTGGGTGGGGGTGGATTGTGGCAAAATTTCCAACTTAGCCTGTATGTCGTCGATCAAGTGATGAAAATGCAACAACTCTGATTCGGTTTTTAGATTTTCCAACTTGGTGATCTGCTGTTGGACGCTGGCCAGAGTATCCCTGATGCCAGTCAGTTTGGATTCCAGTGCTTCGTGTACGTTTGCCAGATCATTTTTGATGACGGCGAAAGTATCCTCAATATGGGCTATGGTATCTTGCAGCTTCCCGAAATCCTCGTGGGTTTCAAGTTGGAGTTTTATGTTGGCCACGCTACGGTCAATGGCATTCAGTTCGCTGGACGAAGGAAGATTGTCAATGAAGTCCTGTAGCGTTTGGAGTTTAGTTTTGACTTCGTTGATGGCTGCATGCAAAGCGTCGGTTTGAAGCTCAGCCTTGATGCTTTCCAACAGTATTCCTTTACGGTTTCGCATTGTACTGTAGGTCTACTCAGAACATCGCCGACTCCCAGTCTCGCAACACGGGAATTGAACCCACGGATGATGAATCTGAGTCGAAAGAGACTAGCGTTCTTCTTTTTTCTGCACGACAAAACCATCCATATCGCTTCGCATCTGAGAACAGACCAAAATTTTGGCGCCATTATTCGAATGTTGGAGGACCCGAAAGGAGCTGGGAACCAAGCTTCTCACCCTCCAGAGGTAGGCATGTTACTAGCCATGGAGATCTGTTATCTATGCCGCCATCATAAAATTGCCTGTGGTTCGCAAGAACTACTGTGCATTCCAAACGCATTGCACTACACGGTCGTCGAATCGCTGCATTCCTTGGGCCGCTGGTTCACATTTCGGATTTTCTAAATCCTATAACAGCGCCCTTTGCCAGATTTTTTACGTACAGTAGTAGTATCCGGGAATGCTCAGTTTGTGAAACCAACAAACGAATTATCAGTTACGCAGCCGGCGAGTTATTGACTCACGATATACACCTGTAGGTAGTAAATATGCCTTTGAGAACAACCCCAACTTGGACCCTTCAAAAACCTGTCATTTTAGTGCACGAACTCACTTACTCTCTACGTTTCGCGGCTGTTTCATTGCAGTAACGAACTAAAAGACCCGAAAAAAGGATCTGAAAAGTGAGTGTCAAACTCGTACTTTCAAGGACGCACGCTCCAGTATTGTAACTTTCTAAACATGTCGATGATTCTATATCGTGAGCTTTGTAAACCTAATGTTGCTTTCCTCATGTTTTTCCATATCGTGACCTTTGTAAACCTAATTTTCGTACCTCTTATTTCGGAACATTAAGGTTTTCATATCGTGATCTTTGTAAACCTAATGTTCCATCTCTCATTTCTGTATTGCGAGTTGTAAACCAAATGTGCTTTCATTTCCATATTGTGACCTTTGTAAACCTAATGTTCGCACCTCTTATTTCGGAACATTAAGTTTCCATATCGTGATCATTGTAAAGTAGAACACCATACCGGGTTCTGCGCCCTCATTTGGGGCTCGAATCATCATTTGGGGCTCGTCGTGGGCCCTTACTGTAGCCTTTTATGAGGGGGTTTATGGCCCCCTGTTTACGTTTGGCAACACTGTGGGCCCTTATTGTAGCCTTTTACGATGTGTATTTTGAGGACAGATTTGGCAACACTGTGGGCCCACTGTAGCCTTTTATGATGTGTATTTTGAGGACAGAGTTGGCAACACTGTGGGCTCACTGTAGCCTTTTATGATGTATTTTGAGGACAGAGTTGGCAACACTGTGGGCTCACTGTAGCCTTTTATGAGGGGCTTATGTACTGTCTGCCAACTGGGGGCACAGAGTTGGCCTGTGGGCCCACTGTAGCTTTTTGAGAGGGGCCTATGTGCGCCCAGAGTTGGCAACTGTGGGCCCACTGTAGCCTTATGATGTATTTGAGGACAGAGTTGGCCTGTGGGCTTTTACTGTAAACTTTCAAAGGGCCTGAGGGGCCCATGTACCTATGTCTGGCAACACTGTGGGCCCTTGTCGTAGCCTTTTATGAGGGGGTCTATGGCCCTCTGTTTACATCTGACAACACTGCCGTTGGTTTGTTTGACAGAGTTGGCAACTTGGGCCCACTGTAGCCTTTTATGAGGGGTTTATTGCCCTGTTTACATCTGGCAACACTGCCGTATGACAGAGTTGTTGGGTTTACTGTAAATGTTCATCAAAGGACCTGAGGGGTCCATGTTTGGCAACACTGTGGGCCCACTGTAGCCTTTTATGAGGGGGTCTATTGCCCTCTGTTTACATCTGGCAACACTGCCGTGTGACAGTGTTGTTGGGTTCACTGTAAACTTTCAAAGAACCTGAGGGGCCCATGTACCTATGTTTGGCAACACTGTTGGGGGCCTAGTGTTGGCCTGTGGGCTACTGTAACCTTTATGAGGGGGGTCTATGGCCCCCTGTTTACATCTGGCAACACTGCCGTAGATTCTTTGACAGAGTTGGCAACACTGTGGGCTACTGTAGCCTTTATGAGGGGGACCTATTGCCCCCCCCCTGTTTATGTCTGGCAACACTGCCGTAGATTTTCTGACAGAGTTGTCAACCTGGGTTTTTTACTGTAAACTATCAAAGGGCCTGAGGGGCCCATGTACCTATGTTTGGCAACACTGTTGGGGGCCTAGTGTTGGCCTGTGGGCCCACTGTAGCTTTTTATGAGGGGGACCTATTGTCCCTTTTTTATATTTGGCAACTCTATTGGATGTTTTTTTATGAGGGGGAACCATTGTCCCCTTTTTACATTTGCCAACTCTATTGGATCTTCTTTGAGGGGGTTTTGCCAACCCATCCGAAGAAAATTCTACTATATGATTTTTCACAGGCTAAGCTAACCTACAAATAGTGGCAGCACTGACTTATAAACCCACTGGGTCCTTTTGGCATGTTTTTTCATGATGTGGGGCGCAGGCGCACAGTGCGGAAGCAGAAGGTAGACGCCAAACAAACGTCACAATGATTTTCACCTATTTACTAGTTATATTAAAAATGTAACGTGCTACTTCATCATTTATAATTTTTCTACATTCAGTATTATCAATAAACTGTTAACATATCACTGAGTTTTACATCGTCTAATCAGTAAATGTTGTCTGTACAAAGTGAAAGTAAGAATATGGCTGCCAAGCGCAGGGTCACAGCGAGTTCAAGCGTGCATCTGTCGCGCCTCTCTGCTCTCCCCTCCATGTTTGCCGCGAATTCGGACAACAATGAAAGCACATGTTTTTACGTTCTCGTAATACTAACCTTGCTCCACTGATTTTAAATTGCTTCCATCCGCTTTTTTTTTCTGTGTTATTTCCCGTATGCACGCAACATTCGCTTTCAATTCAACCTGTGAGCTGTATAATGAAACACAGGAGTGTTAGTATAGCAGGCTCCGAGTTTACAATTTATTAAATTAAACAATAATTTATGTAAGAATATACTTGTACTTACCGAACACAAAATAAAAGCACATGTGAATGTTTGCGTGTGTTCATATATGACGACTGAGTAAAAAATAATGTTGACTCCCCGAAAGATAAAGTTTTGCTCTCCAAAATCTTGATCATACAGCAGAGGAGAAAAGGGGAGAGAGAGAGGAGGTACTATCAGCGCCATCTATTAGCAAACAATAGAAATAAAAAGTAGGTCAAACTTTTTCAACACCCAAATATTTTAAACGTCCTCGCGTAGTAATACGATCTAGCTGAAGACGTTTAAAAGAGTACTCTTAGTCGACGAAGCTAATTGCTAGGGCCCTTATATTACTAAAATATTCTTTAATTTGCATATTTCTCATACCGCCATATGTTGTTCTAGTTGACTTCTTCCAAAAAAATGCTAATTAGCGAGAGTTAATTAAGCAAGGCAAGTAAAAGAAGCAAAATAGAACATATGTGCCGGCGTGAGAATATGTAAAAATTCGATTCAGAGGTGGATCGAATTAAAATTGGGGGATATTTTGCATTTTTTTATAATGTACAAAACATTTACCGTACATAATTCTTTCCATTTACAACAGTATAAAATAAGAGGAATGTGTGACAATATCCATATTGCAGAATCTTCTACAACATTTTTATGCAACATGTTTGCAAGACGTAACAAATGAAGGTTTGTTTACATGAGAAATTACTAAACAAAATACACTTGAAATGGTATGAAAAACTTAGCAGCGCGAACATACGCGTCATAGATTTGAAAAATCATACAACCTCTGCCATCTATTGAATGAAAAAGGAACTACGTGATGAAAATCGGGAAGCCGTCGATTCTGTATAGAGGGAAGGTGACAAGCGATTTGCTCAAATATGACGCTTTTGACAATATTGTACGCCCGTAAAAATTACATATAAATAAGACTTAAGCGTATTATCTGCTTTCATTTCAGATTTTACCAACCTGTCAGCTGTAGTGTTTAGGTGACAAGCGATTTTCTCAAATATGACGCTTATGACAATATTGTACACCCGTAAAAATTACATATAAATAAGACTTAAGCGTATTATCTGCTTTCATTTCAGATTTTACCAACCTGTCAGCTGTAGTGTTTAGGTGACAAGCGATTTGCTCAAATATGACGCTTTTGACAATATTGTACGCCCGTAAAAATTACATATAAATAAGACTTAAGCGTATTATCTGCTTTCATTTCAGATTTTACCAACCTGTCAGCTGTAGTGTTTAGGTGACAAGCGATTTGCTCAAATATGACGCTTTTGACAATATTGTACTCCCGTAAAAATTACATATAAATAAGACTTAAGCGTATTATCTGCTTTCATTTCAGATTTTACCAACCTGTCAGCTGTAGTGTTTAGGTGACAAGCGATTTGCTCAAATATGACGCTTTTGACAATATTGTACGCCCGTAAAAATTAGATATAAATAAGACTTAAGCGTATTATCTGCTTTCATTTCAGATTTTACGAACCTGTCAGCTGTAGTGTTTAGGTGACAAGCGATTTGCTCAAATATGACGCTTTTGACAATATTGTACGCCCGTAAAAATTACATATAAATAAGACTTAAGCGTATTATCTGCTTTCATTTCAGATTTTACCAACCTGTCAGCTGTAGTGTTTAGGTGACAAGCGATTTGCTCAAATATGACGCTTTTGACAATATTGTACGCCCGTAAAAATTACATATAAATAAGACTTAAGCGTATTATCTGCTTTCATTTCAGATTTTACCAACCTGTCAGCTGTAGTGTTTAGGTGACAAGCGATTTGCTCAAATATGACGCTTTTGACAATATTGTACGTATATTGTATTGTATAGGAGACTAGAAGCATATAATTTGGCGAAAAAACAACCCAAGTAAGGTCATAGAGAATAGTTAAAAAAAGTGAACAATTATATTTTGCATTGCACACCATTGGATATTAAATAACATACCCCCAAAAAATCTCTGCATTATGCGTTCTGTAAAAAATTGCCCTACGTGCCAAACTGCTGTGTCAAGTAAACATTTTCAAAGACACTGTCGTACTTGTGTGCCGGAAAAGCGAATATGTGCGACCAAACTGTGCTCTAAGTGTGGAAAAAATATTTATATTGCCAACTTCAAGCGACACCAGCTTACTTGCAAGAGCACTGGAACATCTCTACCGCAACCTTCCAAGCGAAAGGTAGAAGTAACCTCCCTCGATGCATCGCCACCTGCCAAACGCGTCAAGCTGGCGAAGAAAGCAGACCGATTTGCGTTTGAGCATTTATTACAAGACTTTAACATAACATCAGACAGCTTCTGCGATGTGCGTAGTTTTCTGGAGAGCGAGCGAGCTAAGATAATATCCATCCTCAACGATGCATTGGCTACACACTCCACTAAATTCTATGCTGTGCTACGCTGCAAGTATAAGAAACCGTCTGATGAAATATATAAATTCTTCCATGCCACAAAAGCAAAAACACTGCATCAGGCAGATGTCACTGACCTCGACAGCATCTACGACACGTTTGTCGAGGAGCTTGTGGCAAAGCACGAGGAGCATCAGGCTGAAGGCTCGGGCGGTTCGCTGTGTGGTGACCCCCACAAACTTCGTCTGAAACTTAACAAATTCCTGCCACTGGCAGGGTCTAGCTATATTGCCCTGCCATCCGAGGTTAAAGCAAAAAAAGCTGTTCTCAATATTCGGAACAAAGACACCAAATGCTTCCTCTGGTCGGTGCTGGCAGCATTGCACCCTATACCTCGGAAAAACCACCCGTACCGTGTTGCACACTACAAGCAGTATGAGTCGGAACTGGAGGATGCAATGGCCGGGATTGTCTACCCTGTAGAAGTCTCGCATATTCGCAAGTTTGAGGTTCGTGCTCGTGACTTGTTGGGCCTGCAATTAGCCATCAATGTTTACGGTCTCACCGAGAACAAACATGAGGTCCACCCCATCCGGGTGAGCGACGTAGACGACGATGGTGCGCAGGAAATTCACCTTCTGCTCATCAAGAACGAGACCCATCACCACTACACCCTCATCCGTTCCCTCTCTCGGCTTGTTTCGAGCCAACGGAGCAAAGACAAAACCCACATAGAAGTTTGTCGCAGGTGCCTGTCCATTTTCGACAACCAAAAACAATATAAATTCAAACACTCTCGAGGACCCAACATTGCTGCTGAGAAGCTAGCTCGCCACATGCTCTACTGTGATACCAACAAGCCTGCACGAACTATCCTGCCCGAACCTGGTGCAGTAGAGTGCTTTCGCATGCACAGTGCTATGGTGAAGCATCCTGCCTATATTGTAGCAGACTTCGAGGCCTATCTTCAACCTCTGTCTAACTGCGAGCCCAACCCCGAAACATCCTCTACTATTCCTTTCCAAATCCACGAGGCCTCGAGTTACTCCTATGTTGTGGTGTGGCGAGACCATATTGCCTCCGAGCCCTATGTGTATCGCGGTCCCGACCCGGTCAAACACTTCCTGAAGAGAATGCAACAGGAAGCCATCAAGATAGGGAAGGTGCTGTTAGCCCCCAAGCCCATGCTGCCTCTGTCTCCGGAAGACAAGCATCAGCACGAAATAGCTCTAAATTGCCCTGTTTGCAAGTCCGTCTTCACTGACGATAACAAAAAGGTCCACCACCATGACCATTATGGGACCGGAAGCTACATTGGCCCATGGTGCAACAGATGTAACTTGAGAGCCAGGGACCCGCGCTTCATACCGGTCTTTTTTCACAATGGCTCGGGATATGATTTCCATCACTTGGTCACACATCTAGGGTACGACAATGCGAGAATCAATGTCCTGGCACAGAACGAGGAGCGTTATATTAGCGTCAGCAAGCGGGTGCCGATCCCCGACTCAAAAAGCAAGAGCATCGAGCTTCGGTTCCTCGACTCTCTGAGGTTCCTCCAGGCAAGCCTGGATGCTCTTGCTGGGAAGCTCAGAGACGACCAACTAACCATTACCACATCAAGTTTCCCGAACTTAGATGTCACACTCATAAGACGTAAAGGGGTCTACCCCTACGAATACGTCACAGACCGTTCCAAGTTCGAAGAAGAGTTGCTGCCTCCCCAGGATAAGTTCTACAGCCAGCTGAGAGGTTCAGGTATTACCGACGAGGAGTACAAGCATGCTCAGTCTATGTGGGTCGAGTTGGGTTGCCGAACTTTCGGTGATTAATACAATGCATACCTGAAGCTTGATGTGACGCTTCTTGCTGATGTGTTCCAGGCGTTTCGGGCGACTGCGATAAACATTTACAACCTGGACCCTGTATATTTTTACAGCCTTCCTGGACTGGCATGGTCGGCCATGCTCCTGCTGACTAAAGTTAAACTTTCACTTATCTTCGATGTTGATATCATGCTTTTCATCGAGAGAGCTATCCGGGGCGACATGGTCCAAGTGTCGCAACGCTTCGCACACGCCAACAATCACCACATGGCCACTGGTTACGACCCCTCCCAACCATCAAGCTACATCATGTACACTGACGTGAATAATCTTTACGGGCACTCCATGATGCAGCCACTCCCAACAGGACAGTTTGAGTGGGTTGATCCTTTATACCACGACATCGAAAAAGAGTGCGACGAGTTTGGGTTTTTTGCCGAGGTGGACCTTGACTTCCCCGAGAAGCTGCAGGATACATTCTCTGACCTTTCGCCTGCTCCGGAATTCAAGTGTCCACCTGGCTCGGATCAACCGAAGCTCGTCATGGACTTGGAGCCCAAAAAGCGTTATGTGCTACACTACCGGAACCTCCAGTGGTTAATGCAGCAAGGGGTCTCGGTCAAAGCAGTTCACCGCATCCTCAAGTTCGAGCAATCTCCATGGTTGAAGCCGTACATCGAACTGAACACCAAACATCGCACTGATGCCACTTCGGAACTTGATCGCAATTTCTTCAAATTAATGAACAATGCGGTATTTGGGAAGACCATGGAGAATGTGCGAAATCGCGTTGATGTGAGGTTGGTGACGAAGAAAACAGAGTGTCGTCGACTTGTTGCAAGCCCGCTGTTCAGGTCTCGAACAATTTACAATGAACAGATGTCTCTGGTTCACATGAACCGGCGCGAGGTGCTACTCAACAAGCCCATCTATGTGGGAGCTGCAGTTTTGGATCTGAGCAAGTTGTGCATGTTCGAGACATATTACGACATACTACGTGCACACTACAACCACAATATCTCGCTCCTCTACACAGACACAGACAGCTTGGTGTACCATGTTCGCACGGACGATGCGTATGACGATATAGCCAAAGTTCCAGCTCTTGTCAAGCTCTTCGACTCATCGGGCTATCCCCAGCTAAACCGGTATGGAATTCTACCCCAGAACAAAAAAATACCCGGCAAACTCAAGGACGAGAAAGACGGGGATGTGATTGTGGAGTTTGCTGGACTTCGTGCCAAAGCCTATGCGATCCGGGCTGAGGGCTCTGTAACAAAAAAGGCAAAGGGTGTAAGCAGGCAAGTGGTTCGGGAGCACCTCAAGTTTGAGGATTACCTCGAGTGCCTCAGAACAAAATCGCCCATTCTACAAAAAGAGCATCGTATCCAAAGCGTCGATCATGTGCTTACAACTAATATTGTCAGGAAAGTTGCTCTGGATGCACACGACGACAAGAGGTGTATTCTTGAATGTGGGGTCCACACACTTCCGTGGGGCCACTATCGCCTCCAAACTAGTAAGGCCTGTCCAGAGTGCAACAAAAAATAATAGGCAATACAAAATGAAAAAAAAATCAATTTTAATTTACTTCAACTTCCTCGATTACATGCATGGCACAGCAAAATTAAACTTCTGGGAAACTGCTTATTGTAGTTTGTACTTGTGTATATAAAATTCCACATTTCTTATTGTGTGCTATTTTTTTTATTTTTTTTTTTGTATCTAAAACTGTTCAGTCACTCTTTCATTCTTGACGTCATACACAAATGTTTTCTCTGCAATAAGAATGACGCTGCACAGAGTATCTGCAGGCAAGGCGTCGTGGAACTCGCATACGATCTTTATGTTGGTACGATCGTTGACAACCACCTGCTTCCTCTTAGATGTGTTGATGACGAACATGGGTCTGCGAGCTATGAACTCGTTGGGGTTGTAGTACACGTCCACATTGCTGGAGGTCACTCTCTTGTAAGCTGTGTACGCCTCGTAAAGTTTCAGGTAATCGTTGTTCGTAATGTTTAGATTGTAGTTCTCGCGTGGGAAAACTTCATTCCTGCCATTTTTGAGGTAAACATTCTTAATTTTGCAATTATCAAACTGGCTAGAATCTTTCTCTTGGTTATTATCTTTCCCCGTCTGGAAGAGCACGACCGCAAACTCAGGCATATCGTACCGGATGCTGTTGAACTGCGTAGTAACATCAAATTCAAAATGGCTGCCGGAAGCAGGTTTCTGCACGCACTGGTAGCCGTAAAATTGGATGGGTACTTGGGGGTTCTTCAAGATGTCGGCTTTGTACTTGAGACCGTAATTAGATTCGTATTCCACCACAGGGATGCGCAGCTCCATGGACTGGATGACGCACTTGGCAGCGTCAGGTAGTGTGTTGGCAAGTGCTGCACCGTCTGCACCCAAGGTGCTGTAACGCATCAGCACATCGTTGTCGTTGGCGCTTCTGCGAAAAGTGACGCGTAAACCACCCTTCCACATAATCTCCGTGTAGTCGGAGAAAAAGCCTGGAAGCAAGCGCATGGGAAACAGTACTGTGTGGTTTTGAGTTTTGATTTTTGTATCTGCTTCGAATCCCCCTGCCTGGTAGTATGCTGCATCGGTCTTGGAGAGTTTCAGTGTTCCCACAGCTGTAGAAGTAATCCCAGGGTAGTCAACCCTATCGATGACGGTGCCATGCTTTCTAACTTCCACTTGCGAGAACAGATGCGGCACAAAATTGTCCACAAGTCTTAAATTTGCATTGGCGTGGAATGCTTCGCGGTTGTCTCTCTTCACCACATCAAACTTGATATACAAATCAGCTCTGTGAGGGTGAATAAACCCATCCCCGACGTCCACATCGTATTCGATCTCCCTGTTCGGTTCGTTCAAATTGGCAAACGTGCGACGATTGGGTGGGAAGGACTGCAACTCGTAACTTTCGATTTGCTCCATGATTGTTATTTATTATACGTTAATCTCCACGACGGCGGTGGTAGTAGCTCCGGCAAAATTCACCACCTCCCCCTTCTCGTTTGTCACTGCCAATTCTATGTTGTCTATGCGATTACGAGATATGGGGAAGTATATCGGTGGTGAGGGTGTGTAGATAATCGGTTCCATGAATTCAGAGTTTGGTTTGAACGTAGCGATAATACCTGTCTGCTTATGGCTGCCTGGGATGCCATCCGAGGATTTGGTGATCATGCCTTCTGCCACGTTGCAATGTATGTTCAGAGTCTCGATGGCTAGAAATTTAGGAATGTTGGCACCGATGTGCTTGATGCCAGGTTCGAGTTTTGTTTTGTTCTCGAATCCCAGAAGCTCTCCAACAGTGCCTAGGTCTACTGTTTCCGTAGCAGACACAATTTCAACTCTGTGAGTTACAGAATTTTGAGATAGCAGTATATTTCTTGGCAATTGGGCTTGCAAGGTAGACAGATTGTACTGTCCTGGCGTGATAACTATTTTTTCATTTCCAACAGTAATTTTGTTATTGTGCTCCGTGACATTGGGTATCAGGTACATGCTGTAGAATGCACGAAGAGCAATAGATTTAGGATAGATGATGTCGTCATGCAACGCGAGTTTCAAGACCGAAGTCTCGCTGGTGAGATGGAACACTCCCATGGTGTTTTAGGTACCACAATGCTTTCTGAAAATGCTCCACCGAGGGGTTATTTATTTTAGACATGTATGCGAGAACGGAAAGGCATAGGTGGCCGCAGTTAACATCGGTGAAACCCTGGATGCGTTTGTCATTGTAGTAGAGGTTGGCAACACTGAGATACTTCACCAACCTGGCAGGCGGTGTGCCACCGAACGAATCGAAAACAAATGCTTTGTCATCGTCAATTTTGAGGTAGCATATCCAATGTGTACCAGGATTTTTGTAACTGTCCAGGTTGACCACGCCATACTCCTTTTTCTTCACAGCAGAGGGTAGAGAATCGGACATGAAAACACCTCTAAAGTTCCTTATTCCCAACAGTTCGATCAGAGATTCAATATCGAAGTTGGACAGGGCTTCTTCTTTTTTTTATATTTCTTCAAAGCATCGAGGTTGTTTTTTCGCTTTTTGGTCACACCTTTCCCCTTCTTTTCCATAGCCAGGTTGTGACGTTTCTGTTCTTCCAATTCCGCCTTGTTCTTCTTCGAGTCGATGACGGTTTTGGCGATAGCGACACTGCCTCCAGCCAAGCTGCCCACTGCACCCAAAGCTGCCAAGATGGCCGGAATGCTGAATATGAAACCTCCAATCTTCTGCTGCTTCCGCGAATGCTGCAACTTTTTCAATTGTGGAGTGCTGAGCAGCAATTTCATTCCGTGTCCTTTGGACAAGCATGAACGTTTCTTCTCGCGTTGTTTCTTGGTGAGTAACCCATCGAGGGCACCCAGCGTTTTCAGATTCGAATATGGTATCTGGTACACGACGCCCTTGGGCTTCATGATGTATTTTTTTTTTACGGTATGTTATTTTATATATGTTCCGAGATTTTTTTGTTTCTCTCTCGTATAATTTTTTTACGGTATGTTATTTATATATACTTTGCAGCTATTAAACAAATTCGATTATGTGCTTTGTTTTCTTACCAAGAAGTTCTTTTGTCCCCTTGTACACGATTCGAATTGTGTTCTCGATTAAAATGGATAGCTTCTCGTCGGATAACATGCTAGCGTATCGATCTGGTAAAAATAGACTGTATTGTCCGTTGAGCAACAGACGTACTTTAGGACCAAACTGGGTTGCAACAATTGAACCAGAAGTTATTGCATAAGGTTTGTCCACTTCCAATTCCTGAATTTTTATATATTCGACTGACAAATTTAGCATTTGTTTTAATGCCTGGACGTCACTAATTTTTTCACTCATATCGAAGAAATATTTTTTTTTGGTCTCGTAGATTTTTTACAGTGTGTTATTTATAGAAAAAAATTTCGGCATTGCCTAATGCGATCAAGTGATCGATGATCCTGCTGGTTTCAGCATTTTGAAGCATACCAGTCGTCTGTATATCGTCTCCTCCCCTGTCTCCACTCGTGAAGTTCGTCCATCTTATCAGCCAATTTTTCATCAGCAGCCCGAAAAAGAGCATAGGGAGAAGAAGAAGATTTTACAGCGCTTATTTTTCTCAGATGATCCAGAAGTAGCATTTCACAGGGCAAGCGAAATTGTGGTGTTATTTTAAATAAAATCAATAAGCTTTTTAACATCCTCGTGACTATCGTCGAAAGTAAATGTAAATATTTTGTATAACACTTCTGTTGGTAAGTCTGTTATATGCGTAGACATTTTTTTACTGTATGTTATTTAATTACAGCCCCCACCCCAATTTTCGTTTTGTATTCATGGCAATGGTCGTGCCCAATGCTGCAACTCTTTCTCCCAGCGAGGCGTCTCTGCTGACGAGTCTCCCGAACGCGGCATGCTCCAATTTTCTATCAGCATCGTGACGCGCATCTAAATTCGTATATGTGTTGTAAGCAATGTCGTGATCCTTGCATGCAGCATCCAGCAGATTTACCCCCTTGTCTCCTTTTTCCAGTCGCCGTTCCAGTTTAGTACCCGGTCCGCAGTATTGGTAACCTGGTAGATGCATCTCGAAGGGTAGCTTGTTGATGATGTCGTTCACGAGACCTCGACCCTCGGCCACATTCCAGAATTTGGGAGGCAGGGTGTTGATGATTTTGATAAGGTAACCTATACCTTTGTTGTCGTTGACAATAAAGTTGCTAAGCTTGGTGCTAATCATGTCCATGATGCCCACCTTCTCGTTGTGGAAGTTGCGATTGCCTGCATTTTCTTCGCCTGCGATAACCAGCAATCGATCTACAAGCTTCCTTACGTCGTGTACCCAAAAAAACTCTTTAGGTAGGGTATTGTAGAGTTTGACACCGCTGCCAGTTTTAATTTGGTTCCATATTGGCTTGATGAGGTTCCTGTATTTTTCTCCACTGCTTGATTTTACGCGATTCTGTGTTGCATCGTTGTTTTGGTACAGGGCATCCGTTATGATTAAAATTTCTGTGTAACTTTGGTAATCCTCGTCTGTATAATCTTTAGGTTGCTTTTTGGTAATAAGTTCCCACAGGCCCACAGTGCCAGGATACCTAGTCCAGCTGTTCTTCTCGCCCAAATTAATTTTCACGTCGTCACCTTCGAACGTAACTTTTGACTTTCCAATTTTCCAAACCACACCCTCGTTAGGTTCCACAGAGGGGTACAATCCAAACACCTCGTCCTTTTCAAATTTCCCGGTGCTCAGGTAATCTCTCGCCAACGGACCTAATTCAACTACCTTGTCCGAAGAGGTACTGCCTAGAACCTGACGTCTCAGAGGTGCAGCTCCAAGTTCGAACGGGGTAGTGTGAATACTGGATATGGGTGTAGGCACAGCATAATTTCGAGCAGCAAGTGGCACGAGCTCGTTGATTAAATCTTTATTTTGCTCGGTAACATCTTTGATGTTTTTACCTAGTCCACTTATAGCATCAATAATAGGTTGGTCCTGTCGCTTTTTCTCTTCGTAAATTCCGCGATTCTCTGATTTCCAACCCCTGAAGCGTTTGGCCAGGTAGTCGCGCAGCTTCAAGTTATCGTCTGCGAGTTTGCGTTTCATTATTTTGTTATTTATAATACGTCAAGACGTTTCTTGTAACGTCGCAACGTTTAGAAAGTTGTTTATTTTGTTTCTGTATTTTCCGTCATTAGGTTTCCTCGTCATGTCTATCGTGGCGAATCCGAAATCATCTTGATTCCAGCATGAAGAGCAAAATTTGGAAAACTGATTGTAGTTCATGTCCCCGCCTACATAATCATCGTAAGCATGTTTTAAATTGGTGTGGTCTTGACGAAACAAGCAAATAAAATTAGCGTTGTCTCGGAGAAGCTGCTTGGGAATTTTAGAAAAAGTCTGAGCAAGGTAGAAGCAGTCCATGCCTCTGTGCCGCCCCTGTGTAAAAAAATTGCGAATTTCGTTATGGTTCTCCAGGATGACATCGTCGAAGACCACCACCGAATTTTCATGGCAGCAGTCTAGTGGCATTACTTCGGAGGCGAAAGTAGCTATGCTCAGCCCTTCGTACAGTTTTGTCAGCTGTTGATATTTTGCTTGCTCCAAACTTTTGGAAAAAACATACAAGTGCCTGTTCTTCCAATCTAACCAGTCGGGAGCAAGAAGAAAATTATCAATAAGTAAAGTTGTTTTCCCACACCCTGAAGGTCCGACAATAAGGCAGCGAATGTTGTCCGGCAACAGTTCGCCGTTTTTCCTAGCCTGACGCTCCGGGGGAAAATCTGGCAGTCGCCTCACCACATCCCAAGCACCCGTTACACAATCACCTCGTTTGCGTCGATCCAACTTTTTTCCTCGAGTCCCAACCATTTCACCAACAGTTTGTCACCTTTTCTACGTAATACTTTTTCGATAAGATACGTATTGGGGTATTTTGTTTTGGAGAGTTCCTCCTCGTAGAATCGCCCTTTCAAAATTTCGTCGCGATTATCTTTTATTATATACGTGTGACGGTTACCGGGTAACAATCGAGCAACAGTGAAAAGTTCCGTACTCCAGTTTTTGGTAAAGCCTTTTTCAAACATGCGCTTAAATTTACTAATTCTTACTTGGTCTCCAATTTTGAATTTCGGTTTTTTGTTAGTGGGCCGGTACTTGGGACAATAAACAGTAGAGATCAGTCGTGCCTCATCAGACTTGCTGACATCGGCAGACTTCATGCGTATCGTGCTATGCAAACTGTGATTATAGTCGTTTACGAGTTCCGGAAGCACATTGACCCACTTGTGGTTACCTTGAAGCGTGAATCGTTTCCACATGCGTGCTTTGAGAGTACGGTTAAAACGTTCCACTACGCTGGCTTTGATGTGACTGAAAGTCGAGTAATGTTGAATATTTTGCTTCTGAACAAACCGTTGAAATATCGAGTTGTAAAATTCCTTTCCGTTATCCGTTTGAAGAAATCGAGGTCGCCTGCCACTTTCATTGAAAATAGTTTTGAATGCTTCCATTACGCACACACCTGTTTTAGCCTTGAGGGGCAAAGCCCACGCAAATTTTGAAAATGTATCTATAACAGTAAGAAGATACTTGTATCCTTTGTTGATTTTATGTAAATTTTTTAGGTTGCCGCTACTCATTTCCACAAGGTCAGCCTGCCAAAGGTCATCCACGCGTTTGGTCACCACCGCCAGTCGTTTGTAGTTTCGTCGTGCAGGTTTATGAAGCTCGTTCACGATACCCTGCCTAGACATGGCGCGAAAATAAGAATATAGCCTGGATGGGATTTCTGGCTGCAGACAAAGCTGGGTTTTCTATATACAGCTTGTCACCTATTTCTATGTCGATAATATGAGTGGCATCTTCGGCATAGGCAGTCTCGCGACTTTCGGGGTGTGTGAAATCGACCAGCTCAACTCCTCTTATTTTAGGCTCGTCGCCAATGTTCGTCACGGTCATGATTGGGTAGTGGGTTGCGTGAGGCAAAGACCAGTAGGAAACCTTGACGAACTGAAGTGTGCCAGCGAGGAAAAATTGATGATAGGCTTTTGCAGGAGTCAACATGTAGAGTTTGTAACCTGGATTGAAAGGGGAGGAGAACTCTCTGTTTGGTATGCTGTACAGTTCGATGACAATCGTAGACTTGAGATTGTCGATGCTGGCATTTAGAGTGTTTACGTTGGTTCGAACCTCAGTCTCCACATCCTCCAATCTACCATTCACCGATTCCAGGTGTTCCTCGATAGCATGAACAACAGTGTCGTAGTTTGGTTTGATCTTTACATCGACAATAAGGCTCTTGAATTTTTCATTTAAGTCATGTAGTTGGGTGCTGAAATTAGCTATAGTCGATTCCTGACTTGCCTCGATACTCCCAATTTGCTCTTTCACGCTGGCAATAATCTGCTGCAGGCTTTCTACAAGCGTCAACTTGGAGCTCTGTATTACAAGGTCGTGGACCTGGGTTCTAATTTCCGCAAACAATTCATGCAGCTCGGTGATGTTCTGGTTGGTAGGTAAAGTCGCGACAGACCCCCGTATCGATTCAATTTCGGATTGGATGTTTTTGATGTCGTCGGATTTGAGTATTCGGTTGAGAGTTCTCTTCACGCTTTTCAGTTCCTGAGAGGTAGGCAGGGTGGCCACCGTGTTTTGGAGCGATTCCAAAGCTTTTTTCACCGCGTCCAACTCGGAGGCATCGGCAGCAGCACGTATGCCTTCTTGCAGTTGTGTTATGTCATCCTGGGTGGGGGTAGATTGTTGCAGGGTTTCCAACTTAGTCTGTATGTCGTCGATCAAGTGATGGAAATGAGACAACTCGGATTCTGCATTCAGATTTTCCAGTTTAGCGATTTGCTGTTGGACGTTGGCCAGTGTATCCCTGATGCCCGGCAGTTTGGTTTCCAGCTCATCGTGAACGTTCGCCAGATCATTTCTAATGACGACGGTAGATTGTTGATAAAATCCTCCAGCGTTTGGAGTTTAGTTTTTACTTCGTTGATGGCCGCATGCAAAGCATCCGTTTGAAGCTCAGCCTTGATGCTTTCCAACGTAGGGATTTCGAAAGATTGAAACTGTTCGCGCAATTTAGCAATACTAGCGTTCACGCGATCGTAGTCGTCTTGTGTTTTAATGCTTTGGATGATAGTTTGCAGTTCGGTCTGGATGTTGCTTGTTTGATCCTGCAAGCGTTGTTTCAGCTGTTCAACATCTGAGGTTTGCGTTTGTTGCAGCTTCAGAAGTTTGTTCTGCAGATTGCCCACACTCAGTGCCAGCTTGTCGAGATTGTCTATCGACGCGAGGTCGGTGTATTTTTGCAGCAGCGATTTTAGCTCTGCATCAATCTTGAGTACAGGGTCCAAGCACTGAGACTGCAAGCTGGCTATCTCGGACTGGAGGCTGGAGTTGAGCGTGGACTGGAGGGCCTGCAGATCGCTTCGCAGCTTCTTGACCCTGACGTCGAGCATGAGAAGCTCGTCGCCATGGTCGCCGCGTTTCGTATGGCCAAAAATATCGTTAGGCATTGTTATTTATTATAGGATAGCTAATTTTCATTTCTATGAAAAGAGGAATAAGTTTGTCGTAGTCGTCCAAGAGCTCTATGTACAGGCGATCGCCAGCAGATACATCGTACGTGGTGGTACTGTTCATCCTATCGTGTTTGATGCGATAGATGTTCTTGCCGGAGGAAATTTTGGCCTCTCCTTTATTCTCGGGATTCATGTCAAACTGCAGTTTGCCGGAGATGGGGAATTGGTAATAATTCAAGTTGTTGTTGAATATGTAGAAAGTCTTGCCCACATCCTCGTCGTACTGGGTCAGGATGCTATTCAAGTGTATAATCAACAAACCGTTGAGTTTAGATAATAGGGAGGGTAACAGGTCCCAGCTTGCAGGTGGCGATGGTGCGCTTTGGGCGGATACCTCCATAGCCTGCTTCCTGAAGCCAAACAGGTTCATAGGCATTGTTATTTTATTTTATATTTAGCAAATCGTTTCGAGCCTCAAATAATGATTCGAGCGTCAAATAATAATTTCGAGCCTGAAATAATAATTCGAGCCTCGTCAGTGCTGCCACTATTTGTAGGTTAGCTTAGCCAGTGAAAGATCATATAGTGGAATTTTCTTCGGATGGGTTGCCAAATATAAACAGAGGGCCATAGACCCCCCTCATAAAAGGCTACAGTAGCCCACAGTGTTGCCAAACATGGACCCCTCAGGTCCTTTGATGAAAATTTACAGTAAACCCAACAACTCTGTCATACGGCAGTGTTGCCAGATGTAAACAGGGCAATAAACCCCTCATTAAAGGCTACAGTGGGCCCAAGTTGCCAACTCTGTCAAACAAACCAACGGCAGTGTTGTCAGATGTAAACAGAGGGCCATAGACCCCCTCATAAAAGGCTACGACAAGGGCCCACAGTGTTGCCAGACATAGGTACATGGGCCCCTCAGGCCCTTTGAAAGTTTACAGTAAAAGCCCACGGGCCAACTCTGTCCTCAAATACATCATAAGGCTACAGTGGGCCCACAGTTGCCAACTCTGGGCGCACATAGGCCCCTCTCAAAAAGCTACAGTGGGCCCACAGGCCAACTCTGTGCCCCCAGTTGGCAGACAGTACATAAGCCCCTCATAAAAGGCTACAGTGAGCCCACAGTGTTGCCAACTCTGTCCTCAAAATACATCATAAAAGGCTACAGTGAGCCCACAGTGTTGCCAACTCTGTCCTCAAAATACACATCATAAAAGGCTACAGTGGGCCCACAGTGTTGCCAAATCTGTCCTCAAAATACACATCGTAAAAGGCTACAATAAGGGCCCACAGTGTTGCCAAACGTAAACAGGGGGCCATAAACCCCCTCATAAAAGGCTACAGTAAGGGCCCACGACGAGCCCCAAATGATGATTCGAGCCCCAAATGAGGGCGCAGAACCCGGTATGGTGTTCTACTTTGTAAACCTAATGTACCCACCTCTCATTTCTGTATTGCGAGTTGTATACCAAATGTTTTTTTTTCAAGCAACAATACTTGTTGTTTTTTGTATTCCCTGGCACCAAACCCTTTTTTTTAGCCCACCACATGTTGACAGAGAGGCAGGACTTGGAAATTTTTGAAAATTGGTTCTATGATAACCTATACTAATTTTTGGTATGCGAGAACAGAGAACACCGAGACTCGACCAACACACTAAACTCGACTTCTCTACGGCTACATGTTCGGAAGTTACGAGTGATCAAAGTTTTGGGGGGTGCAAACACCCCTTGCCCTTGAACTCAGGACCACCAAACTTTGGCATACATACTCTACATACCCAAAATCGACTAGGGGTGGTGTTTGGGGAGATTTTTCGATTTATTTTTTTCTCTATCTCTCACGGTTTTCGAGATATTTGCAATTTTTAACGCTGGACTTGGAAAATTTTCGACAGATTGGTAAACCATGATAACCTATGTTTATTTTGTTAGGAGCGTTCAAAAAAAATCGGCAATTAACCTACCCTTGAACTTTTTGGACCTCCAAACTTGGTACACGTACTCTACATCACCAAAATCGACAAGGGGTTGTGTTTGGGGAGATCTTTCGATTTATTTTTCGCTATCTCTTACCACCGTTTTCAAGATATTTAATTTTAGCTCTGGACTTGAAAAATTTTTAGAGCCGACGTTATTTTTTAATTTCCAGTCAGGGAGGACACGAACATGCCTATGCCCACCTTTGAAGTTACGAACGATCGGCAATTGGCCCACCCTTGGACCTCCAAATTTTGTACCAATCACCAAAATCGACAAGCGGGTCGACGGGGGAGATTTTTCGATTTATTTTTGCTCTATCGGTCATCGTTTTAGAGATATTCACTTTTGATGCGTTAGAAGTGTTTCGTCACCCTTTCGTTCTTCACATCTTGGACGAAGGACTTCTCGGCGACCAGGATGACGCTGCACACGGTGTCGTCGGGCAGTGCATTGTGAAATTCGCACACGATCTTGATGTTGGTGCGATCGTTGACCACCACCTGTTTCCTCTTCGCTTGACGTGTATGGGAAAAAATAGAACCTTACGAAAAACAGCATATTCTTAGTTAAGTAACATGGATGAATGGAATGTGTGATAACTAAAGTTTTCTCTCGTCTGATAGGAGGGGAAAAAAGTTCATTTCGGCATCTGAAAAAAAGAAAAAGAAAATTAGTTCGATCGCTATACAACATTGGAATTGATCATCATTATTTATCCTCGTCGTTGCGATGTAAAGAGGAGAAGATTTTTCCATGTGAGTTTTAGTTATATTATTAGTTGGCTATATTATTGTCTCGTCCTTTAGATCTGTTAGGAGACACAAACTTCCAAGTTCTTCAGATTTTATGTATTTCTTTTAGTTTCCGCGATATTATGCACATATTCTCTTATTTATTCTTCCTCTTTACATTAACTATCTCTCTCTCATCTAGTTTCATATTCTAATTAACAATTCTACAAGCAACAACGTTGTTCTTATATATTTTTTTTGTTCAATGCAACATGATTTTATTTTTTAAACACGCTTAATAAATGTACTCTTTCAATGAAAGGAACGAAGTTTTTTGCATCCATGGACAAAATTACTACTTTGCATATATTTTAACTTTCACAAGACAGAGAAAAGTAACACACATTTTCCGAATTAATATCATTTTTCATTTGTTAGTACTTGAATTTGGAAACTGACACACACTAGCATTTTACAATTGGTTTTTGTGAGTATGTGTTAAATCACCACGCCCCTTCCTTGACCAATATTATTCCCTTGCTGCGACGAACAACAGTCAACTGCCTTTGTTGTACATTTACAAAAGGTAGAGAACATGTTTCTAAGAGGTACGGAGATAATTGATGAAGATAGATATCGGAGAAAAGAGAAAATTTGTAAGCGGAGGATAATGAAAATTTTACATTTTGAATTCCCTATCGTAATAAACGGATCAGCTTTTGCAACATTTTATTCTTTGCTATCATATCACCCATTTGCATTATCATCGGTTTTATTACAAATAATGTGGAGTTAAAAAATGAGAAAGGGCATCCAGTTTTGTATCGAATAACACACTTAAAACCCAAAACAAAAATACATTAGAATTTTCTATACCAGGTGCACGTCACTATAAACAACTGCATGTTCCGAATAAATATATCAATTCATCAACTTCAAGGATGCAAAACATTAAGTTTTCACTCTCAGTCTCCTTTTTTCAGCCCTGCACGCTAACAATCTACTTCCGTGCCACGTCATGCCAAGAGTATAATTCGATAGCACACTTTCGCTAACTCTAAGAAAAATCACTGGAAACAACGGGGTGTGAAAATATATTTCTCCCATAAAACTACAACATACCATCATCGAAAAGAAAGGACCTGTAAAATTGCTACATAAAAAACTGTAAAAATCCATTTAAAAAAATATCACGAACGAAACTATATATTTTTTAAAATAACGACTATTGACATTTCTAACACGGAACACAAAAAATTGACGAATTTTTTTTTTCTGCTTTCTACACCAACAACGGAAAAACTATTCACAACCCTTCCACCTTACCATTTGGCGAAATTTGCACACACACAATATTTTTCTTTTGCTTCGTATGAATTGGGCGCTTTCTACAAATCGGTGGAAATCAAAGAAAGGCGGATCTCGAACATGGACACCCTACACCCTCAGCAAAATTAATTGGAGACCTAATCTCATGAAACTTCGATAAAGGATGCGCTTTCTATTGAAAATTTAATTACTTATAAACATGGAATGCGTGATATTATCGAAAAACTCAACCCCCTCGCCCCCTGAAGAATTCGAGTCCTGTTAAAACAGAAAAACTTCAACACGGACAACAAACATGCTTCACAAGAAATATTATCATATAAACCAACGATTATTTTTTTAACAAACCTATTTTGTTTAATTAAAAAATCCTAATGAAAGCACATACCAGTATACAAACTATAAAAAATATACAATCCCTGGCATAAAATGAACTTAATGAAAATTAATGAAACTTATTTCCACATAATAAACCTCAACCTATACAATTGTACATTTTTTTTCATTCTGCGTACCTCCAAAAATATGAATTAAATAGATTCGATATTTTGTAGGATTTAAATGAAACAGACGTAAATGAGAATTGGGAGCACATACGTAATGCAATAGAATCAGCAGTTAAATAAAGTATAAATCAAGAAAAAGTAAGCCTTTGTTCGCATAATCTAATAGAAATAGACTTAGGTGGTTAAAGAACAGCATGTTTAGAAGATTACTTGAAAAGTAAAATTAACGAAATTGAAATAAAAGTATCAGAGGTGCAAATGAATTGAGAAAGGGGTGGCAACCTAAAGTGAACTTGATAAAAAATGGCTGACTATTTTAAATAGATGAAAGAACTACCTTAATGACGTTTTAAATGTTCATGTAGAAGATAAATCAGAAATGAATTAAGTACGCACAGCAGAACCTATAGTTCCAGAACCTAACTTGATTGAAGTTAAAGATGCCAAAGAGATAAATTAGTCGAGTTTGGAATAAATAAGAAACTTGTTAATATGTCTAACAAATGTACAATTCATGATGGATTTAAAAAAAAAAAAGAAGATGCATTATCTCCATTGCTCCTTTAGATTTGCCTTATTATATGCTTTTAGGAAGGTAAAAAAACTAACGAAGTACTGTTACCATATGCAGATGATGTATACTTACTGTGGAATGATGTAAATACAATTAAGAATAATGCTAAAATATTTTTGAAAGCAGCTAAAGAGATAGGTTTAGAAGTTAGCAATGAGAAATCTAAAGACATGTGCTTACAGGCCGAAACCAAGTGATAACAACTTGTTTGAACCAGTTTTCCAAATCCAAATACTTAGGAGTAATACTAACAAAATGAAAATGATATTAAAGAGGAAATGAAAAGAAAGCTTAATTCATGTTACTTTTCTCCTCATAAACTTTTGTCTCCTCGTTCCATATCTAAGGAACTAAAAAATTAAAATATATATATGTAGATCTTGCTCAGGATAAGGACAGATCGAACTGCAAGCATGAACTTTTGGGTTCAAGAAGGGTAGAGGATTAATTAATTAGTTAATATTCAATGTAATATGGTTTCACGTATTAAACAAAAACAAAGTTAGTAATATGGTATTCATATTGACAAGGGAATTCTTACAAATTCTTTCTCCTCGTAAGTTTCGCCAATAGCATTTTCATCCTGTGTTATTACAAATCTTCAATTATGCAATGCAAAAAGGAGAAGAATTTCCATGACGTGATAACATGAATTTGTACGTTGAAAGAAAAATGAAAACGAAGAGCTGTGCTAAAAAACAAACAAAAAATAACACACTTGATTCTGACGAGCGGGAAACAAAATAGAAATCAAGGATGCAAAATATGAACAGAGGAAAGGGGATATTCAAAAGAAGGTGGCTCTTGCATGATAATTTTTACTTTCTCAATCCGAACAAATTCATAAACATTATCATCATTGTATGGTTGGTTACGTTGTCCCTCCAGACGAAAGATGGAATGTATACAAGCCTGTGCCTCCTAAGTTCAGCGTCGCTTGCGAAATGAAATATCTAACCGGAAACTTCAGATGATTTTTAATTTTTAGAACATGCTTTGCTAAGAAGGTCAAATGACAAGTTCCGTAATTCTTGTTGATTTCATTACGAACGAAGAAGGAATGCATGACACTTAATGCTGTAGTATTGGGTGTCCCACTTAAAAGTGGTACGCCTAACTTTCATTCTGGCGTTCACAAATAAATGGGTGGAATCAGATTAATGTAGTTGCCTACACTGAAGTATCGAATTACTTGAAGTCACACGTAATTGTTTAATATTGTTGAGTTGCGTTCGACAGTTTAAAAGTGATTATTTGCGTAGATTGTTGTGCAAATTTTGCGGAGAAATGGTGCAGTTTGCATTTGAACACCGGATAGATATTGTTGAATTTTACATAAAGACAGGGTCCATTAAATAGACTAAAGAAATGTTTGTGGCGAAATACGTTGGTGTGAAGCCTCCCACAACCAATTCAATTCAAAAGATGTATAACAAATGGAAGACTACAGGATCCGTTAGTAATGTTTTGAAGAAGAAGCGTCCCACAGTGAAGACCCCAGTGGTAATGGACAGAATTCGCAGTAACATGTTGAGAAGCCCCAAGAAATCGATACGAAGATTATCTCAACAAGTTGGTGTATCCCGCACAACATGCCATCGTGTACTAAAAGAGCTCCATTTCCGACCATTTCGTGTGACCGTAGTGCATGAATTGAAAGAACCAGACAAAGCTAAACGAGTTACTTATTGTAACTGGATGTTATCTTCGATTGCTGATGGTTACTTGGATCCTTTGCTCTTCTTCATGACAGATGAAGCTTGGTTTCATCTTTCTGGTTACATCAACTCACAGAATTGTAGATTTTGGTCACAGGATAACCCGCACGTCGTGCATGAGGAACCTCTTCACCCAGAGAAGATAGGCGTTTGGTGTGCAGTGTCTGGAACACGCATTATCGGACCAATTTTCTTTGAAGAAACTATCAACAGCGAAAGATAACTGCAGATATTTGAGTCGTTCTATGCACAGTTAACAGAAAATGAAGACACGGAGTCTTTCAACAAGATGGTGCCACTGCCCACACCTCCAACCAGAGTATGACCCATATAAGTGAAGTGTTTCCCGAAAACAGGCTTGTCAGCAAAAACCTTTGACCTGCGCGATCACCGGACCGGATTTTTTTATGGGGAGCTCTTAAAGGAAAAGTGTACGCTAATAACCCTCATACGATAGACCAACTGAAAGAGAGCATCACAAACGAGATAAATAACATCTCCCCTGAAGAATTACGACGTGTTTCTCAGAACATTGTACTGCGAGCGCAGCGATGCCTGGATGCTGGTGGATGGCACTTTCAGCATTTGTTATAAACCAGAGAGTTTTACAGTTTTACACAGTAAGTGTACCTGACCTATCATAAGATGTGAAAATGTAATTATATGATGACACATGTCTTGAAACTCTGCTGTATTTACATATGAAAAAACAATTCAACTAGTATGAAAAACAGTCAGTGAGTCGTACCACTTTTAAGTGGGACACCCGATATTATTACATCAGATCATCTTTTATCTTGCTCTCGTCGATTGATCTCCGTACGTTCTTCTTCTCGTTGTCTTATTCGTCCAGAGTCGCGCTTACTAGAACATAGAAACGTTTACCGGAACGTTGAAACGTTTATACAGAAAGGTTGAAACGTATTGTCACGAATAGTCGAACGTGTCGCGAAAGACAAAGTAAAAAAAAATAACGCCCAAATTCAAAATCGGCCAAACAAGAGATAGTAAAAAAAAACATGGAACCTTCGGTATTGCGTTTTTTAACCGACCTGCCCCCGGAAGTGATGTATAAAATTTTCAAAAATTGTATTGGACGAAGATAATAACATCCATTGAATGATCGACATTTCTTAAATTTCTGCGGTGTTCGCTAGATGATCATCAAAAACTACATTTATAAAATTATAGGGAGAATAATTGATAATCCAGAAGTCCCGATTGTGATAATCCAAATGTCCCGATTGTGATAAGGGGAGAGATGGACGCGATACTGGACGAAAACGACAAGGAAAAGAAGAACGTAACGAGATTAATCGACGCGAGCAAGATAAAAGATGATCTGATGTAATAATACTACAGCATTAAGTGCCATGCATTACTTCTTCGTTCGTAATGAAATCAACAAGTTATTCGAATTACGGAACTTGTCATTTGACCTTCTTAGCGAAGCACGTGCTAAAAAATAAAAATCAACTGAAGTTTCCGGTTAGATATTTCATTTCGCAAGGCACGATGAACTTAGGAGGCACAGGCTTGTATACATTCCATCTTTCGTCTGGAGGGACAACGTAACCAACCATACAATGATGATAATATTTATGAATTTGTTCGGATTGAGAAAGATAAAAATTTCATGCAAGAGCCACCTTCTTTTGAATATCCCCTTTCCTCTGTTCATATCTTCCATCCTTCATTTCTATTATGTTTCCCGCTCGTCATAGTCAAGTGTGTTATTTTTTGTTTGATTTTTTAGCACAGCTCTTCGTTTTCATTTTTCTTTCAACGTACAAATTCATGTTATCACGTCATGGAAATTCTTCTCCTTTTTGCATTGCATAATTGAAGATTTGTAATAACACAGGATGAAAATGCTATTGGCGAAACTTACGAGGAGAAAGAATTTGTAAGAATTCCCTTGTCAATATGAATACCATATTACTAACTTTGTTTTTGTTTAATACGTGAAACCATATTACATTGAATATTAACTAATTAATTAATCCTCTACCCTTCTTGAACCCAAAAGTTCATGCTTGCAGTTCGAACTGTCCTTATCCTGAGCAAGATCTATATATATATATTTTAATTTTTTAGTTCCTTAGATATGGAACGAGGAGACAAAAGTTTATGAGGAGAAAAGTAACATGAATTAAGCTTTCTTTTAATTTCCTCTTTAATATCATTTTCATTTTGTTAGTATTACTCCTAAGTATTTGGATTTGGAAAACTGGTTCAAACAAGTTGTTATCACTTGGTTTCGGCCTGTAAGCACATGTCTTTAGATTTCTCATTGCTAACTTCTAAACCTATCTCTTTAGCTGCTTTCAAAAATATTTTAGCATTATTCTTAATTGTATTTACATCATTCCACAGTAAGTATACATCATCTGCATATGGTAACAGTACTTCGTTAGTTTTTTTACCTTCCTAAAAGCATATAATAAGGCAAATCTAAAGGAGCAATGGAGATAATGCATCTTCTTTTTTTTTTTAAATCCATCATGAATTGTACATTTGTTAGACATATTAACAAGTTTCTTATTTATTCCAAACTCGACTAATTTATCTCTTTGGCATCTTTAACTTCAATCAAGTTTGGTTCTGGAACTATAGGTTCTGCTGTGCGTACTTAATTCATTTCTGATTTATCTTCTACATGAACATTTAAAACGTCATTAAGGTAGTTCTTTCATCTATTTAAAATAGTCAGCCATTTTTTATCAAGTTCACTTTAGGTTGCCACCCCTTTCTCAATTCATTTGCACCTCTGATACTTTTATTTCAATTTCGTTAATTTTACTTTTCAAGTAATCTTTTAAACATGCTGTTCTTTATCCACCTAAGTCTATTTCTATTAGATTATGCGAACCAAGGCTTACTTTTTCTTGATTTATACTTTATTTAACTGCTGATTCTATTGCATTACGTATGTGCTCCCAATTCTCATTTACGTCTGTTTCATTTAAATCCTACAAAATATCGAATCTATTTAATTCATATTTTTGGAGGTACGCAGAATGAAAAAAAATGTACAATTGTATAGGTTGAGGTTTATTATGTGGAAATAAGTTTCATTAATTTTCATTAAGTTCATTTTATGCCAGGGATTGTATATTTTTTATAGTTTGTATACTGGTATGTGCTTTCATTAGGATTTTTTAATTAAACAAAATAGGTTTGTTAAAAAAATAATCGTTGGTTTATATGATAATATTTCTTGTGAAGCATTTTTGTTGTCCGTGTTGAAGTTTTTCTGTTTTAACAGGACTCGAATTCTTCAGGGGGCGAGGGGGTTGAGTTTTTCGATAATATCACGCATTCCATGTTTATAAGTAATTAAATTTTCAATAGAAAGCGCATCCTTTATCGACGTTTCATGAGATTAGGTCTCCAATTAATTTTGCTGAGGGTGTAGGGTGTCCATGTTCGAGATCCGCCTTTCTTTGATTTCCACCGATTTGTAGAAAGCGCCCAATTCATACGAAGCAAAAGAAAATATTGTGTGTGTGCAAATTTCGCCCAATGGTAAGGTGGAAGGGTTGTGAATAGTTTTTCCGTTGTTGGTGTAGAAAGCAGAAAAAAAAAATTCGTCAATTTTTTGTGTTCCGTGTTAGAAATGTCAATAATCGTTATTTTAAAAAAATATATAGTTTCGTTCGTCATATTTTTTTTAAATGGATTTTTACAGTTTTTTATGTAGCAATTTCACAGGTCCTTTCTTTTCGATGATGGTATGTTGTAGTTTTATGGGAGAAATATATTTTTACACCCCGTTGTTTCCAGTGATTTTTCTTAGAGTTAGCGAAAGTGTGCTATCGAATTATACTCTTGGCATGACGTGGCACGGAAGTAGATTGTTAGCGTGCAGGGCTGAAAAAAGGAGACTGAGAGTGAAAACTTAAAGTTTTGCATCCTTGTACTTGATGAATTGATAGATTTTTTTCGGAACATGGAGTTTTTATAGTGACGTGCACCTGGTATCGAAAATTCTAATGTATTTTTGTTTTGGGTTATAAGTGTGTTATTCGATACAAAACTGGATGCCCTTTCTTATTTTTGAACTCCACATTATTTGTAATAAAACCGATGATAATGCAAATAGGTGACATGATAGCAAAGAATAAAATGTTGCAAAAACTGATAAGTTTATCACGATAGGGAATTCAAAATGTAAAATTTTCATTATCCTCCGCTTACAAATTTCCTCTTTTCTCCGATATCTATCTTGATCAATTATCTCCCTACCTCTTAGAAACATGTTCTCTACCTTTTTTAAATGTACAACAAAGGCAGTTGACTGTTGTTCGTCGCAACAAGGGAATAATATTGGTCAAGGATGGGGCGTGGTGATTTAACACATACTGACAAAAACCAGTTGTAAAATGCTAGTGTGTGTCAGTTTCTAAATTCAAGTACTAACAAATGAAAAATGATATTAATTCGGAAAATGTGTGTTACTTTTCTCTGTCTTGTGAAAGTTAAAATATATACAAAGTAGTAATTTTGTCCATGGATGCAAAAAACTTCGTTCCTTTCATTGAAAGAGTACATTTATTAAGCGTGTTTAAAAAATAAAATCATGTTGCATTGAACAAAAAAAATATATAAGAACAACGTTGTTGCTTGTAGAATTGTTAATTAGAATATGAAACTAGATGAGAGAGAGATAGTTAATGTAAAGAGGAAGAATGAATAAGAGAATATGTGCATAATATCGCAGAAACTAAAATTCTTATATTATAAATACATAAAATCTGAAGAACTTGGAAGTTTTTGTCTCCTAACAGATCTAAAGGACGAGACAATAATATAGCCAACTAATAATATAACTAAAACTCACATGGAAAAATCTTCTCCTCTTTACATCGCAACGACGAGGATAAATAATGATGATCAATTCCAATGTTGTATAGCGATCGAACTAATTTTCTTTTTCTTTTTTTCAGATGCCGAAATGAACTTTTTTCCCCTCCTGTCAGACGAGAGAAAACTTTAGTTATCACACATTCCATTCATCCATGTTACTTAACCAAGAATATGCTTTTTTTCGTAAGGTTCTATTTTTTCCCATACACGTCAAGCGAAGAGGAAACAGGTGGTGGTCAACGATCGCACCAACATCAAGATCGTGTGCGAATTTCACAATGCACTGCCCGATGACACCGTGTGCAGCGTCATCCTGGTCGCCGAGAAGTCCTTCGTCCAAGATGTGAAGAACGAAAGGGTGACGAAACAGTTCTAACGCATCAAAGCGAATATCTCCAAAACGATGAGAGATAGAGCAAAATTAAATCGAAAAATCTCCCCCCGTCAACCCGCTTGTCGCTTTTGGTGATTTGTACGAAATTTGGAGGTCCAAGGGTGGGCCAATTGCCGATCGTTCGTAAGTAGTGTAATCATGTACGTTCAACATCACACTTGGTACGAGACCTATTATTTTTATTAATTTAAGCACAATGGAAAACCTATTTTGATGATGCTTTTGTCGATTTTATACTATTGCAACTCTGTGATTTTTCATCTCGTATTTTGTACGAATGTCATAATTTCTGAAGAGTTAAATACACCACACCCACCTACACCTATTTACTTCTGTTCCATTTCCGGTCTATTTCGGTTCACTTCCGATCCACTTTCAGTTTTCTTCCGGTCTACTTCCGGTCCAATTCCGGTCTACTTCCGGTTTACTTGACAGACACTTTTGAGTTTTTCCAGTTTTTGTTGTTTTCTGATTGGTTGGTTATGACGTAATGCGACGACGTGGTGTTTTCTTGAACATTATTCTGCTTTAGCAGCTGGTTCCTTTAGTACCAGAGGTGTGTCGATGCTGGATAATGGCGTAGCAGGGAAATCTAAATAAATATTAGCAGTAAGAGATACCAATTCATTGATGAGGTGTTTATTTTGTTCTGGCACGCTCTTAATCTCTTTACCAATACCACTGATTGCATCGATAATAGGTTGCTCATGACGCTTGTGTATTTTGTAAAAACCTCGATTCTCTGATTTCCAACCTTTGAAACGTTTGGACAAGTACTCTCGTCATTTCGAATTATCTTCTATTTTACGTTTTGTCATATTTATTTTTTGATTAATGGTTATTTTATATCGTTTCAACGTTTAAAAAGTCGTTGATTTTAAGTCTAAACTTACCATTGTTAGGTTTCAGCGTCATGTCGATAGTAACAAATCCAAAATCGTCGCTGCTCTAACAAGATGAACAGAATCTTGAAAATTGGTTGTAATTTAAGTCTCCTCCCACATAATCATCGTATACATGTTTCAAATTATTATGATCTTGACGAAACAAACAGATTAAGTTTGTATTATCTCGTAGTAATTGTTTGGGAATTTTGGAATAAGTTTGAGTTAAATAAAAGCAGTCTATTTCTTTGTGACGACCCTGTGTAAAAAAATTGAAATTTCATTCTGATGTTCCAGAATAACATCATCAAATACCGCAACAGAATTTTTCAAACATTGGTCGAGAGGTTTTATTGATGATGCCCAGTACCTTGTACAGCTTCATGAGTTGTTGGTATTTCGGTTGTTCTGAACTTCTTGAGAATAGTTACAAGTGTCTATTTTTCCAATCTAGCCAATTGGGGGCAAGTAGGAAATTATCAACCAGCAAAGTGGTTTTTCCACAACCTGATGGGCCTGCAATGAGACATCTTATGTTATCAGGTAACAACTCTCCATTTTTCTTATTAGTTTCCACTACATCTGGTAAACGCTTCCATTTTGGTGTCAAAGAATCACCTGTCCAACTTTTGTTTGGCAGACCTAACCATTTCACATACAATTTATTATTTTTCTTCTTCAAAATTTTCTCGATTAGATATGTATCTCGATATTTTGTTTACTAAGTTCCTCTTCATAGAATCTCCCTTTCAATATTTCGTTATGATTATCTTTTATTATATATGTATTTCTATTCCCTTGTAAAACTTGAACCACTGAGAAAAACTCCGTACTCCAATTTTTAGTAAAACCTTTTTCGAATAACTGTTTATATTTACTGACCCTTACCTAATCCCCTATTTTAAACTTTGGCTTGTTGCTAGTGTATGTATATTTTTTACAATAAGCACTAGAAATCAATCATTGCTCATCAGATCTGGTTACCTCAGCAGGTTTCATTTGAATAGTACTGTGTACTGTATTGTTGTAATCATGAACTAGCTCGGGTAAAATTTGCACCCACTTATAATTGCCCTGTAGAGTGAATTGTCTCTACATGCAATTTTTTAATGTCCTGTTGAATCGTTCCACTATACTAACTTTCAGATCACTGTGTGTAGAATAATGTTTAATATTATGTTGTTGCATTAACTTAGCAAATGTAGAATTGTAAATTTCTTTCCCTCTATCTGTCTGTAAATATTTTGGTATCTTTCCCTCACTGAATATCAACTTAAAGGCCTCGGTAACACAAGTACCAGTCTTGGATTTTAGGGGAACAGTCCATGCATATTTGCTAAAAGTATCAATAACTGTAAGCATATATTTGTAACCATGATTTATCTTATCCAATTTTTTTAAAATCCCCCTTGGAGGGGCCATCTCGATGAGATCAGCCTGGAATAATTAATTTATACCTTTCTTTACTACACTTAATCGCTTGTAATTGCGACGGGCTCGTTTGTGTAATTCATGAACTATATCTTGTCTTGACATCGAGTTCGAAGTGAGAATATCGCATAAAATGGATTGTCGTCAGGGTATAACCGCATTATGTCAAATATTAGCTTGTCACCAATTTCAATATCAAAAACTGATAATTGTTCGTCGTCATGTACTTTATCTTTATTGGTAGACTCATCCCAGTATGCAATAGGTATTTGAACTGCCTTGTGTATACCATCTTTTCGCACTATAGTAAACTGAGGAACTTCAATACGTTTTCCATGTTTTAGAAAACTAAACTTCAAAATTCGTAAACTACCATCAACAAAAAATTCATGTACCTGAGTGTACGGATATAATTTGTAAACATTGCCAGCATTGACGTACGTCCAGTGCCCTCGAGCATTTGGAACACTTTGTAATCTAACAATTTCCATAGAATAAAATTGACGAGTATCTACGTCATCTAGTCTGCTTAATACCTGTTCCAAGTGTTCGTTGATAGTACGAACCAACTCATCGTAGCTAGGTTTGATTTTTACATCAAGATACAGTTGTTTATATTCCTCTTTGAGATCGTGAAGTTGAGTAGCAAAACCTGAAAAAGCAGATTCTTTACTTGCTTCAAGAGTAGTAATTTGTAACGTAAAATTAGAAATAATCTCCTGTAAATTTTCCACAAGTTTCAATTTAGAACTCTGGGTAGCAAGATCGTGTGCTTTACTTCTGATTTCTGTAAATAATGCATGTAGTTCGTTAATTATTTGATTGTTGGGGAGACTAGCAACAGTTTCTCTGATTTGCGCAATTTCTGCTTGAATGTTTTTGATATCCTCAGATTTTAAAATTCGATGTACTGCTCTCCTCATAGCTCTGATTTCCTGAGAAGTAGGTTAAGCAGCTACAGTATTCTGAAGTGTGGTGAGAGTTAATTTTATAGCATCGATTTCTGTTGCATCAGCTGCAGTTTTCAAAATTTCTTGCAGTTGCGTTATGTGATCCTGCGTAGGGGTAGACTGTTGCAGTGTCTGTAATTTACTATGAATGTCGTCAATAAGATGATGGAAATGCAATAATTCTGTTTCAGTATTCAAGCTTTCAAGCTTAGTAACTTGCTGTTGAACTATAGCTATGATATCAGTAATGCCAGGCAGTTTCGATTCCAGAGCTTCCTGTACACTTATTAGCTCATTTCTCATAGTTGCCATAGTACCTTCTATGTGAGCTATGGTACCTGTATCTTCCCCAAATCTTCATAAGTCTCCAACTGCAATTTGATGCCAGCAACGCTCCGAGCAATAGCATTTAATTCAGAAGATGAAGGTAAATTACTGATAAAATCTTCCAATGTCTGTAGTTTCGATTGAAATTCTGTTATAGCTGTATGCAGTTCATCTGTCTTTAATTCAGATTTGATACTTTGCAATGTCGGAACTTCGAAAGATTGAAACTGTTCTTGCAATTTAGCAATACTAGCATTTACCTGCTCATATTCTTCTTGAGTTTTGATATTCTGGATGATGGTTTGCAGTTCGGTACGAATACTATTTGCCTGGTCATTTAATTGCTGTCTCAACTGTTCGGTATTAGTTCTCTGGATTTGTCTAAATTTATCAACTTCTTTTTTCAAGTTGACAATATTCTCTTCTAAGTTCTGACGATTATCTATTGAAGCTAAATTAGTATATTTCTCAAGCAAATATTTGAGTTCTCCATCAATTTTTACTATAGAATCAGTTGAGTTTGAAGATTTGTAATCTCTGCTTGAATTTTTAGATTTAGCGAATTCTGTAATATGAGTAAATCTGATTTCAGTTTCTTTATACGTACATCTAAACTAGCAATCTCGCTTGAATGATATGGAATCTCCTGTCGCCTTCTATTACCAAATATATCCATGTTTTTTAGGTATTTTATATATTAATCAGAGGATAGATTATTCTTATTTCGATAAACAGAGGAATCAATTTATCAAACTCTCCAATTATTTCAGCATACAAAAATTCACCAGCTTCCACATCATAAGACGTATCAGGAAGTAATGTACTATGTTTAATTCTATACAAATTTCGACCTATGTGCAAAACTGCCGCACTGGGTGGTGAAACGTTTATTTGAATTTTCCCTCTAACAGGTAAGTTATATGATGATAAATTATTATTAAGTACAAATAAGTGCTTTCTAGTATCCTCGTCAACATGAGATCAAGTACTATTCAAGTGAACAAGAAGTAACCCTTTCAATTGATGATAAATTTCTCTCAATACATCCATGTTTAGTGGAATTCTCTCTACAGGATGATTATGTTGTTGCTTTTTAAATCCAAAAATATTCATTACGTTTTATTTTATATTATCTATTTTTTATTATATAGAAAATATATAGTTGTACTAAGTATAAAAAATTAATAAGCACATATAGTAAAAAAATATCATCCTGTGCTTAGCACATGAAAACAAATTATGAGCAGCACTGCAACAACACGTCGGCACTCTTCAAACACTCTCACGATACTGACTGATCTGTAATGCTTTCGCATTTAAATAACCTAAGCGCGGACCGCGTTGAAAACATCAAAAATAGTGAGAAAATCAGAAAACACCCATTACGTTATAATCCAACCAATCAGAAAACACCACGTCATCGCATTACGTCATAACCAACCAATCAGAAAACAACAAAAACTGGAAAAACTCACAAGTGTCTGTCAAGTGGACCGGAAGTAGACCGGAAGTAGGCCGGAAGTAGACCGGAAGTAGACTGGAAGTGGACCAGAAGTAAATAGTTGTAGGTAGGTGTGGGTGTGGGTGAGTGTAGGTGGGTGTACGTGTACTTTAACAGGTAAGAAATTATGGCATTCGTACGAAGTACGAGATGAAAAATCACAGAGTTGCAATAGTATAAAATCAACAAAAACATCATCAAAATAGGTTTTCCATTGTGCTTAAATTAATAAAAATAATAGGTCTCGTACCAAGTATGATGTTGAACGTACATCATTACAGTACTTTCGTAACTTCGAAGGTTGCATTGGCATGTTCGTGTCCTCTCTGACTGGAAATTAAAAAATGACGTAAGCTCTGATAATTTTCCAAGTACAGCGTTAAAAATTGCGAATATCTCGAAAACGGTAAGACATATCGCGAAAATAAATAAAAAAAATGTTTCCCGTTGAACGCCATTGTCGATTTTCGTGATGTAGAGTACGTGTACGAATTTTGTTGGTCAAGGGTGGGCCAATTGCAGATCATTCGTAACTTCGAAGGTTGTGCATTGACATGTTCGTGTCCTCCCTGACTGGAAATTAAAAAAATAACGTAGGCTCTAAAAATTTTCCAAGTCCAGAACTAAAATTGCGAATATCTTGAAAACGGCTGTAAGTGATAGCGAAAAATAAATCGAAAGATCTCCCCAAACACAACCCCTTGTTGATTTTGGTGATGTAGAGTACGTGTACCAAGTTTGGAGGTCCTAAATGTTCAAGGGTAGGTTAATTGCCTAACAAAATAAACATAGGTTATCATGGTTGACCCCTCTGTCGAAAATTTTCCAAGTCCAGCGTTAAAAATTGCAAATATCTCGAAAACCGTGAGAGATAGAGAAAAAATAAATCGAAAAATCTCCCCAAACAGAACCCCTTGTCGATTTTGGGGATGTAGAGCATGTATTCCAAAGTTCGGTGGTCCTGAGTTCAAGGGCAAGGGGTGTTTGCACCCCCCAAAACTTTGATTACTCGTAACTTCCAAACATGTAGCCGTAGAGAGGTCGGGTTTAGTGTGTTGGTCGAGTCTCGGTGTCCTCTGTCCTCCCATACCAAAATTAGTATAGGTCATCATAGAACCAATTTTCATCAATCAAAAATTTTCCTGCCTCTCTGTCAAAAATTGGTGGGCCAAAAAAAAGGGTTTGGGGCCAGGGAATACAAGAAAAAAACAAATATTTCTTTGCTTGAAAGAAAAGCCCACATTTGGTTTACAACTCGCAATACAGAAATGAGAGAGGTGGGGGGAACATTCGGTTTACAAAAATCACGATATGGAAACCTTAATGTTCCGAAATAAGAGGTGTGAACATTAGGTTTTTACAAAGGTCACGATATGGAAACATGAGGAAAGCAACATTAGGTTTACAAAGCTCACGATATAGAAACATATACATGCTTTAGAAAGTTACAACAATGGAGCGGAAAACTTAATGTTCCGAAATGAGAGGTGCGAACATTATGTTTACAAAGGTCACGATATGGAAACCTGAGGAAAGCAACATTAGGTTTACAAAGCTCACGATACAGAAACATAGACATGTTTTAGATAGTTACAATAATGGAGCGGAAACCTTAATGTTCCGAAATAAGAGGTGCGATCATTAGGTTTTTACAAAGGTCACGATATGGAAACATGAGGAAAGCAACATTAGGTTTACAAAGCTCACGATATAGAATCATTGACATGTTTAGGAAGTTACAATACTGGAGCATGTGTCTTTGAAAGTTCGTTTTTGACACTCACTTTTCAGAGCCTTTTCTTCGCTCTTTTAGTTCATCACTGCAATGAAAGAGCCGCGAAACGTAGAGAGAAAGTGAGTTCGTGCACTAAAATGACTAGTTTTTGAAGGGTCAAAGTTGGGGTTGTTTTCAAAGGCATATTTCTGCACTACTTACACAGTTCTTTCTTCTTCATGACGTCGAAGCGAGGACCCCGCTGGATAGCCATGCTTCCCCGAAAGGTTTGCGCGAACATGGAGAACTAAAACCGCCTTAGAATCTTTGGCAAAGCGCACCCCGCGCTGCAGAGCATCTCCAAACTCGCCATCAAGCAGTTAGAAGACCTGATGACAATAGACACAGCCAAGTAACAGTAGTATAGAATGTCCTATTGCTGGGCCACAAAAGTATGACCCCCCTTAGATTGGTTTTGGCTACACTTAAAACTATGTCAAGATGCTTATATAAGCTTATTGCTTACAGTGTGCTACTCTGTCGAATCCAAGAATTAAATAAAATATCCCTCGGGGATTTCCCGTGGAAAGTATGACGCCCCTCAGATTGATTTGGCTACACGTACAAAAGCTGCATCTGTCAGATTGTTGTCCATAGGACCGTAAAAAATATGGCCCTCTTGGCATTGTTTTGGCTACACTTAAAGCTAAGCCGAGATGCTCATATGAGCTTATTGCATTTAGTGTAATACTCTGAAAAGTGTGCTTAAATACTTGACAGTCAGTTCAGAGTATTAATATGTTAACCCGAATATTTTAATTGGGCACCAGGCGTAACTTGTATATCTAGTACTAAGACAATGCATTGTGCAGAGGTTTCCTAAAATTGCTCTGTGACTCATACGTTTCTTACATCATAAACATATGATTTTTCACCTATAAGAATAACACAACATATGGTATCAGCAGAGGGTGTATCATGAAATTTAAAGATAATTTTAATATTTGTCCTGTCATTAACCACAACCTGTTTGCATTTTGAGGTGTTGATGACAACATCATTCTCTGTATTTTGAATTCATCTGGTGAGTAATACATGTTAATATTCCCGGTGGTAACTCTTTTGTATGCTGTATAGGCCTGGTATAATTTGAGAAAATCATCCTTGGACATGTTTAAATTATAATTTTAACTGGGAAACACCACGTTTCGGCCATTTTTAAGATATATGTTCTTGATGTTGCAGATATCGAACTTACTTGAATTTTTTTCCGGTCTGAAACAGTACCACTACAAAATCTGGCATGTCATATTGTATACTGGAGAACGAATTCGTAGCATCGAATTCGTAATAGCTACTAGTGAAAGGTTTCTGGACACATTGATATGTATAAAATTGTATAGGCACTAGTGGATTATTCAATATATATTGGGTTTTTATTTAAAAGCATAACTCGAATTCAACTACCGGAATTCTTAGCTCCATACTCTGGATAAACATTTGCCCTCGTCAGGGATGGTATTGGGCAGCTTTGCACCAGTAGAGTTTAATGTACTGTACGCATCAAAGCATTATTATCATTGGCAGCTCTTCGAAATGTGATTCTTAAACACCAAATAATATCTTTGTAATCGGAAAACAATCCTGGCAACAGGCGCATAGGGAGCAGTCCAGTGTGGCTCTTGGTTAATATTTTATCGCCAGCCTCAAATCCGCCTATTTTGTAGTAAGAAGCGTCGGTCTTGGATAAGTTCAGTGTGGCCAAAGCTCTAGATGTAATACCAGGGTAGTCTACTCTGTTTATAACAACACCATGCTTTCTGATCTCGATTTGAGAAAACAGATGCGGTACGAAATTGTCTACTAGTCTTATATTTGAGTTAGCCGGATACTCTGTGCCATCGAGCTTTACAACATCAAACTTGATATAGAGGTCTGCTCTGTGGGGGTGTATAAAGCCATCCCCTACGTCAAGGTCAACATCAATCTCTGTGTTGTCTTGATTCAAATTTGCAAAAGTCCTACTGTTCGGGGGGAACGACTGTATCTCGTAAGCTTCAAAATTGTCCATTTTTTGGTATGGTATTTTATATAGACATTGATCTCTATGATAGCGGTTGTTGTGGCTCCAGCAAAATCAACTAATTCACCTTTTTCGTTAGTCACCACCAAATCGATGTGGTCCATTCTATTATGGGACACAGGAAAATATAATGTTGGTGATGGAGTGTAGATGATTGGATCCAAGAATTCAGTGTTAGGTTTGAATGATGCCAGTTTCTTTGTGAGTGCCTATGCCATCTGATTTGGTGATCATACCCTCGACCACATTACAGTGAATATTCAGAGTCACTATGACTAAGAATTTAGGTATATTCATAGCAGTGTGTCTCATGGCTTGTTCAAGTTTATTTTGTTCTGGAAGCCTAATAGCTCACCTACAGTACCCAGAACTACTGTCTCTGTAGCAGACACAATCTCTACTCTGTGAGTGACAGAATTTTGACATAACACTACACCACTGGGTAACTGAGCATTTAGAGTAGACAGATTATATTGCCCTGGCGTGATGACAATTTTTTGGTCACCAACTGCACTCTTGTTGTGGTGTGTAATGTTGGGGATCAAGTACATGCCATAGAATGCTCTGAGAGCTATTGTTTTGGGATATACAATATCATTATGTAGTTTGAGTTTCAATATTGAATTCTGGCTGGTAAGATGGAATACGCCCATGTTGTTTCAGATACCACAAGGCTTTCTGAAAATCTTCAATCGATGGTTTATTTATTTGAGACAGATATCTAAGAATAGATAAACGCAGATGTCCACAATTAACATCTTGGAAAATTTAAATACGCTCGTCATTGTAATAAATATTAGTAGATTTTAGATATTTCACTAAGTTCGTAGGTGGAATGCCTCCAAACGCATTGAATACACATGCTTTGTTTGAATATTTAAGATAGCAGATCCAGTGAGTGACCTGATTTATGTATTTATCTAAATTGGCTATTCCGCACTCTTTTTTGAGCGGTTGTTTTGGTAAAGAATCAGACATGTATACACGTCTAAAATTTTTGATGCCGAGTAGTTCGATTAAAGCTTCGATATCTTGGTTGGTAAGCTGCACTTGTCTTTTTAAAACTTATTCATAACTGTTTTAAGACCTTTACGTTGTCTCTCTATGGCCAGATTATGGCGCTTCTGTTCAGCTAATTCTGCCCTATTTTTCTTGGCATTTATTACTGTTTTTTCTATGGCAGCTGATCCCCCTGCTAAGCTATCAACTGATCCTAGCGCTACTAAAATAGCCGGGATACTTAATATGAAGCCCCCAACATGGGATTCTTTCCTGGAATGCTGTAATTTTTTAAATTGGGGGTACTAAGTAACAATTTCATACCGTGGTTTTTGGCAAGACAAGAGCTTTTTTCTTTCGCTGCTTTTTGATGAAAAGATTATCGATAGTACCAAGACATTTGAGACCTGCATATGGTATCTGATACATAACACACTTGGCCTTCATTGTAGGTTTATTATATAGAATTGACCAGCTTAAGATCCAAAATTTAAGTTTTAACAATTATTAGCGGGCTAGTCTGTATATATATATATATATATATATATATATATATATATATATATATATATATATATATGTATATGTATGTATATATATATATATATATATATATATATATATATATATATATATATATATATATATATATATATATATATATATATATATGTATATATATATATTACAACCCCCACCACAGTTCTTGTTTGGTGCTCATAGCTATGGTGGTCCCCAACGCTGCTATTCTTTCACTCAAAGAAGCATATTTGCTATTAATCTACCGAATGCTGCCTCTTCTATTTTTTTGTCTGCCACATGTCGCCTATCAAGATTGGCATGTGTGTTGTATGCTATGTCATGGTCTCTACAAGCTAATTCTGGAGGATTCACACCAGGGTCCCCTGTGTTTAGTCTCTGGTCCAGTTTGGTACCGGGACCACAATACTGATAGCGTGGTATGGGTAGCTCAAATGGCAGCTTGTTTATGATGTCATTAACCAGCCCCCGACCCTCAGAGATATTCCAAAATTTAGGCGGTAGAGTATTAATAACTTTTATAAGATATCCAATGCCCTTAGTGTCATTGACTATGAAATTGGACAATTTGGTGGCTATCATTTCCATAATTCGAACCTTTTCGTTGTAAAAATTATGGTTACCGGCATTTTCTTCGCCAGCTATGAACAGGAACCTATCTACGAGTTTCCTGACATCGTCAACCCAGACGACGTCTTTAGGCAGGGTGCTGTACTGTTTGTTCCCGTTACCTGTCTTGATCTGTGTCTATATGGGCTTGATTAAGTTGTTGTATTTTGCTCTACTGCTAGACTTGACTCTTTTTTTGTGCAGGATCGTTGTTCTGGTACAAGGCATCCGATTTTATTAGTATTTCTTTGTAGTACTCATAGTCTTGATCTGTATAGTTGTCAGGTCGTTTGCGAGTCATCAGTTCCCACAATCAAGGTGTTCCAGGATAGTCAACAAAACCGCCTCTTTCTCCAAGATGAGATTCTGAATATACAATCAGATCATCGCCCATAAACGTTACTCTAAAATTGCCAATTTTATGTATGATGCCACCGTCGAACTCCGTGTCGGCGTATAAACCGAAGACCTCGTCTTTGCTGTCCTTAAGGGTACCTAAATATCTTTGAGCAAGAAGGCCCAATTCAATAGGATCCTGGCTAGCTTCGATTCTTCGAGGACGAACAGGACTAGGTGTATGAATACTAGAAAGGGGGGTGATTGGATAATCTAATATGTTCCGAGCAGCTACCGGCACAAGCTCAGTGATAATTTTGGTTCTGCTCTGTAACAGTTTTGATATCTTTACCCAGTTCACTAATAGCATCAATAATATGCTGTTCTGTGCGCTTGTGTTGTTCATAAAAACCTCGGTTCTCTGATTTCCATTCCTTGAATCGTTTTACAAGATAGTCTCTTAATTTAAGATCATCAACGATTGGTCGTTTCATGGTTGTTTATATACGTCTCTACGTCTAGAAAATCGTTGATTTTACTCCTATATTTACCACTATTGGGCTTCCTTGTCATAATGATTGTGACAAACCCGTAGCTGTACTGGTTCCAGCACCTACCACAAAACTTAGAAAAATCGTTATAGCTTAAGTCTGCAGCTACATACTCGTCATGTATGTGGTTGAGGTTAGTATGATCTTGACGAAACGCACATATGAAATTGCTGTTGTCTCGTAGCAGCTGTTTCGATATTTTTAAAAAGGTCTGGGCCAGGTAGAAGCAATCTATCTCTTCGTGCCGCCCCTGTGTAAAGAAATTTTGAACCTCGTTTTGATTATCCAGTATAATGTCATCAAACGCAACAACAGAGTTATCGAGACTGTCATCGAGTGGCTTAACATCTAATTCAAAAGTGGCAATATCCAGTCCATCGTATAGCTTCTTCAGCTGCTGATATTTTAATTGTCCTAAGCTCTTATAAAAAACGTACAAGTGCCTGCTTTTCCAGTCTAACCAGTTAGGTGCCAGTAAAAAATTATCAACCAGTAGCGTAGTCTTACCGCAACCCGACGGCCCAACAATAAGACAACGAATATTATCAGGTAGCAGATTTCCATTTTTCTTAGTCTGCTGTTCGGGCTCTGGTAGTCGCTTTATAACATCCCAGGTGTTCATAGTATCACTTTGTCTGCTTTGATCCAGCTGTTTTCTGGGAGGCCTAGCCATTTGACCAGTAGCTTGTTGCCTTTTTTGCGGAAGACTTTTTCTATAAGATATGTGTCGGGCTGTTTAGTTTTGTTGAGTTCTTCCTAGAATCGGCCTTTGAGAAATTCACCGCGATGGTCTTTTATTATATATGTGTTACGGGTTCCAGGTATAACTTGAACCACTGTAAATAATTCAGTGCTCCAGTTTCTGGTAAAGCCTTTTTCGAATATGTGGTTATATTTACTGATCCTTACTTGATCACCGACCTTGTATTTAGCTTTTCTGGTTGTTGGTCGATATTTAGGATAGTAAACAGTGTTGATCAATTGCTGTTCGTCAGATATGGTTAAATCAGAAGGCTTCATGTTGATCGTGGCATAGACCGAATTGCTATTGATCTAGAAGTTCCGGTAGGATAGTACGGCATTTATAATTACCTTGAAGCGTAAATTGTTTATACATATGACTTTTTAGGATTCTGTTGAATCTCTCTACAATAGAGGCTTTGAGATCGCTGTAACTTGAGTAATGTCGTATTGACTGGCTCTTAACAAATTGTTGGAACACCAAATTATAGAATTCTTTGCCGTTATATGTTTGTAGATAGCGTGATGATCTTCCACTGTGATTGATGATTGTCTTGAAGGTTTTTGTAACACATGTTCCAGTCTTGGATTTGAGCGGCACAGTTCTGGCATATTTCGAAAATGTGCATATGACAGTAAGTAGATACTTGTAGCCCTTGTTGATCTTGTCTAAGTTTTTCAGCTTTCCACTTGCCATCTTAACCAAGTCAGCTTGCCATAGATCGTCTATGCCTTTTGTGACTACTGGCAGTCGCTTATAGGTATGTCTGGCTGGTCTGTGTAACTCGGCAACTATGGTTTGTCTAGACATAGTACGTAAACAAGAATATCGGAACTATGGGGTGTTCGGCAGCAGATACCGCAGGAGTTTCTAAATACAACTTATCCACTATTTGTATATTAAACTCGAGAGAACCATCATCTTCAGCATAGGCTGTTTTTAGTGTATCGGGATCTGTAAAATCCTCTAACTCCACACTGGTGACCTTTGGTATGTTGTCAGCATTGGCTATCGATAAGGTATGGTATTGGTGAGCCTGCGATTGTAACCAGTATTTGATCTTGACCGGTCTGAGTGTGCCCCTCACTAAGAACTGGTAATAAAATTGTGCAGGTGACAACATATACAGTTTGCCACCTGGTGTAAACGGTGAACCGTATTCTTTGTTGGGGACACTGTACAATTCGAGGATTACTGTGTGCTTAGGATTCTCGATTAGGCCAGTTATTTCTTTTTCTGCTGTAAGCAATCTACTCATTACAGATTCAAGATGCTCGTTGATAGTCCTAACAATCTAGTCGTTTCCTGGTTTGATTCTTATGTGCACAGCAAGTTTCTTGTATTGTTGCACAATCTCTTGAAGCTACGTGGCAAAAACAGACAGAGCATTTGCTGGGTTGGATTCCATGGTCCCTAGCTGTTGCTTGATGTTGGCTACAATTTGCTGTAGATTTTCAACAACAGCCAATTTTAATTTTGAGCTGTAAGATCATGGACTTGGGTTCTGATATCCTCAAACAGAGCATGCAGTTCTTTAATATGATGATTCGTTGGAAGAGTAGCCAATGTCTGAGTAAGCTGTTTGATCTCTGTCTGAATATTCTTGATGTCTTCAGATTTCAATATGCGATGTACGGCTCTTTTAATATTTTTAAGTTCCTGTGATGTAGGCAGAATGACCACCGTATTCTGCAGAGACTCATGGGCCAGTTTTACAGCATTTAATTCAGTAGCATCAGCTACACTACGCATATCATCTTGGAGCAGGGCTATGTCTCCCTGAGTAGATGTTGATTGTTGTAAAATTTCAAGCTTTGAATATCATCGGTCAAGTGATGAAAATGGGATAGCTCAGATTCGATGTTGAGGTTTTCAAGTTTGGTGATCTGTTGCTGGACACTGCAAGGGTGTCTACGATACCAGATAAACGGGACTCCAGAGTTTCTTGTACATTTGTCAGATCGTTTCGTACTGCTGCTATGGTACCCTCAAGATGGGTTATGGTACTTTGAATTTTTCCAAATTCTTCGTATGTCTCTAGTTGCACCTTAATGTTGGCAACACTACGAGTGATGGCACTTTGAGCATCAGAAGATGGTAGGTTGTTCATAAAGTTTTCGAGTGTCTCGATTCTTTCTTTGACCTCGGCTATGGCATTGTTCAGGGGGTTCAGATTAGGTGTCTGTAGTGATTGAATCTGTTCTTTCAGAGTAGAAATCACTAAATCGAAATCATCTTGAGACTTTATACTTTTGAAAATTGTTTGGAGCTGTGTCTGGACACTACCAATCTGCTCTTCTAGTTGCTGTTTCAGTTGCTCAGAGTTGGTAGCCTGAGTCTTAATTTTGGCTTGAAGAGCTGCTATGGCCTCCTCTAAACTCTGAAGATTATCGAGTGTAGCCAAGTCAGTGTATTTCTGGAGAAACAATTTGAGTTCTGGGTCGATTTTAAGAAGAGGGTCCATGCATTGTGATTGTAAATTGGTAATCTCGAGTTGAAGACTGGCATTGATGTGGTTTGTAGAGCTTGTAAAACGCTTCTTAATTTTTTGATTCTGACGTCAAGCATCAGAATCTCGTCGCCGTGATCTTCGCGCCTTGTATGGCCAAATATACCGTCAGCATTGTGTTTTTAGCGGTTATTTTTTATAGAGTATCTGATTCTTAATTCTATAAAAAGAGGTATACGCTTGTCATAGTGTCCCAGGACCTCAATACATAAACAGTCACCGGCAGAGACAGTATATACAGTGCCAGAAACCATGTTTGAGTGCTTAATTCTGTAAATATTTCTGCCTACTGAAACCTTGACATTGCCCTCGGGGTTGTAATAAATTGTAATTGACCACCTACAGGTAACTGATAGTGGTTTAAGTTATTGTTAAATATGTACAATGTTTTACCTATATTAACATCAACATCTGTAAATATGCTATTCAGATGAATAATTAACAAACCACTTAGTTTAGATAGCATAGATTGTATATCAGGAGAGGGTGCTGGTGTTGGCAGGTCCATAATAGAGTGTTTTTGAACCCAAATAAGTTCATCGGCATGTTTATTTATTGAAAACCATGCTCTGTGATTGGGCATTGATAGCCACTTATCAAGTCACAATGACCCCATGTTAGATAATGTATACCACATGATAAAACGCATCTCTTACCGTCATGTGGGTCCAGAGCCACTTTTCTTACAATATTTGTAGTCAACAAGTGATCCAAACTCTGGATTCGACATTCTGATGTTCTGATTGTACTACATCATTTGAGACAATCTTCGTAATATTCAAATTTGAGCTCTTTGTCCTACCAATGCCCTTAGCTTTTTTGGTGACAGCACCACTGGATGTTTCAAAGCTGTACATCTTGGCCCTTAACCCAGCAAATCATACAATAACATCGCCAAGTGTCTCGTCTTTTAACTTACCAGGCACCTTTTTCTTGTGGGGTTGAATATTCAGATGGCCAGGCAATTCGGTAGTATCGAAATAGTCAAGCAATGCAGGGTCTTCCATATCTTCATAGACATCTTCTGTCTGAATATCAAGGATAAAGCTATCCGTGTCCATATACGTCAGTCTTATACGATCATCACAAAAAGGCTTAAGCACATCGTAATAAAGCTCCAGCATGTGTAATTTGGCCAATTCTAATATTACAGCCCCTACATAAATAGGCTTATCAAACTTGATCTTTGTTTTATTTTGTTAAAAAGCGCCAGATTATCGTCATAAATTATTCTGTAATTGAAGTTAGTCTTTGCTACAAATTTTTTGCTCTGGCTGGGGTCAGTAACCAATTTGACATCAGTATTTTTCTGACATTTTCTATCGTGTTACCATACACCGAATTGACCATCAATTTGAACAAGGTCTTATCAAATTGGGTTATCGCACGTGTTCGAAGCTCGGTGTTTTTATCAATGTATTGCTTCAACCACCTTGAGTGCTTGAACCTCAAGATTTTGCCAACCTTGGTCACTTGAACACCATGACGCATCAGGAACTGGTGGTTCTTGTAGTATATGTCATAAATCTGTTTTGGCTCTAGAGTCATCATCAGCTTCTTCTGTTTAGAGCCAGGCGGACACTGGAACTCAGCAATTGGAGGCAGATCAGAAAACTGGCTATGCAAATTATCAGGAATTGCCAGATGGACGTCTAAGAACAGGCCATAGTCACTGTATGAAATTCTTGAAGATCCTCAATGTCGAAATCTTCGACCCACTCAAGCCCTGCATATGGCAGTTTTTTCATCATGGCATAACCATACAGGCTTTGGCATCCACATAAAGTATATAGTTCGATGGTCGCTCAGAATCATAATCGGGAACACACTTGTTGTTGGCTCTGGCATATCTTTGAGAACATTGTACCATGCCGCCTCGTACACATTGTTCGATGAAAAGATACATGTCCTGGTCCTGGATCAGATCCAATTCTATTTTAGTCTTCAAAACATGGCAGACCATGCTAGGCCTTTAGCCTAAAAATTGACCGGATCCAGCTCATAATTTTGCATCGATGACGTTCTAAATGCTTCAAGTACATCGGCTAAGAGCGTCACATCAAGTATCAAGTATCTCTTATGATAATCACCAAGCATCTGGCATTTCAAGTTGGTCCACATCAACTGGGCGTGGCAAAAATCATCATCACTAATTCCTGATGCTCTGAGTTTTCTGTAGAACTCTTGTTGCGGTGGCAGAGCACACTCATCAAATTTGGAAAAATCGGTAACAAAGTCGTATGGGTTTACACCCTTACGCCTAATCAAATTCAGGTCCAAATCTGTAAACATGTCACATGTGATTTTGAATTGGGCATCAGATAATTGGCCAGCAAGAGTAGCCAAGCTAGCCGACAGAAATCTGTATGAATCTAGAAATCTTAAGTGTATATACCTGCCATTAACATTGATTATCTTGCTAATAGCAATATATTTTTCGTCATTTTCTGCTAAAATATCTAAATCCTGCTTGACAAACCCCTCGTATCTGATCAGATGATGAAAATCATAATTGGATGCCCCGTGACAAAATATAGGGACAAATTTTGGTCTCCGGATCTTAATATTACAGCTACTACACACAGCCTTCTCATATTTGCCGTTTGTATGACAATGGTGATGCACCTTGTTATTTGTGTCCGAAAATTCAGAATTGCATACCGAGCATCTTTGTGCAATGTTGAAATCTTCGTTCTGATCATAGATGTTGATTTTAATAATATATCATAGGCTATGCGACGGCACTCATTTTCTATTTTACGTGCAAATTTTTTGGTATCATCTTGCCCCATGTATAAGTGTCCTTTACTAATAACACCATCCTGTACAACCGCATAACAAAAACTAGAAGGTTCATGTAGCTGATACGGTGTACTTGAAGACTCTTCGGGATCTGGGCTGCAGAATGCAAGCGGTTTGAGATTTGATTCAAAATCACAGATTATATATGCTGGGTGCCGCAGCAAGGCTTCGAATTTTTTGAATTTGGCATGTTCGTTTGGTTTATGCATAGCCATATGAACAGGTTTATGGTTGCCCAGTATTTTAAATGTTCAGCCAACTTGTTTTTAGCCATGTTGGTATTTTTTCATAAACACCATTTACTATTTTTCGACCATCAAACACAGTCAAACATCTTCGACACAACTTGTATATTGTATTGGATTTGCCTAGTTGTTTTCTGACTAAAGCCTGACGATTGTGTATCAGAGTGTAATGGTATGTACCGTCTCTATAAATTAAGAGCAGATCGATCAGGACAGCAGAGTCATCATCAAGTTTCCTGAATCTAAGAGGTTCTATCAAGCAATCGCCACGAGCAGCAGAAAACACATTAATAGATAATGGTCGGTCATTGCTATCTCTGGCCTCTTTTTCAAATTTATCGATATTCTGGACAAACATTGGATATTCTAAGCCATCCATAGCATCATCAAAATCATGTTCGTGCTGTTTATAATGACTTATTTGCTGTGGGTGATTTAAAACTGGAAACAAAGCGGCCAAAATACACCACAAAAAGCATTTCTGGTCGTTATTTTCTACGTTAACCACAGCTTTTCTGTTTTTCATATATATATATTTTGTGTTGTGTATATTTTCATATATTCCAGTTCCAGAGAAGACAAGTGAAGTTCCAGTTTCCAGAGACTTCCGGTTCCAGAGAGTTCCAGTTTTCGGAGAGTTCCACTTCCAGAGAATTCCAGTTACAGAGAGTCCCTGTTTCCAGAGACTTTCAGTTTCCAGAGAGTTAAGTTCCATAGAGTTCCAGTTTCCTTAGAGTTCCAGTTATAGAGCGGTCCAGTTTTCAGAGAGAGTTCCATTTTCCCGATTGTCCCAGTTAATAGCAAAGGGGCGACATCAAGGACTTCATTGGTTCCATTTGCCACCCACATGAGAAGATGCCTGTTGTTGCAAACCCCAGTGCCAATTTTCCGTGCCTCAAATTAGATAAAGTGCGACGATCCGTGCCAGTACGCAGCCCTCCAGACTGACGTTTCGAGTTCTGACCGTCGTCGTTCTCCCGAACCAAGGATCTTAAGGATACGTCACGTGTGTTCGATTCCAGCCGCAGATCCTTCAAGATCATTATGGACATGTCGCGGGATAGTTTAGGAACACTCAGGAAAGCGACTCCTAATAGCTTCTCAGGAGATATTTCGAAACGGACGCTCCAACAGTGCCTTCCTATTTTTACTGTTCCTACTGGACTCACAGCTTATTCGAGTCGGTCCTTCGTTCCCAGTCACACATGCTGACAGTGTGCCATTATCAATAAAGGAACAGGATTTATTTAAGTTTCTGACCTTCTAAGATATACTTGTATATTTTGGGGCAGGGGGGAATTTCATATATCATTAACTATTACGTTGACCATGTATATACCTTTAGGTCTTTCATTTCTTATGGGAGTTTAACGCTCCATTTATATTAGTTTCTTCATTCTGTACATAGTGTTGCCCCAGGTGGCCCTATAAATTACACGCTATTCAGAACAACGGTTAAGACGAACTTTTCCTTAACCGAGCATTTATAACCTCGTCATACGATCTCCAGTGCTCCACCATTGTTCCCCGTGAAAAGTGTTGTGAAAGTCGCAAACGTCCGGGTGAGCCTCACCTACTAGCACGTTGTACATCTCGTACGTCGGATGCATCCCCTCAGACATTGAGAGGCGAGCCTTTCGCTCGACGATTGCAGGGTCCCTACAACATTACTCTGCACGGAAGTCTGGGAAATGTCAATTGAGCATCAGCCGAGGCTGGTAGTACGTACAACGCTCCCTTCTTTCGGGCGAGCCGCAGATAAATGTTTTGTTTAGACTCAAGAATGTTCAGTCACACCTTGTGATATTAGGTTAAGCGTATTTGTGTTGCATTTTTATTGTTCTGCATATCCATTATGTTCTTGTAAATATAATTTCTTATTTCATTGACTTTATCGGAGGGCACGCGATACTTCAATTTTCACTAAACTTAATGAAACTTTGAGACCAATCATTCCGGTTATATACAAGAAAAAACGAATATCCTTCATATACTCACTTTTTTTGCCCGCTGCAGGAATGACGTATAACGTCGCCGACCTTCAAAAGTTGAGGAATCGGCAGGCATGGGAGTTTAACAGGAAATAGTAGGACATTTAACTCGGAGAACGGTTGGGTGCAGGAAATTTCATACACAGCCGGCTAAAGTTCGGAAATTTGAATTTTACTAAAATGGATGGTGCAAAAGGATCTCTGGGTTAGATATAGTACGATTGTCTTAGAGTACACAGTCATAGTCCGATTGTCGATTGATACGCAAAAGAGTTACCGCGAGGAGTGGTGTGCCACAGAGTTTAATTTCAGGGACCGTGCCTACATAGGGGAACCGGCGTAAAAGATCTTCACGTCTAGAATCAGAGTTAACGAACATCCTTCCCTCTTACATCATGACCACGTTGTCCAGCTAGTGGCTGCAAACGACGTTCAATCAGACATGAGTACCGGGTACCTGCAAACACTGTGAACATTATTTTGCTTAAGATGAAAACTCCTTGTCTTCAAGGGCATTTACCATAATTTTTATCAAAGGCAGTTTAAATACTATTATTGTCAGGATGATGAAAAAAAAGTAAACAGTTATTTCGGTTACTTACATAATGGCTATTGATAAATATTTAATGCTTATTTCAAGCATTTCTGGATGGATACTTCTCCTTTTTTAATGGACAAAATCGAAGACCAATGCACCCAAATAGGTAAAAATATAATAAAAAACAATGAAGTATGATGCACACTCTCATTTTGCAATTGTTATCGTAATGGCAAAATATTTTCTCGCACAATTGAGAAGAATTGAAAATGATTTTCTTAGTACATTTGCATAGTAAGCTACATTACGAGCGTAAGTTAGTAAATATGTCCCAAACTGACGTGGGATAGCTGGAAATAGCAGTGAGTAGTTTCTATAGGTGCGATTAGGTAGTAGTCCGTTCCAGCTTGGTGATGTTCAGCTCAGTTAAATTTGATTCACATATACGTTCAAGTAACGGTCAGATCACCTTCCCCTCGTGGTGCGGTCAAATATTTTTGAATGACTTTTAAAGAGAAGCATTTATACGTAGCGGTCCGGTCAAGATTTGCTTCGGTCCCGATCAGATGGAAAAAATATTTGACTAGAGCGTGAGGGGGCGGAGCTTCACTTTGCCGAAGCTTGATAGTTCATACGAACGTGTGCAACGCTAAACCCACGGTTGAGTAGCAGTCTTCAGCCCGTTGGAAAGGACACGTAACCCTGTTTTGTGCGTAGAAGATGAGAGGGCTGAAGTGAAAGACATGTTGAAACACGGAGAAAGGCGAGTATGGATAGAATTGATTTATAGAGTCAATGCGCAATAAAATCCCAAAATATTTTCCTCTTAATTCTGTAAAATATTGGTAAAAATATGCGATTTCATAAACCCGAGTAAAATAAATTTTTAAAACAAAGTAACCGAAACAACCAACTTACAATTAAAGCCATTGAAAAAATTCAATAGCGGACTACCCAAAAATATTATCCATGAGCCCAAGTTGAAATTACCCTTTTTGCATGAATTAAAATCCTTAAATCAAAAAGTTAACCTGTTGGTGGTCACATTTTTCCGGACAACAAAATTTCATTTGTGTGTGCTTGCAAAAGGAAACGAGGTATTGATCAACCCTCTATCCAAGGGAAATAAATCATTCTTGATATCTAAACGAACTTGTTCTTCGTTTGCGGTATAACAGAAAAAAAATTTTTAGTCGAGGAAGGCAACTTCACACGATGTGCGTAACAATCGGGTCCTTGTACTACTGTCCACATTTCAATAAACAGTATTATATTTTAATAGCTGACCTTCGTGGCCGAGTGGTCCCGGGTTCGAATCCCGGCCTGAGCAAGGGTGTTTGTGAGTATCGTCACTCATCCTTTTTCGCAAATTATCCAAAAGTGGAACAAAACGAAGTAAAATAAGCTAAATCAATCATTCAATCAATCCGTGGCCGAGAGGTTGGCACAGCGCGCTACGACCCCAGGTGCTCCGAATTCGAATCCAGGCCTGGACATGTGTGGCGTTCCTTCATCCATTTGTACATATCCAAACCCATTCTTAACCTCGCAATTAGTCAAAACTAACAGAAAAGCGAAGTGAATCAACCACATCAATCAAACCCCATTTTTGCAATTCTCTGTCTTCTTTATTTTCTTGTAATTAATGCCAGTGATGTAACAGACAAGTTCGTTTGAAAAATATCTTAAACATTGTAGTTAGCACCATCGGCAGTCTTCTGTACAGAAAAATGGTGTTCTCTGTGGAGAAACCTACACGAAACTCACGTTGATCATGCCTTAACCGGAGCAAAGCCTGACCGCTAGCGTGGATACCCCCTGACCGTGAGCGGTACGTTAAGGGACAGTTACCTGAGTGTTGCTTGAGCGTAGATGTGAATCAAGCCTAAAAGAAGTCGCAAGATAGCAGGCACGCAAATCGGCAGCGCAGTATTAAAATGACAATCGTGCTGGACAAGTGTGCCTTAGGAGACGAACGTGCTGATGTGCGCTTTTTGTGGGTAATTGATTTCCTGCAAAAGAAAATTCACAAGGAAGTGCTTCTTCCCATTTGTGGTGAGAAATGTTTGTCACTTAAAGCGGTGCACAAGTGGGTCGTTAAAATATCGCAAGAACGATCAAACGTTGTTGACGACGACCGAGTGGTAGTCCTCTTAAGACTGCAACAGAAGCCACAGCGCGGCGGTTGTAGGAGAATGTTTGAGCTGACAGACGAGTGACGATAGACAACATATCCACTGCAAGGAGTGTTCTCATGGTTTAGCCTAATACAAAATGCATGATCATTTGATTTTCCGAAAAGTGTGTGTACCGTTGGTACTCAGACAACTGAACGAGAAACACAAAATGCTTCGAATGGGCCTCTAAATGGAACATCTTAGTCGGTACCCATATGAAGAGGAAGATATTGATTCATTGATTGATATTTTTTTATTATTATTCGCTTTCTGTGAAACTTTTGGCTAATTGGCGAAGATGGGGATGAGTGATGATATGATGAAATTGATGAATGGACTCTCGCAAACACTCATGCCCAGGCCGGGATTCGAACCAGGGACATCTGGCGTCATAACGCGATGTGCTAACCACGGGGGCTGGCAAAGAGGAAAATATGTATAGTAAGATTGTTTCTGGGCATGTATAACAGGTGCAACATTACCATCCCTAACGAAAGAGTGATTGAATGCAATGGGAACATGCTTCTTTACACTAGTGCAAGAAATTCAAGTTTATGCCCTCAAAACAGATGTCATCTTTACAGTGTTTTGGAATTCTCAAGGAGGGCTACCAGCTCATTTAAAGGAGCGAGGTGTGAATGTAATTTCGAATCATACTTTGAGATTATCTTAAAGCGTCATGCTGCAAATCGAAGAAAACATCAAGGCCTACAAACTAGATTAGTAATTGTGGGTAAATCACGACAATGCAAGAACTCATACGGCTAGATTAACACTGAAGAGAATTGATGAATTAGGGTGGCTACTTCTTGAACTGCTGCCTCAAAACCCCAAGTGACTTTCCCCTGTTTGGGCCGCTATAGACTCGCTTTGGCGGCAAAGGTTTCACTGATGATATAGACATTGAACGTGAAGTGCGACACCAACCTAAAAGCTTTCATGCAGTACGTTTTTGGGAACTGATAAAACGATGGGATATCAGTGTATCAATGTTAGTGGAGATATGCTGAAAAATAAAACTCTTTTCAAGTAGGTATGGTATCTCACTTAGCATTATTAAAATAAAAGTTTGTGACCTACATTTTGACTTACCTTCATATATCTGAGAGCAAATATTGCATTATTTCAGGAAGAGCAAACCAATGTTACAGTCCTAGAATACATTTAATGCAACAGATTCTCATGCATATACAGGATGTGGACACATAAAAGTACCGCAGCGAATAGTTCTGAAACGCGAAGGTTTACTGTAGTTCTGAAGTCACCGATGTAAACGTGGTCGAGAGGCCCAGTGGACAGATCATGTCTGGTCTGAAGTCGCAATCTTTTATTCAGCTCATGTTCTTGAAATGGGAAGAGGGTCATGTGATACATGAGGCGATCACCCATGATACCTCACCACACATTTCACGGACGTTGGTGTTCTATCTGTCGAAGCAAATGTGGATTTGTTACGGACCAATAGTGCATGCACTTAGGGTTAACGTTATCATGATCTGTAAAGCTTAATCGTGAGTAAACAAGATACAAATCATATCAGGTGTGTCGTTTCCATGTACAAAAAATCGCATAGTTCTGAAAATCATTCCCATGGAGTTCTTGATGAAGTGAAATATGGTATGGGTGGAACTTGTGGCAACGAGGAATACGTAGCACACTTTGTTTATTTATTCCACTGTCCCTAGCGATAGCACGGGAGTTAATATGTGAATCCACAGCAACAGCGGCTAGCACTTCTCTAGTCACAGTCTTGTCTCGAGTACGTATGAGAGGCGTTACTCTGCCGGTGTCCCTCAGTTGAGTGAATAGCTTGTCAAACAGTATTCGTGACGGTTGACGTCTGTCTGAATATTTCTCTGCATACGCATGCCACGATAGTATGGCATTTTTCCTGCATTTCTCATACACTAGGATCATGTGGGTCTTTTCTGCGATCGTGAACACCATCTTCTCCGGTGTACCTATATAGAACGACTCACTTGTCTGCACTAGAACGGCCACGGTTGTTTTGGAAACGGCCATGTGGAATGTTAGCAGGACTGCCGTGGAAGTGAGCCCGCTTCCGTCATAACAGTACTGGCGCTCAAGTGGGGCAGTCTGAACTTTGTTTTGTTCAACATTATTACAATATCAATCCGTGTCTCCGTCCTTATTTGAACTTGCATCATGTAACGCAGGCCCGTTACATTTTAAAACATGTCCCTTTCTTTCGAAACATTTGACTTTCTGTCATTTTTCCTGCATTCCTCATACACTAGGATCATGTGGGTCTTTTCTGCGATCGTGAACACCATCTTCTCCGGTGTACCTATATAGAACGACTCACTTGTCTGCACTAGAACGGCCACGGTTGTTTTGGAAACGGCCATGTGGAATGTTAGCAGGACTGCCGTGGAAGTGAGCCCGCTTCCGTCATAACAGTACTGGCGCTCAAGTGGGGCAGTCTGAACTTTGTTTTGTTCAACATTATTACAATATCAATCCGTGTCTCCGTCCTTATTTGAACTTGCATCATGTAACGCAGGCCCGTTACATTTTAAAACATGTTGACATTGTTGACACTCCGAATACTTATGATACTTTTGTGACCAGCATTCTGCTTGTTCTTTGTGCGAAAACCGCTTATCAATGGCACTTCTAGTTTCTTATTCGATGTGGTTTCCTGAATATGGCCCACATCTGCTTGTGATGGCTGTGACAAATCTTGATTTTGGTCAGACACTCAACCCAAGGCCACCACTCAGCAGCACCATTTCTATGCGATCTTGACGAGTTTGTGACATGCTGGTTCACTTGGAACAAGGATAACTACCTGTCATTACATTGCTGACAATCCTACTTCGGTCGATACTACAATACTTTCTTCAGAATGAAGTATTGTAGAAACCATCTTCTATTTCGTAGTTCGGAGACAATTCTAGCCTGAAATCGTGTATCACATGAGCCCCTTCCCATTTCAAGAACATGAGCTGAATCGAAGATGGCGGACTTCAAGATGGCGACTAGAGACAAGACATGATCTGTCCACTGGGCCACTCGACTAGATGTACATCGATGACTTCAGAACTGCCGTAAACCTTCGCGTTTAACAACTATCGCTGTGGTACATTTAGCTGCCCCACCCGGTATATATGAGGCGTTGCGGATACGAAGGACGAACTCAACAAACGTACATTATGAGGGAAATTCGTTCTAAGTTGTCAAGCACAGTGCGAACTCCACAAAAACTTGGTAACAGTAAATCGGATTGTCCCATGCGTGATTTCCAGAGTTTCTTGTGTAGTTCGCACTGTGCTTGACAACTTGGAACGAATTTCCCTCATAATGTACGTTTGTTGAGTTCGTCCTTTGTATCCGCAACGCCTCATATAATTATAGAATTCTCAATGAAAAAAATATACGCTTTTGAAAATCTTCAATTTAAAACGAATGCTCCAAATTGATTTTTTGTCATGAATATCAAATAATATTGGGGTTATTCAAAATAAAATATGCAGAAATTTCCATCACTAATTTTTCTGCAAGGCGGGCGTGGCATGCTATCATGTTATTTTCAAAATACATATTTTTCCTCGCACCTTTGCAGGCCTGTTATTTTCCAGTCACAACCTAAATGAAGAATCTGTTTTTAATGTACATTTTAACCAATTCTGCAGACATTCAAATGCTAACATCTATTGCACGCAGCACACTGTGGAAAATAGGAGGCTTACGAGGTTATGGCGGCTAGACCCATAGCAAGTATTATTCTGTGGAATTTGCTTTGTGTGCTGTCCGTCTGTTTTTTTTGCGTGTGCCTTCATCAACTTCAATTTGTCGTCATTCATGCTCATATTAGCTGTTAGTGAATAGTGGCAGAGTAGCGAAGTAAAATAGACTAAGTCAATCAATCAATATAGTTATTTTTAAATTCATTCAATGATAGTCTAGCGGCGCATTTAGAGTTTACATACCTCATTTTATTTTAGAGATGTGTGAAGATTTTATTGTGGAAATGTAGGAATTTGATTCGAAATAAATAAATAAATAAATACGGATATGGTAGTTATTAATTCATTAAAGATATACCAAACAAATTAAATATTAACTGAAAACAAGTATAAAGGCTAACGTACAAAGGTCAGCGAGTCATTTGACACATATTTTCAAGCTGGAAGATCTTGCTAAAAAATAATATGTTCTTATTCCTAAGACTTTATCATGCATACATAATTGAACATGGTTTGTTTGTGTCCTCAGAAAAGATGGAGAGCGTACTGATGAAACAGTGCAACAAAATACAAATGTAAAACAAATAAGGCGATACACAAAAAGGCTATTTGCCAAAGAAAATAATAAATACTGAGTTATCTAAATATAAACATTTACCTAAATAGACAGGCAGAAAACCGACGTAAAATAACCTAAACCAACCAATCAATCAATCAATCAGACAGTCGTAGAATTTTGGAGCCACACATTTGACTTTCAGATGTTTGGTACCGTTACATAAATGTAGTTTATTGCCTACATACGGGTATTCAAAGGTTATAATAAGATGTATGCTGACGACGACAGGAATATTTCAAGTTCGTATTATAAACGATTCGTATTATTTTTTGAGAGCCTCTGTGATGAAGTGAATCGCGCTTCGAAGCCATGAATCATATTACATTTCATTGTGTTTAAGTCATCACTTCACCATTCATCCTCATCGTCGCGATTAATGTAGAGAGGTAGAAAATTGCGTAGAATAATAAACGTGCAGTATTTCCACAATGAACCCCGATCAAATATTCCACTTTTCTCCGTACAAGTGTCATTGCATTTACTTATGTAGAAAAGTACTATTACGGTGTAGAATTTATACATTATTTCAGTCACGTTTTTATCATCTGTTACGCACACAATCCCAAAACATATATTTTTACCTGTCGAAATTTTATAGGTGTAACAGTTGCTTCAATGCAAGGTTTTATTTATAGGTTTGGCTCAATATATTTAATTTTGAATTTCGAACACCTGTATCTACACGCAGTTTTTTTTTTTCAGCATCTCTTCATCGATCACTTCCACGAGTGTGAGAGTGAGTGAGTGAGTGAGTGAGTGAGTGAGTGTGTGTGTGGGGGGGGGGTGTGTGAGAGAGTGAGTGAGTGAGTGAGTGATTGTTTGTGTTTGTTTGTGTTTGTTTGTTTGTTTGTTTGTTTTTATATTGTGTAGTAGTTGTGGTGTGTGTGTGTTTATATTGTGTTATAGTTATGATGTGTGTGTCTTGTGTAGTAGTTGTGATGTGTTTGTGTGTGTCTTGTGTAGTAGTTATGCTGTCTAATGTGTTTGTGTTCGTCTTGTGTAGTAATTGTGCTGTCTAATATGTTTGTGTTTGTCTTGTGTAGTAGTTCCTCCATTCATATCGGGGGTTAGGCGTAGAGCTGACAACTCTGCACTGTAAAAAGACATGTCAAGAAACAGAAATATAAGGCCATGGATGTTCCCAAGGTAAAATATTCCGGAGGTAAAATAGTCCCCCGTTCGGATCTCCGGGTGGGGACTACTTTGGGAGGTCCCTGGACTAAGGATAAGATCTACGTTAGGAATAAGGATATTAAATTAGGCACCTGGAATGTTCTGAGCCTTTACCGGCCTGGGGCATTTCAGTGTACAGTTAACGAGATAGTGAAGTATAAATTAGATGTAGTAGCTGTCCAGGAAGTTAGGTGGCCAGGAGAAGGGAATTGTAAAACTAAAAATTATACTTTTTTCTATGGTGGTACTGAAAATCATAATTTTGGAACAGGCTTTTTCATAAATAATAGAATTATCTCGGCTCTTAAAACAATAGAATTTATTAATGATAGGATATCATATGCAGTTTTACAGGGTAGGTGGTGTAAAATTATTTTAATAAACATACATGCACCAACGGAAGATAAAGATGATAATACTAAAGATGATTTTTATACAGAGTTAGAACAGGTCTTTGATAAATTTTCTCAGTATGATATGAAAATTCTGTTAGGTGACTGTAATGCACAGATTGGCAAAGAAGAGACATTTAAACCCACGATTGGTAAAGAAAGTCTTCATGAATTAAGTAATGATAATGGTATAAGATTGATTACTTTTGCAACCTCAAAGAATTTAATTGTGAAAAGTACCACTTTTAAACATAAAGATATCCATAAATATACCTGGTCTTCTCCAGATGGTAAAACTCATAATCAGATAGACCATATTCTCATTGATAAGAGAAGGCATACTAGTATAATTGACGTTCGTACACATAGAGGTGCTGACTGTGCCAGTGACCATTATTTAGTAATTGCTAAATTAAGAGAAAGACTCTCAGTGATAAATCATAAGCAACAAAATCTAAAAGTTATAAAATTTGATACAGGAAAGTTTACTGATGAAAGAATTAAGAAAGATTACCAAATTAAACTGTCAAATAGATTTGATGTTTTGCAGGATTTAAATGATGATGAAAATATAAATGAAACAGACGTAAATAAGAATTGGGAGCACATACGTAATGCAATAGAATCAGCAGCTAAAGAAACTATAGGATACCATAAACCAAGAAAAAGTAAGCCATGGTTTGATAATGAATGTCATAATCTAATAGAAATAAGAAATCAGGGTAGACTTAGGTGGTTAAATAACTCGGATGATACAAATCTAAGCAATTATAATAGAATAAAGCGAGAAGTTAACCGCACGTTTAGAAGTAAAAAAAGAGATTACTTGAAAAGCAAAATTAACGAAATTGAAACAAACAGCAAAAATAAAAATATCAGAGATTTATATAAAGGTGTAAATGAATTTATAAAGGGGTGGCAACCTAAAGTAAACTTGATAAAAGATAAAGACGGTGATTTTCTAGCTGACCCAAGCGATATTCTAAATAGATGGAAGAACTACTTTAATGACCTTTTAAATGTCCATGTAGGAGATAAATCAGAAGTAAATGAAGTCCACACAGCAGAACCTTTAGTTCCAGAACCTAACTTGACTGAAGTTAAAGATGCTATTAAAAGGCTTAAGAATAACAAAGCACCTGGCATTGATTTAATACCAGCTGAGTTAATTAAATATGGTGGAAATTCATTAATATGTCAAATTCATAAATTAATTTGTTTAATATGGAATAAAGAAGAAATACCTCAACAGTGGAAAGAATCCATAATTGTTCCTGTGTTTAAAAAAGGTGATAAAATGAACTGCAATAATTACCGTGGAATTTCTCTACTCTCAACAACATACAAAATATTGTCTAACATTCTTTTAACAAGACTAACCCCATATGCTAATGAAATTATAGGTGATTATCAATGTGGATTTAAACGTAACAGATCAACTACAGATCAAATTTTTCACATCAGACAGACACTTGAAAAAAAGTGGGAATATAATCAAAATGTCCATCAGCTATTCATTGATTTCAAAAAAGCATATGATTCGGTCAAAAGAGATAAATTATATAATATATTAGTAGAGTTTGGAATACCTAAGAAGCTTGTTAGTATGATAAAAATATGCACCAGTGAAACAGAAAGTAAAATTCGTGTGGGTAATAATATGTCTGACAAATTTATAATTCATGATGGGTTAAAACAAGGAGATGCATTATCTCCATTGCTCTTTAATTTTGCCTTAGAATATGCTGTTAGGAAGGTAAAAGAAACTAAAGAAGGACTAAAATTAAATGGTGTGACTCAGTTGTTAGCATATGCAGATGATGTAGACTTACTGGGGGATGATATAAATACGATTAAGAATAATGCTAAAATATTTTTCAAAACTGCTAAAGAGATAGGTTTGGAAGTTAACAAAGAGAAAACTAAATATATGCTTACAGGCCGAAACCAAGTGTTAGGTAATAATCAAAATCTAATTATTGATAACAACTCGTTTGAACCAGTTTCCAAATTCAAATACTTAGGAGTAATATTAACAAATGAAAATTATATTAAAGAGGAAATAAAAAGTAGGCTTAATTCAGGAAATGCATGTTACTTCTCTCTTCATAAACTTTTGTCTTCTCGTTTAATATCTAAGAAACTAAAAGTTAAAATATACAAAACAGTAATTTTGCCTGTAGTATTATACGGGTGTGAAACTTGGTCCCTTACATTAAGAGAGGAACATAAATTGAGAGTATTTGAAAATAAGATTCTTAGGAAAATATTTGGACCTAAAAGGGATGAGGAGACAGGTGAGTGGAGAAGGTTACATAATTTAGAACTACATAATTTGTATTCATGTCCAGATATTATTAGAATAATTAAATCAAGACGACTTAGGTGGGCAGGCCATGTGGCACGAATGGGAGAGGAAAGAGGAGTTTACAGGATTCTTGTTGGGAAACCTGATGGTAAGAGACCTGTAGGAAGGCCAAGACGAAGATGGAGGGACAACGTTGAGATGGACCTAAAGGAAATCGGAAGGGATGGAAAAGAGTATATAGATCTTGCTCAAGATAGGGACAGATGGAAGGCCTGTGTTGCTGCAGCCATGAACCTTCGGGTTTAAGAAGGCTAGAGAGTTAGTTAGTTAGACAGGCAAAATATATAATACAATTTATAAAAAAATTGAAGACTAAAATTGGTAAACGCTGTAAGTGCCACAATAATTCAAACACTGTTTTCCACGGTAAACTGTGAAATGTGCCATGCTTTATAATGTGGTAAACGTGAATAGTGGCTGGTAGCCCTCTAAGTAGTTCATATAGCTTGTAAAAGGTCACTAGTGTGAACGTTCTTACGGACTGAAATGCTGAACGATGCGATTTCCCAACACTTTCGTTTTTGGCACTTACAAAGTTTACCACTTTTAGTCCTCAATTATATAGTTTCGAGACACCGTTACTTAACTTTTAATGTTTAGAAGAACGAAAAGTATTCAGAGGATGTATTAGGACTTAGCATCAGCAGTGTACATTAACATGTATGTTCATTTCTATTTTGTTAAATTATACTTGAAATGTAGAAAAAGTAAACATTGAATCCTAGGGTTTATAGTTGTAAGAGGTTGAAAATACTGTGAGTAAATTTGTTTGATTCCTATGCTTCTTTTATAGAGAATGTAGTTTCCATAATGAGAGCAAATCTTTTTCCATTTTCTATAACAACCCATAATTCTTCAAATTTTATCTTTCCATTCACGTACATCTTTCACTTATAGAAAAGTAGGCTGTTTGTAGAGTACCTGAAAAAAGGGCTAGTGCAAAACTCCAGACACCAAGTCGCATAGTCTCCGTTTTGCTCTTCACAAAGAAACTGTATCTCACACGTTTAGCATCATTAACAATGACAAATTACGTAGTGAGGAAAAGGATTTTAGAACAGCTCGTTCTTATTCATGAGTTTCCGTGTGCAGTAATATAAAGAATTGCCTTTCCTGGCTTTCCAAATTAATAAAGCAGCGACGTTGTATACAACAATCAGCATTGCTCTAAGCAATTGTTGTGTTTCATTTACGTCACAAAATGTTGCATTGCGGCTTCGAGCAAACCATAATTCACGCCAGTTCTTGCAAGCATACGGAATTCAAGCGGGCGGGTGGGAGATACTAAAATAGATATTTGTGATTTAAACAAACGTGCAGTTGATGCAGATATAAGGAACGCTACGTGGTGGAAATTTCCTTGGAAACAACAAATAAAATTGGCCGTAAACATGGTAGTTGTGCGTATCCTGACGTCACATGAAACACACCTATACTGACGTCATTTTCTTTTCTTCCATAACTATTTACTTTTTAAAATTAGAATAGATTCATCTCTACTTCTGAAGTAGATATTAGGAAATTTTTAGATGAAGTAGTTCATTTGCCTTTAAGAAATATGTACGCAACAATATAATGTGGTTTCTTGTTTTACCATGGATCTGTCTGTTTGAAGATCTAAGGTACAATAGTCACTCATTAAATTACACGAGCATACAAGTTTTACATCAGAAAAAATATTTTACCTTCACTTCGAACTTAAAATGTTGCATGCGCATACAAGTTTTACATTAGAAAAAACATATTTACCTTCACTTTGCTTTGAACATGACTTGTGAATAAATAGGATAATCGTAATTTATCTGATGTATCTCCAAGTAGAATGGTCGATCTTTTTATAATTTTCTTTTGGTGCACTCTGGGGAATAAGGAAAAACGTTCGATTATGCTTTACATCAATACAAGTTAAATATGAATGCTGGCACAAATGATGCAATTATAACTAGCTAATTTAAACATCTATCCTGATAAAAGTAGCAATTTACATTTCATATTACGAGCTGTAAATGAAACTCCACAGGACACATTAGTTGGGTGTTAATAGCAGATAATTTCAAAACTTACACACTCAGAAAGAAAACGAGGTAATATATTACACAGCATTCTGCTGTTATATTTTTATCCAGTGCTTAGAAATCGTCGACATTTATTGATATGTGTATCAAGATTCGCAGCTCTAAGAAGAATTTCATACTGGTTGCAACCTGCAGAATGTAATATAATTGGTATAGTTACATTGAGTTAGATGAGTTCCTACATTCGCATCTTTAAAATTTTTTTTGCTCGCCTACCAGCCAGAAACCATAAGTTCTATTACTCTGTTTTATTGGTCTATCAAAATATATTTCCTTCATCCATTCTTCTATATATAGATTATTTATCCCTTCTTGAAATATCTTTATTTGATTCACGACTTATTTATGACTTATTCTCTCTATTTCCCCGTTATTTGCCTCTTTCCCAGTAACATCAACTAAAAGTCTTGCACGCTTTGTAATTTCTCCAAGATCTCCTAAATCTATTATGGTTTAAGTCTTTCATCAGTGGATTTCGTATAATTCACCATTTCCCCCCTAAAAAAATATCTTCCTCCCCAACTTCTTTGCTGATTCCTTGCATTTATTCTTCTCACATGGAATTCGCGGTGTCTTAATTTGGGCATCAGCGATTCTCTTCTTTGAAATCCGGTTTTTAGCATACGATTTCTCGCATTTTCTTTAAACCTAAGATATATCCCAGCTGGAATATTTTCCAATTGGTTCCGATAGCCACTATGAGTTTTTAGACATCGTATCGGAACCGATTGGTCAATCGTAATGAATTGGTTTCTATTGGAAGATATTTTATTGTTTTCAATATATTGCTTATGAAAAATTCTTATCTATACAACTGTAAATGCAATGGACAAAATCATATGAAACAACTAAAATAAATCTCCGGTAAAACATCCGGAATTTGTAACTTAGAAAAACTTTCACATACAAACATTTTTCAAATATGTGAACACGTTTTTAACTCTGTAGCTTCATTGTGATTAACACACTTATAGAAAATGAAAAATATGCTCCTTCAGTCATAAATTGACATGTTCTTCTATATCCGAAAACAGCAACACATTATGTTAAACAAAGAATCTGACCCACAACACTTGAAAAAGTGATAAACAAACAAAACAGTGTCGAAGTTGACTTAGTTGATCGAAAGATTGCTCATTTTTCCAATTGCATTACATACACATAATAACCATGGAAATTCCATACTGCAAAAAATCAAGAATTAATATGAACATTTATTCCAATTACTATCTGCTTTAAGGTGGAGTTGATTCTTAAGAAAGAGTTATTCTTATGCATTTATTAAGATAATCTGACTTCAGTAGTATGCATTAGAATTCAGAAGAAATTCAGTTCAAGTGTGCTGTTTTTCCAATGAACTCTTAAATCACAGGAAATGTGGTGTCAAGAATTAAACTCAGTCTCCCCGATGGCGCAGTGGTAGCGTCGTCGCCTAGTAATCAAGGGGTCCCGGGTTCGATACCTGGTGGAGGCACATAGTGGTTCGGGTCCCACTTTAAACTGTAGGTCCAGTGCCGATTAGCCTTACTGTGCATGAAGTGGACTTGAAAAACATTAAATCAATCAAGAATTAAACTCGCTAAGCCTGTAAAATTATTTTAATAAACATACATGCACCAATGGAAGATAAAGATGATAATAATAAAGATGATTTTATACAGAGTTAGAACAGGTCTTTGATAAATTTTCTCAGTATGATATGAAAATTCTGTTAGGTGACTGTAATGCACAGATTGGCAAAGAAGAGACATTTAAACCCACGATTGGTAAAGAAAGTCTTCATGAATTAAGTAATGATAATGGTATAAGATTGATTACTTTTGCAACCTCAAAGAATTTAATTGTGAAAAGTACCACTTTTAAACATAAAGATATCCATAAATATACCTGGTCTTCTCCAGATGGTAAAACTCATAATCAGATAGATCATATTCTCATTGATAAGAGAAGACATACTAGTATAATTGACGTTCGTACACATAGAGGTGCTGACTGTGCCAGTGACCATTAGTTAGTAATTGCTAAATTAAGAGAAAGACTCTCAGTGATAAATCATAAGCAACAAAATCTAAAAGTTATAAAATTTGATACAGGAAAGTTTACTGATGAAAGAATTAAGAAAGATTACCAAATTAAACTGTCAAATAGATTTGATATTTTGAATGATTTAAATTATGATGAAAATATAAATGAAACAGGCTTAAATAAGAATTGGGAGCACATACGTAATGCAATAGAATCAGCAGCTAAAAAAGTATAGGATACCATAAACCGAGAAAAAGTAAGCCATGGTTTGATAATGAATGTCATAATCTAATAGAAATAAAAAATCAGGCTAGACTTAGGTGGTAAAATAACTCGGATGATACAAATCTAAACAATTATAATAGAATAAAGCGAGAAGTTAACCGCACGTTTAGAAGTAAATGAAGAGATTACTTGAAAAGCAAAATTAACGAAATTGAAACAAACAGCAAAAATAAAAATATCAGAGATTTATATAAAGGTGTAAATGAGTTTAGAAAGGGGTGGCAATCTAAAGTAAACTTGATAAAAGATAAAGAAGGTGATTTTCTAGCTGACCCAAACGATATTCTAAATAGATGGAAGAACTACTTTAATGACCTTTTAAAAGTTCATGTAGGAGATAACTCAGAAGTAAATGAAGTACACACAGCAGAACCTTTAGTTCCAGAACCTAACTTGACTGAAGTTAAAAATGCTATTAAAAGGCTAAAGAATAACAAAGCACCTGGCATTGATTTAATACCAGCTGCGTTAATTAAATATGGTGTAAATTCCTTAATATGTCAAATAGATAAATTAATTTGTTTAATATGGAATAAAGAAGAAATCCCTCAACAGTGGAAAGAATCCATAATTGTTCCTGTGTTTAAAAAAGGTGATAAAATGAACTGCAATAATTACCGTGGAATTTCTCTACTCTCAACAACATATAAAATATTATCTAACATTCTTTTAACAAGACTAACCCCATATGCTAATGAAATTATAGGTGATTATCAATGTGGATTTAAACGTAACAGATCAACTACAGATCAAATTTTTCACATCAGACAGACACTTGAAAAAAAGGGGGAATATAATCAAAATATCCATCAGCTATTCATTGATATCAAGAAAGCATATGATTCGGTCAAAAGAGATAAATTATATAATATATTAGTAGAGTTTGAAGAAGCTTGTTAGTATAATAAAAATATGCACCAGTGAAACAGAAAGTAAAATTCGTGTGGGTATTAATAGGTCTGACAAATTTACAATTCATGATGGGTTAAAACAAGGAGATGCATTATCTCCATTGCTCCTTAATTTTGCCTTAGAATATGCTGTTAGGAAGGTAAAAGAAACTAAAGAAGGACTAAAATTAAATGGTGTGACTCAGTTGTTAGCATATGCAGATGATGTAGACTTACTGGGGGATGATGTGAATACAATTAAGAATAATGCTAAAATATTTTTCAAAACTGCTAAAGAGATAGGTTTGGAAGTTAACAAAGAGAAAACTAAATATATGCTTACAGTTCGAAACCAAGTGTTAAGTAATAATCAAAATCTAATTATTGATAACTCGTTTGAACCAGTTTCCACATTGAAAAACTTAGGAGTAATATTAACAAATGAAAATTCTGTTAAAGAGGAAATAAAAGTAGGCTTAATTCAGGAAATGCATGTTACTTCTCTCTTCATAAACTTTTGTCTTCTCGTTTAATATCGAAGAAACTAAAAGTTAAAATATACAAAAAAATCGTAATTTTGCCTGTAGTATTATATGGATGTGAAACTTGGTCCCTTACATTGAAAGAGGAACATAAATTGAGAGTATTTGAAAATAAGATCCTTAGGAAAATCTTTGGACCTAAAAGGGATGAGGAGATAGGTGAGTGGAGAAGGTTACATAATTTACAACTACATAATTTGTATTCATGTCCAGATATTATTAGAATAATTAAATCAAGAAGACTTAGGTGGGCAGGCCATGTGGCACGAATGGGAGAGGAAAGAGGAGTTTACAGGATTCTTGTTTGGAAACCTGATGGTAAGAGACCTGTAGGAAGGCCAAGACGAAGATGGAGGGACAACATTGAGATGGACCTAAGGGAAATCTGTAGGGATGGAAAAGAGTATATAGAACTTGCTCAAGATACGGAAAGATGGAAGGCCTGTGTTGCTGCAGCCATGAACCTTCGGGTTTAAGAAGGCTAGAGAGTTAGTTAGTTAGTTAGCTTTAAGTCGATAAATGAATTTATAGCATATTGAGTCTCCAATATATAGAAACTTGCAATCACATAAAATTCACCGATTGGAAATTGTCTTGTTTTCCAGTTGGTTTCAGTTGAGATTCCGATTGAAACAAATACATTTCGATAGCTTTATTAGGCATCCGATAGAATCCGATATATTCCAATTGAAACCAACAGAAAATTCTAGCTGGGAAGGGTTATTAGCAAATTCCCACATCTCAGCTACTCTATCAGGTTATCTACCTTGTTTGTTTTAAAGCATATTTCAGCCTAATTATTTTACACGGCAACTTTCTCATTAACTGCTCTTTACTAGAATCATTCTTCAGAGCGTTAACAATTCTTAAGGTTTACATGTGTACTCATCAAGATTAACCACCTAAGATCAATCGACATATCTTCTCTTGAGAGCTTCCAATTATGATTTTTTTTAAAGTAGTCAATGCAGAAGTAATTCAAAGGCTTGAAAATAAATTCTGTAAAATTCGAAAACTTACACTGGTATAATTGCTACCATCCGGCAGCACATTGATAACACCAAAAAAACATTCCTGCACGGATTCGTATAAGCAAAAAAAAGTTATTAATTCCTTCGGAAATGTATTTGGATATTTCTCTCAGTATGTTTGCTTTGAATACCGTAATTTCTTAGCTCTATGTACTCTAGTTTCACAGCTCCTGTCACAGAAATCTTACTCGCCAAACGAATCGAGCAACTTTTCATTATTATTTCCTCTTCGCTATTTTCACTTTTCGTTCTTTGGGATTCCATGTTCCTCTTCGTATTTTGTCCCTCCGTCTCTTCAGACGTTTGCTCCTCGCAACCTCAACTCTAATTTTATTTTAAGATATGTTCCATCTGGTAAATTTCTTCTAACAAGCACGTGCCTGTATTGTCACTATCATGGCTTGCGTTTGTAATATTGCGTATACTAAAACCATTTGTATAATTCTTAATTAAACACTTGTATTAGTACATTTCTATATTATAACGTCATCACATATATACAATCAACAAGTAACCATGACGACTACAACAATATATATAACTTCACATTATGGTTGTTTAAGTCCATGGCTATATGCTTAACGTTCCCAATAATACATAACAGACACCTTTGTCCAGGTCGGAGCTGGTGTCTGAAACCTTTGGTAGCTAGATCGTCCATCGTTCACTAAACGCACTTGCTCACAAGGCGTCTCAAGAATATTCCTCTGCGTGGTTTTCTGTAGGCTCTTGTTTTATTGTTGTGTATTCTGTGCGCCCTCTACACCTCAGCGCTTGACACAAATATGGAGAATTTGGTCGTAATTCTTAATAAGTAGTACCTGTATCGTTGTGTTACTTTAATAGGGAATTAAATAATGTTTAAACAAAAGTTTTCATTTTATTTCATGAGCCCTTACAGCTTTTGTCCTTTCAGTAAGAGTTTTGCACCCGTATTATGTGAAGGACTTCATTATAGGGTGGTTACTCATCGGGAATTCCTTAAATTCTGGGAATTCTGCGTGAAGTATTGGATCCGGGAATTGTTCGTGAATTTATCTGCGTAGACGTGAAAAATTGCAACATTTGTTAATCAAAATACCTTTGTAACGTATTGGCTGCGTACAAAAAAAGGAACAATAAAGCCTTATGTGAAGCGTGAAGAAATAGGTCCGGGATCAATTAATGTACGCGCTATAAAGTAAGCAACAGCCAACAGTTACAAGTAACAAATTGTTGAGGTCATTGGCCTGCGCTTTAACACCGCCACCTCAGTCTCAATAGAGAACCAATGACAAGGCTAAGCCTAAGAATAAAGAAAATATAATTCTCGGTACTGGTCCCACCTTTAAATCAATCAAAATAAGTAATAGGCAATGGCATTCACAAAATATCGTGGAATGTTTCACTCAGGTTTGACAATTCTCCCAAAATATGCTGCAATACAAAAAATACACACTAACTATTCATAAGAGAACTACAGGATCAATACTACTCAATGAAGTTCGAAACTTCCTTTCTTACCAATACCAACTTCGCAGCTTCACTTTCTTATGAGGAAGGTTCGTTAACGAAACGTATGTAACAATATTCAGTTTTAAGACTTGAGTCAAGAATTTATTAGATTCAATTCTGAACAAGAAACAATCAAGATCTCAATTCTCAACAATGCGAGAAACATTTCATCATCAACAAACCCAATTTAATTGCATTTAGAAAAATCTCACCAATTTAAACTTTAACAAACCTTTCTTACAATTTACCACCAGTTATTTGACGTATCAAGAATACGTATTACTACTTGGACGTTAATAGCAACTTGAATTACAATCACGATTAAATCCATTCTTTTGTTCTCGTTACAAAATCCGCTTGGTCATCAAACCGAACATTTACAATTAATTAACAAATGACTCACTTTGGTCTATTATGCTTTTGTCACAATAAATTATACAATTCTCCCCGTTCTACATTTGATGCTCCCACTAACCTATTTTAATGTTGTGCCGCCCCTAATGTTAATTATTCCAACATTTAAAGATTCGCGACGATGGACAGGAATTGTCATTCGTACGCCTTGCTAAATTTCAATGTTACGCGAACGTTGCAAGTTTCATCATTTTTTTATTCTTGTATCACAAAATATCCAACTAGTAATGTCCCATTAATTCGCCCACACGCATTAATTGCAATTGAGAATAATTTCAACTTTCATCCCCCCTGTTCTTCCTTCGTTTACGTTTTTTAAGTTCTGACTCAATCGTGATAAACCAACGGGATTCAAATCCACTTTCGCGACTTGGACTTCGCAGGACTAACAGAACGTATCGACACTGTACATACCTCCATTTATCACTTCCAAAAATGTTCCAACCTCCAGTTCACGCTGCAAGGGGCGGTCAGTCAAACAGAACTCTGCCTTCCTTCAAGTTCTGGCCTCTGAATATTAGGGTAACGTCTGGAAACGTCCATCAAATCCGTCCCTCGGATATGGCTCTGGATACAGGTGCACGTTGCGGGAAAACTGACGAAATCTAACTGGGCCTCGTTAGACTCCTCACTCCAATCAAATGCAACTTCCTTGCAAGCGTATGAGATCAGTCCCAAAAGGTACTTCTATCTCGCGTTGACGTGCGGAACTTCACAGAGAGCAACAATAACGAAATGTGCAAACGCTATCAGAATAAAGTTAAAGTCTCGCCCGCGAGACGACTTGCACACTTAGACCAGCAACATGCTCTCTGCCCTTTTCCCCTCGTCAGCCAAGTCACGCTGACAACTTTCGCGTGGGTCTCCCAAGTCGGAACTGAGTACTGCTGTTTTTTTGAGTCTGCTCGAGAAGCGAGCGCGGAGGGAGAGGTCAATGGAGACCTCTAGCGGGGGCTAATATAATCAAGAAAGAACTGCGAGACGCAAGGCGTACGAAGAATGAGGAATTGTGACGTTATTCCACGCGGAATTATTACGTAGTACTTTTTTTTACGCAAAGCGTAGGAAAAACGTCACAAACTCCCCCACGTAGCAGAAGAAAAATATATGCCAAATATATAACAATTAGAATATGCAAATTTTAAGTAAAGGGCACAAAAATTATAGCAACAATCAATAACACCTGCTGGGAGCATCATATCTACAGCAATACAAGTAATCGTCTATATAAAAGAACCGTAATATGTGACTAGAGAGAAACAGGCATCAATAAATATATATCCATAAACACACACAAACAATATGTTTAAGACTAGAATATGATAATATCTTGACGAGACATAGATTAGGAAACAAATTACACACACCAATTAATGTACATAGTAATATGATATCGTGATAATCATGAAAATGAAGCATGAAAAGATCGATTGCAATCGAGATGACTCCATGAGATAATATGTTAATATGACAAATTTAATTACCCACGGACAATGGGTATAAACATAATGTCGAAGAAAAAAAAAAGGGGGGGGGGGGACATTTATATGAATTCAAACACTAATGTGATCATAGTGACAGTAAGACACAGATACATAAGAGATGTCCAAATAACATTGTGTGGTGAAAGAATTCTGAAAAATAATATCAGAAACGACGCACTATCTAATGAGCAGTTCTAAATAATAACTTTTTGGTTTTACTTATTTTTTGGATGGATTTGATGCACAAAAACGTTGATTTCCAGGGTGGCACACTCAACACATAAGTTCCCTCGGAAAACATGAAAATAAACAAAAAAAGGAAGAATTAGAAGAGAAGAAGAAATGGAAGATAAAAAAAGGAATAGGAAAGGGGCGAGGAAACCTAAGGGAGGGGAATAAAAATTTAGAATTAGGAGCATCAATTACATATTGAATTATTTAAAGATTCATTGAAACATCCATCATATACATATATATATCAAAATAGCGCAAGAAATGATATACTGTAACACATTATTGTCAAAAAGGTGATGATTCAACTTGAAATGAAATGAGAGGCAAAAAGGCCCAAATATAATACATACAAAAAAAAATTATATATATATATAACATTAAGCATGTGAATATAGTACTCATTGAAAAACTAGTACACATCAATTAAGTTTTACATAATAAATACCTCTTCAATAATTCTCATAATTGCAATACAAAATACACAATGAAAAGTTCAAACCTGAGTCAATACCAACAAGAATCTGCATTATCGGCGAGGAACAGGAGCGTGAGATGCAGAACGAGTAGTAGGAGGGCGACGTCGACAGTGAGAATCAGAATGTCCTGATTGACGACAAAAATGGCAATAAAAGGATTGAAAAGAACGTGAGGAACGTTGTGAATTCTGAACTCGGGTGGCAGGGTACAAAAGTGAAGCCATGTGAGAGTCTGATAACTCCACTTCTGATGAAGCTTCCTCTCGGAGATAATATGGTTTAATATGGGAAATGTGGACCTTCCGGAGGAAAACTTCAGTTTCCGGATCTACCAAGAGAACCGTTACGGGGCCCAAAACCTTAAAAACCTTAGCAGGACCTGCCCAACGTTGCTGGAGTTTCGCAGTAACCTTGTGGAAGGCGTTACTCTGGGGAAAGGTTTTATAGAGGACTAAATCTCCCACCTTAAATGAGGAAGGTTGTCTGTTAGGATCATATCTATTACGTCGTTTCACCCATGCCTTCTGCAAATGACGGTAGGCTTGTGCCCAACATTTAGCACGATCTGCGGAAGGAGGACCAGCCAATTCCGAATCGGATTTAAATTCCCAAAAGAAGTTCATAGGGCCATCGATGTCTCTTCCAAACAAAATCTGCGCTGGGGTGGTTTGTATACTATCCTGTACCGCAGTATTGAATGCGAAGGCAATTGCATTCAAATGGACATCCCATTTAGTGTGATCGTCAGAATGATATGCAATCAGGGAGGCCTTGAGATTACGAATAAAACGTTCTGCGAGTGAAGGATTAGGATAGTAGGCGCTGGTATAGATGTGTTTGATTCGAGACTCAAATAAAAAGGAATTGAAATAGCGAGATCGAAAATATGATGCATTGTCAGACACTAATTCACATGGCGCTCCGAACACCAGAAACAAAGACCGAAGTTTTTCTACTATGTGGTTGGATGTGGGACCCCGAAGAGGATAAAGGGAAACCCACTTAGAAAATGCATCAACAACCACCAATATATAAGTATGCCCTTTTGATGAACGTACCAAAGGACCAACAAGGTCAATGTACAGTCGCCGCCAAGGGTGTTTAATGATTTCTGATGACAAAAAACCAGGAGGTTTACGTATAGCCAATTTGGCTTTTTGACACGTATCACAAGATTTAATATATGTCTTGATATCCTGTTTACACGATGGCCACCAAAATATATTCATTATTTTCTTGGTAGATTTTTGAACACCCAAGTGGGAACCGCCCACGGGGGTATCATGATAGTAACGGCAAATAAGATGTTGTAGGGTATGAGGAACTACTACTAATGAAGATTTTGAACGTGGAGGTTGCCAGACAAGTAAGTCGTTATAAAGAGCATAATGTTTATAGGATTGACCCGTTTGTAGTTTCTGAATGATTGGAAATAAAACTGAGTCTTTGTGCTGAAGGTCAAGGATATCAGAATTACTAAAAAGGATAATTTGAAATTTGGGTGCAGCACAAGCAAGAGAAGTGATGGGTTGAGGAGAAACCTGGAATTCATCAGGGGAATGCATTCGTGATAAGCAATCCGCAACCGGATTCAAACGGGAAGCAATGTGCTCAACAGAGTAAGAAAAGCGTGACAAGTAAAGCAACCAACGACCAAACTTGCCGTATTGCTCAGGATGACGTAATAGCCATGAAAGTGCTTGGTTGTCTGTCTGAAGAGTGAAATGCTTCTCGGTTAAATATGTTTCAAACTTTTTGAACCCGTAAACAATGGCACAGCATTCAGCCTCATATATAGATTGGCGACGTTCTAGGTCTGTCCGTTTTCGAGAGGCGAAAGCAATAGGACGTAAAGACCCATCTGGCATACGTTGGTTCAGGGTAGCGCCAAGAGCCAATCCCGACGCATCGCATTGCAGAACAAATTCCCGTGAAAAATCGGGCAAGGCTAAAACCGTATGTTTGAGAAAAACCTTTTTGAGATTATCAAATTGTTGTTGATCTTCGTCAGACCACGTGAAGGGAAGACCCTTTTTCTTTTTATCAGTTAGGAAGGAGATAAGGTCGGAATAGGATGGAATAAAACGCGAATAATATCCCAATAGTCCCAAAACACGTTGAACAGCTTTAACATTTCTAGGAGCGGGCATATCTTGAATGGCAGAAATACGGTCGGGGTCTAGAACAAGTTGCCCCTCACGTAAAATATATCCTAAGTATTTAACTTCGGTTTGCATCCATTTAGATTTTACGGGGTTTACAGTAAGTCCAGCGTCGCGAAAGGCTTGCAAAACCAATTTGAGATGAATCAAATGAGTCTTTTCATCTGGGCTAAAGATCAAAACATCATCAGCATATGTCACAAGAAATTTGAATTTAAAGGGTCCCAAAATTTTGTCCAACGCACGAGTCAGTAATTGTGTGCCAAGATTAATACCAAAAGGAACCCTGGTATACCGGTATTGACCGAATGAGGTGACAAAGGCCGTTAAGTCCTTGCTAGGTTCATCTAGCCTTAGTTGATGGAAACTTTGGCAAAGATCTAAGCAAGAAAATACTTTAGCAGCTTGTAAGTGTTGGAAAATCAAATCTATGCGGCTTTGTGGGAAATTGTCATAAGCAATAAGACGATTAAGATGCTTGTAACTGCAGACAAGGCGATGACCGCCGTCCTTCTTATCAACAAGGAAACACGGGGATGCGTAAGGAGAGGCGCATTCCTCTATGATATCCTGGTCCAACAACTCCTGGATTTGTTGGCGTAAAATGTTTGTTTGGGTAGGGTTTAACTGAAATGGTTTAGAGCGAAAAGGAACATTCGTGATTAAGGGAATTGAAACGGGTTCCAGTGTACAAGTACCCACACGTTCTGTCACCACATCATTATATTCCCGTAATAAACTGGTAATATTGGTCGACAAGTTATTAGGTGGAGAGCAATCAACTTTGTCAACTAGACGTACCTGATCTTGTTTTCGAACCGGAGGTGTAGAAGGGGCGAACGGAATGGAGTCCGTAGAATAAGGAAATGAAACCACTAAATGATCAAAGGAAATAGTACCCTTTGAATGGGAAAAGAAATCAGAGCCTAGAATGACGGGAAACGGTTAAGTTTCGGAAATCCAAAAAGTCCACTTCCAGGACAAGCCCTGTAATTTCAACGTCAAAATCACACGTGAATTAAGGTGGATAGACTGATTATTAACAGAGTGCAACGTACGTACATCATCTTGAAGAGTAGGTGGTATGGGCCGTAAGGTAGCTAAAAATCCCCTCGCAATTAATGACACCGAGCTGCCAGAGTCGACTAAAAGACGACTCGGTGTAGAATTTAAGGTGGCATGTATGATAGGCATAACCTTGTCGATAATTGTCAAAGGGTGTTCTATATGGGGTGTAGTTGTAACTTCTGACGACAAATGTCGTTCTCTGTCAACAGGAAGAGGTTCAATGTGCGATAAATTAGAATTTTGCTGTGAAACAACCTTAAAGGGTAAATCTTCAGAGATCTCTACATTAGGCAAAGAAGAGGAAGAGGAAGAAGGGACAGGTAAGATTGGGAATGATTGAGGAAGACGAGAATCAATAGAATATAACGTACATTCTTCCTGTTGTTGTTCAATGCGACGTAACTCCAAGGGCCATATCTCCCTAGATAAACAAATAAAATTAGTAATAGAAGTCGGTCGATCAAAGCCCATTAAATGCAAACGTGTGCTCTCTTGTAAATTCAGTAACGTAAATTCCAATAGACCGGATTCAGACCAGTTGGTGGGTAACACATGATAAGCCTCGTAAATGTCATTCAAATAAGTGGAGAGAAATTCCCCACTTCGCTGAGGACGAAGAAGATGTTTATCTAATAACCCTTGCATCGTGGAATAAGGGACGAAGCGATACCATATGACACGTATAAACATAGGCCAGGGGAATTTCTCGTGAAGAGAATCATACCAAGTATCCCGAAGGAGTCCTTGCGTGGATGTAAATGCCATCAGCAGTAAAGATTCCAAATCAATGAGGTTTAGTTTGAAAATTTTATGGAGGTTCAACAAAAAATAAAACAACTTGTCAGGATCTGAACCGTCCGTCGGTTGTAATACCCGTAAAAAATCAACAACGGTTGTGTATCTAATGTAATTTGTAATATATAAATAATCGGGAGGCAACAAAAGTTCTCTGGGTGTGTGTAAGTTTGGGGTCTGTAAAAAAGGTGAAGGTTGTATATTAACCGGGGGGAAGGGAAAAGAGGTCGACCCAACCCGAGCCAAATGGCCTTGAAAGGGAAGCGACATTATATTTGTTCCTCGATGAGGAAATCCAAAAGGTGTCAAAAAATATAGCCAAAACAAAAAGGGGACTAACAATATCCAAAATACAAGGTAAGTGCAATAATGCAACATCAAGATATACTGTAAAGTATTGAAAATCAATAAACGAAAGTTCTTATGTATGAATCTGTACAAAAAAAATTTCAAAAGAACGTCTCAAAAAAAAAAGGGGGGGGTAAATCTGTCGTCCGGAAAAAAAAGAAGGGGGGGGTCCAAAATTAACAAAAAAAAATTGTTAAGCACCAAAAATGTATGGCAACAAGGGAATTTAGGGCACAAGAAAAAGGTATAAACAGAATGTTGGTATCACCAATACTACCAAAAATAGTAGTGTGAGAAAGGGAAAAAAAATTTTGTGATATGTCTTTTATATAAATTAATAAACCTTGCTCTGATACCAGGAACTTTGTAACGTATTGGCTGCGTACAAAAAAAAGGAACAATAAAGCCTTATGTGAAGCGTGAAGAAATAGGTCCGGGATCAATTAATGTACGCGCTATAAAGTAAGCAACAGCCAACAGTTACAAGTAACAAATTGTTGAGGTCATTGGCCTGCGCTTTAACACCGCCACCTCAGTCTCAATAGAGAACCAATGACAAGGCTAAGCCTAAGAATAAAGAAAATATAATTCTCGGTACTGGTCCCACCTTTAAATCAATCAAAGTAAGTAATAGGCAATGGCATTCACAAAATATCGTGGAATGTTTCACTCAGGTTTGACAATTCTCCCAAAATATGCTGCAATACAAAAAATACACACTAACTATTCATAAGAGAACTACAGGATCAATACTACTCAATGAAGTTCGAAACTTCCTTTCTTACCAATACCAACTTCGCAGCTTCACTTTCTTATGAGGAAGGTTCGTTAACGAAACGTATGTAACAATATTCAGTTTTAAGACTTGAGTCAAGAATTTATTAGATTCAATTCTGAACAAGAAACAATCAAGATCTCAATTCTCAACAATGCGAGAAACATTTCATCATCAACAAACCCAATTTAATTGCATTTAGAAAAATCTCACCAATTTAAACTTTAACAAACCTTTCTTACAATTTACCACCAGTTATTTGACGTATCAAGAATACGTATTACTACTTGGACGTTAATAGCAACTTGAATTACAATCACGATTAAATCCATTCTTTTGTTCTCGTTACAAAATCCACTTGGTCATCAAACCGAACATTTACAATTAATTAACAAATGACTCACTTTGGTCTATTATGCTTTTGTCACAATAAATTAAACAATTCTCCCCGTTCTACATTTGATGCTCCCACTAACCTATTTTAATGTTGTGCCGCCCCTAATGTTAATTATTCCAACATTTAAAGATTCGCGACGATGGACAGGAATTGTCATTCGTACGCCTCGCTAAATTTCAATGTTACGCGAACGTTGCAAGTTTCATCATTTTTTTATTCTTGTATCACAAAATATCCAACTAGTTATGTCCCATTAATTCGCCCACACGCATTAATTGCAATTGAGAATAATTTAAACTTTCATCCCCCCTGTTCTTCCTTCGTTTACGTTTTTTAAGTTCTGACTCAATCGTGATAAACCAACGGGATTCAAATCCACTTTCGCGACTTGGACTTCGCAGGACTAACAGAACGTATCGACACTGTACATACCTCCATTTATCACTTCCAAAAATGTTCCAACCTCCAGTTCACGCTGCAAGGGGCGGTCAGTCAAACAGAACTCTGCCTTCCTTCAAGTTCTGGCCTCTGAATATTAGGGTAACGTCTGGAAACGTCCATCAAATCCGTCCCTCGGATATGGCTCTGGATACAGGTGCACGTTGCGGAAAAACTGACGAAATCTAACTGGGCCTCGTTAGACTCCTCACTCCAATCAAATGCAACTTCCTTGCAAGCGTATGAGATCAGTCCCAAAAGGTACTTCTATCTCGCGTTGACGTGCGGAACTTCACAGAGAGCAACAATAACGAAATGTGCAAACGCTATCAGAATAAAGTTAAAGTCTCGCCCGCGAGACGACTTGCACACTTAGACTAGCAACATGCTCTCTGCCCTTTTCCCCTCGTCAGCCAAGTCACGCTGACAACTTTCGCGTGGGTCTCCCAAGTCGGAACTGAGTACTGCTGTTTTTTTGAGTCTGCTCGAGAAGCGAGCGCGGAGGGAGAGGTCAATGGAGACCTCTAGCGGGGGCTAATATAATCAAGAAAGAACAGCGAGACGCAAGGCGTACGAAGAATGAGGAATTGTGACGTTATTCCACGCGGAATTATTACGTAGTACTTTTTTTTACGCAAAGCGTAGGAAAAACGTCACACCTTTGAAATAATACATGTTTATAACTGGCCTGAGGTAGGTTATTTACAGTTTAGATACTGTTTACCTATATCTAGGAAGGAAAATAAAATTGCGTGGAAAATTGAACAGATTTCTTTCAATCCGTTTATTTTGTTAGTGTCCTTTGCAGACCAGTCTATCTGACAGACGGAAGATTATTACAAGATAACATATATTGAAGTTAATTAGTTAAAATGTGAGTTAGAAATTCTTATACAATTAAGTTTTTCCTAGATTATCATATCCCGTAATATTTGTGACTTGTTTCTGTAGATGTATTTCAAGTGAAATGGCTAATGTAAACTCCCAAATTAAATTTAATATTTTATATATATATATATATATATATATATATATATATATATATATATATAGTATATATACCGTTTAATTGTATTGAATTAGAATTTTTGAATTCTTTGGAAACACACAGACCCTTTATATTGTTAATATGTATGAGTGAGGGTGGTGAGAGGCGATATTAAGTAAGGTTGAACTTGAGAAAACATCTGCTTCTATCCTTGAATGTTTGGAAAGTTCACCTTCAAAACCGGAATTATACCTGAATTTTATCATGGTCCTAGAGTGGCTACCTTGCATTAGCAATTGAGCTAACATACCTATCGTAATATTCAAGCTAATAAATAAATAAATAAAATAACATTTCAGACTGCTAGTGCGAAATAATGCTGCGAGAACATAATGCTTGCATTTGTTCATTCCCCGATTTGGCAATATTTCAAAAGCATCCTGAAACATCACTTAGTGTTGTTTTTATGTTTTCTGTCGTTACTATTAATGCTGATCAATTTCTCGATCAGTGTAAACTTGCTTGTTTAATCATTGCATTAGAATGGCCTAACTGGAAGGGCGAGGCAATGATTCCGATTCATTGCTTAAAGAGAAGTGGATCCTGTTCTACACACATTTGGTTACAGAGATGAAAGCACCCATTCTTTACTAATCTAAAGATGGTGAATGCGGAAATGGTATAAAGAAAGTTCGATTAGCTCTCGTTTTGGCTGAAGGGTCATATTCAAGCGACTCATCTCAAGTAGAGTATATGTGGCAATACTGTTTAGGGTCTGGCACTTCGCGTTCCAGTATATCACGCCATCCTTTCATTTTTCAGATACTTTCAATATTGGCCAGTTTGCATTCAGTTGTTCAGTGTCTCAGAAATATTTTTAGATTTTGTATTATGAGAATATGTAGCGACACTGGTGACTGTTGGAAACATAGCAATCCCAACAGATGCACTCCATTCATCATTGCAAATTATCATGTATTCAGGGATGTATTTCACCACCATTGGCTGGTAATGAACCCCACAAGATATCACAGGCTGAATTAACTGACCTAATGAGGGACTTCCCAAAAATGAAGCCGAATCGTTTGCCTTACGTCTGAAACAATGGAATAACCTGGCGGATGATGTGAAGGAACTACTTTCTACAGACAAAGAATTCATTCAATTTTTCGAATGAAAAGGGAATATAACCTGTTACATGAGGCTCTTCGCATCAATTAATATATCACATGAGACCGAGACTGTGCTGATTCCTCCAAGTTCTCTCTTAAAGCAGTTATGCTTCACAACGGCAATGTTGTACCTTCAATTCCTGTTGTCCATGCAGTTGACATTATGCAAACTTATGAAAACACGAAAAAATTCTGCGGTGATTGTGAGTAAACTGCATGGAATGCATTTCGACAACTACGTCATAGTTTTGTAGGGAACAGAAAACCAAGGAACTCTTAACAACTTGTGGAAAATCTTCTGACGTCTCACGAGAAGATTGGGTGGGATTGAACATACAAAGTATTAATTAGTGCTTTGACAATAGTGGTTTTTACTGTTCAATGGATCTGTTTCAGTAAGGAACTTACATTTGTTCACAGTATCAGAAATAATGGAAACAAAACGTATTGTGGTCGGTACAAACGACCTTCCCCCAAAAGGATGAATAGATACAATTTCGAAATTGTATTAAAATATCCAAAAATACCAGTCTTAAACATGGAGTAGAGAATATAACTACATGATTGTACAGTCTGTAACAAAATAACTGCACCACCGCTAATAAGGCAGCCAACCTGTGTGGCAAACTGTAGACAAGTTGCTGACACAGTTCCACATCCAATTCATGGTATCATGTGGCATCTGTATTATTTTCTTTGTTATTTCATGGTTCTCTTAATGTTCAATGGGTTATTGCACCGCCACTTCCCCCTCCCCTCCGCGTGCACGTCTATGCACTGGTGGTCACATCTTCTACCCCAACAGCAGACCTCTGAGCTAACCACTCCGCACGGTGGTCGGCGAAATGCTGTTGCTATTCCTTGTTCATGGTTTGATCAGATACATTAAGACTTGCTAGCAAAAATTGTGGTTGAAATGCGATTTATTATTAATAATGTCAGTTTGTTCAAAATCAACAAGTAATGATTATTTTACTGAAAATAAATGATAAAAGGTAAATATCCAGGCTTTAATTATTGACAGACATATAAAACATGGCCCAGGATTAATCTAGAGTAAAATATGAGGGTCTTGTGTCTAGACTCATGGCCAGTATATACTTGTCTACATAATACCTTAAACACAGTTTGCGTTCCATTGTGTTAAGTGATGCAGTTATTTTGTTACAGACTGTATGTGTGTATTTAGAATACTCACCCATCGTACGAACCCAAAACAGAATTATAAGCAAAACAAAGGCCAAATTCTGTTCTCAGAAATTTCATCTCCTCTTTCTTGGCCTTCCTGCTTATGTACACGAATAGAATATCCTAAAATAAACAACAGAAAATGTTGAAACAAATCTTCATATGTAATGAAATAACAACAGGTGTACTGCTACAAGTTTTCCATGAAGAAAAATGTGAATCGTATACCATATTACCAATCACAAATATGCATCCCTCCAAGAGTGTGTTTCTTTACAAATGTTCGTTGAGGGTAAGCAGAAACATACAAAAAATAATTATTTATGCATATTACATATATACAATACTATGTAATGTATTTTTCATCTCTCTACGGCAATTGGTGGTCCAGGTACGATTTTCTGTACATTTTGGCATGTTTGAAAAAGGGCACCCTCTGAAACCTTTCCGCCTGCAAACGCTATCCACGCGCGCGGGATTTCGTTCGCTAAAGGTTAAATATACTGTGTATGTATTTGTATTTTGAAAAATACCAAAAAAATATATACATATTCAGAGTGTCTAAAAGTAATGTTTATATTCTTTGATTTTTTAAATAACAGAGAAAGTATTAAATATTACTTCATTGGACTACTTGCAATTGAAGCTGCATTGTCTATGTTGGGCATGTGTGAGAGCACAAAGGATTTTTTTGTTCTTAAAACCTGCCAAGCGGTAGTCATTAGTGTGCACAAAATGGCAGAGGTGAGAACTTTTTCTATCGAGAAACGTATGAAGAGTTGAATATCCATCCATATCTCCTGATTTAACAGAGTTAAATTACTACCTGTAGGGAACTGTGATGAAAGCTGTGTACACCACAAAGCTAGAGACATTGAGTGACATGCAGGTGACACAACCTACGCTTCCGTTCCCTCAGAAACCGTATCCGCTATTTATCGATCTGTTCAGATAGCACATAATGTATTACTGCCAATGGTGGTCATTTTGCAACATATAAAACTTTAATTTATTTGACACGAAAAACAGTTGTGCCTCATGTTATTAGTGTTCCTGTTATTGACGTTCAAAGTGTGTAAACTCTATTTTTGGACACTCTGTATATAGGTAGTGGACACTAAAACTGAAACTCCAGGAATGCAGACACTAACCTTTTTTAGTGTCATGTTGGGCCCCCTTCGTCACCCTGTACAGCAGCAACACATCTGAAGAAGGACCGATAGAGGTCCTGCACAGTGGTGTGAAGATTTGCAGCCATTCCTCTTGAAGCACACCGATGAGTTCCCAACATGTTCTTGGTGGACGGAAACGTCAAAGCATGCGATCCTTTAAAAGACCCAATGAAGGTTCAATAATGTTCAGGTTCGGCGACTGGGTGGGCCAATGCTAATGTTCCTGTTCATCAAACCACTCTGTGACCTAATTAGCGGCTTGTATTTGTGAGTTATCATCCTGGAAAACTACACCACCGTACGGAAACAATATTTGCACCTAGGGCACATAGGTCGTCGAGAATGGTCCTATAGTTCTTGGCATGGACATGTGCCTCTAGAACGATGAGTGGTTCCAACAATTTCCAAAATATTGCACCCCACACCATCACGGATCCATTTCCATGATTCATTCTGAACACTAAGCAGTCTGATTGGTGCACTTCTCCAAACGTAAACTGTTCCAGATGTCGGCAAAACAGTGAAGGTGTACTCATCCGAGAACACGACACGTCTCATGTAGTTCTTGAGTTGGTGTTTTAAGTCCACTTTATGCACAGTAAGGCTAATCGGGACTGGACCTACAGTTTAAAGTGGAATCCGAACCACTTGTGCCTCCACCGGGTATCGAACCCGGGACCACTTGATTACAAGTCGGCGACGCTACCACTGCACCATCGGGGAGGCCCACGTCTCATGTAGTCTAACATCCACGATTTGCACTATTTGGTATTGGTGCTAGTGACCAAGAGTTCGGTGTAGAAACCCTTCAATTTATGTTGGCCCTATTAAGTTCTCAAAGGATGTTATTGGTAGAAACATGTCAGTCAAGTGTGTATTCAATTTGGTGACTTTTGCAGCGGTGGATATACAAGTTTTGGACACAATCCTCTACAATACCCTGACGTTCTTGTGGGACAGCTTCCTCTTTCCCTGGATGTGGTTCGTCCTTCATTATGGTATGCTGCCATGACCCTTGATACTGTTGCTCTTCATAACCTACAATATTCGCAATCTTCGTTACTAATGCACAGGCAAGACGAGCCCCAACAATTTACCCCACATTCTATTGCGCGGAACCGAATATTCAATGTGCATTCCAGCTACTACTGTGCCATTGTGACGAGGAGGCACACACCCAAGCGCTCGACTGCCTCCTACGCTGTGCATGACCAACAGGTGGCACAGGCGAACACTCCAGCGGGGAATTAGTCACCCCCACAACCATGTGTCTTTGCCGTGTCGAGATATGACCTGGACCCACCCTGCCATCCGCTCTCGTGTTCTTCAATTGGAGTTTCTGCTACCGACGGAGGAAGGTGTCGTTCTTGTGTATATCTTTGCCTACATACCAGAAGCGAGTTTCCATTTGCTTGCATTCATGCGGCTACTGACTCCCCCGGTGCGCCTTCTCGTGTAACTAAAATTTTTGATTTTATTATTATCTTTCTTGGATACATATGTGTGTATATTATTAGTTTTGAAGTTTGATTTTTTTTAAATATTTCTGTGGACTCATCATGCCATTTAACGCATAAAGAACAACATCATATTGAATGAGTAAAACGAAATTAAAAATACACATTTATAAATACGTGAACCCAAAGACACAAACATAGTACATAAGAACATTATTATTATGCAGTAGAAAATAAACAAATACATTAAAAATGTTTAAACATAAAGACACAAATATATTATGTAAGAACCACAACTTTTAATTCCCTTGAGTGAAAATAAATTAAAAAATAAATGAAAAATAAACATTTGTGCATTCAAAGAAACAAATAAAGAATGTAAGAACATGTCAAAATAAAGGTATTGAATTATAAATGTAAGACAAGAAAATTTTTAAGCGAAAAGCGGCTGGAGTGACAAATTCTACTCGGTGGCTTCGCTTCCTCTCTTGAAACGACGTGTGGCAGTGTTGCAAGGAACACACATATTAACTGAGTTTGAAGGGAAAAAAACGAAACCTAGACTCAAGCATGTCGAAAGTCGGAACCAGAAGTTGCTGTCGGATGATCAAAGGAACGCCAACGAGGACTAAGATATTTCTTGTTATTGCTTTATCTTGTGCACCTATAAATTGGTTACATCATGGTCTCCTAATGGCACCGGTAGTTGGCTCACCTAAAACCGCTCAACAGAGAAAGAATCTCGTTTTAACATTTGAAAACAAAAAAATATAATATTTATTAACGTAGCCTGAAGTCCTTATATCAAGCATGACTTTGAACTCGTGAAGGTGCACCGATATTTGAAATGCTGGAATTCTTGTTAGCTTAAACCCTTCATATAGAAAAATATCGAATGTATCGTCGAATCTTCATCACCTACTGACAGAAATTTATATAAATTGTACCGTACCAGGCCTTTTGTACAAAAAGGAATTACTACAACGTCTAAAAGAGCACTTGTAGAATTTCTTATCAAAGACAAAATGTTTGGAAACGCCTGGTAGTCTCAAAGATCTTTACCATCTTCCTATAGCTCTCGTCCAGTCTAGCGGCGGGGACCCTACATGCTGGCAAGGAAAGTGGGAGCGAGGAAGCGACCAATCCAGCGCCATACGAAACGCAGCAGCCTGAAGAACGAGGTGCGTGCAACACCTCTTCCAGCGACGTCGTAACTTTCGGCGCTACAGCTGTTGTCTGGTTGGTGTGCTAGCAATTCCCCGCTCCCCACTTCCCTTGCCAGCATGTAGGCAGCCCGCAGTAAGTCTAGTCATGAGCTATAACTACTCCACCAAATATCATATAATTCTCGCTTTAATATAATTGTTGGAAGCAAAAACCTAAGGTTTTAACGAAGTTTCCAGTTTGTTACTATTGCAATCACGAGAATCGTTTGCTAAAAAGGCTAAACCTGGCCCTCATAACATAACCATTATTGTAATTACAATTCCGCCTAGTTCCAATAATGCATAAGTGGTTACGCTAGTGGTTTAGAGCTTCTAGGAATCAATTTTCGTTACAGGTTGCCTCAGGGTGTGCTCGTAGATAGGCCCTTTTAAATAATGATGATCAATATCTAAACTTCCAATAAATTATATTGTATGTCGAATTATATAATTTGCAGAATTTTTAAATTAACAGTTATATATATAAATTATGATACAGCAGTTTAAAATATAGACACATTACAGTACAAAGCATCCGCTAAAAAAAATACACGACCTATGCGACAGGATAATTCTAAATAAATAGATAATTACCCTTTCCCGGGGTTTAAAAATTTTGTTGATTTTCACTTGTCTTTGAATCTCGCTCATATTGAAAACGTCCAAGGACTGATCCCCTTGGAACTTCACTAGGTCTTCTATGTTGCTTCTATTTGCATTGGCTATCCTGTATACATATTCCTCTAGGTAATTATTTCTGGATCCATTTTTTCCTGGGAAATATCTGTAATTTAAATTTCAATATCTTGATATTAGGTTATGACTTTCTCTCTTTTAGAAAACATGAGCTTACTGCATTAAATAAATCTATCGGAGTGAGAAGTGGCACATCTTAAATAAGAAGCGAATGCTTTGTATTACCTCAGAAAATAGCAGCCAAAAATCAGGTCACGTTGGGAAAATCGGACATTTGATGTTTTGCATGTTCACAGTGATGAGAAGATTATTCTCACAAGAAGTCCCCTACTCCTTCCTCCTCCTTCCCCTATAAATATCCAAATAATGCCCAGTCATATCACACTCTGTTTCCCATAAATAAACGTTGTAGAATCTTATATTATTAAATAATTGATTAGTAATCAGCTTAATCCTTTTCTTTGTTAACCCTTTTTATTTCGCGTTCAAACTTTGGGATTTTCATAATTCATCATTTATGCATAAAACATTTACCCAATATTATAACATGTTTATCAATATTTTTAACGAAGGAAATATTTCAAAAGGTTTCGAGTAAAAGCCGGAGACACATTTCTAATGTTTACAATATTTACTATTCCAGGATGTCTCAAAATAGTATTTACACTCTTTGAACGTCGATAACAGGAACAATTATAACAGCAAGCACGAACTTTTCTTTAGTGTTACCTACCTTTAAATCTTAGATGTTGAAGATAACCACCATTGGCAGTAAAACGTTATGTGCAATCTAAACAGATCGATAAACAGCAGTTACAGTTTCAGTGGGAAGGGAAGCGTAGGTTGTCTCAATTGAATGTCACACGTCTCTCAATGTCTCTGGCTTTGTGGAGTACACAGCATTCATCACAGTTCCCCAAAGGTAGTAATTTAACTGTCTTAAGACAGGATATATAAATGGATGTTCGACTTTTCTTTTGTTTCTGGAAAAAAAAATAGTTCTCACCTCTGCCATTTTAAGTACACTAATAATACCGCTTGGCAGGCTATGGCGGGACTAAGAACAAAAGAAGGTCCATATGCTGTCACTTACAGCTCACCATAGATATTCCACCTTCAAATACAAAAAGTTCAGTCAAGACATCATTAATAATTTCTCTGTTATTAAAGTTCAAAGAGAGTAAACATTATTTTGGAACATTGTATATGATTAATTATCTTATAATATGGATGATTAATTTTTTTTGTTGTACCACCACCCTCAATTCCTTTGAGGAATACTCACGGGAGGAATCGAGGCTGATGTGACCGCGCAGTGGAGCTTACTTTAGAGAGTCGTATGCTTCCCGAGAATGTTCATTGAAAATAAAAATGTTAAAATTACTACCAGCATTCTTGAAGAAAAACAGATAAATAGATATATTAACATGACTTTATTACAAGTCTTGTGAAAACGAATTGCAAAATATACTAATGGTAATAGAAATCCTTTCGAACCCTTCTCCCGTTCCGACTAACTCTACTGTTTTACAAATTAGATCTAACGAACTCAACCTTTACATGAAAGGTGTTAGTGTACGTGCAGTGTATCTGATCGGTGTGCTACCCAGAACTCGAGTGTCGGAGCCTTCGTGGTCGCTCTTAAACACTCGAGCTCGTATTGCGCAGCACCAATCAGATCACACCTGACGTCATATCTACTTCTTATTTTTAACCCTATAGTTCGCTAGTGAACACAAGTATTTTAAGGCCACTTAATAAAACATGGAGTGGTCTTAGTTGTTCCTAGGTGTGTCAGTCTGATAGGTCATATATGTTCTTCTTAATTTTCAGCCCTCGTAATTTTTCTCTGACACTCAAGACAGTCCAGCAGATGCATACACCTCTCTGCAACACTGGAAGCTAAGTATTCTGCAGCGCTGCAATTCCTAAACACTACGGAGTCTGGAACTAGCTTCATTCTTGAATCCTGGGCCATTCAACTCAGGAACACTCTGGAATCTTGAACTATCAGGACTCGGTAATACTGGATCACAATGAGCAATTCTGGATAAACTTGAACCCTATATAAAGTTCGGAAAGCTCTCCTCCTTTGTTATCTCTACTTCCCACTCGTCCCGTAAGTATATAGGTAAAAAATGCGTATCTCCTAACGTAATACTGAATCAATCAGGTTGCTTGAGTCAGGACCTGAAACCAATTTTATGATTTTATCGGTGTTTTAACATAAATCCCTTTTTAATGGATCTAAAAGGTACAATGCATGAACAATATTTCTAAATAAATGCCCGGACGAAATAATAAAATGTTCGTTTTAGAAAAGAATCTAACTGTTAATATCAATAATACAAGAGTTATGGAGTTAGAATAATGAACTGCAGAGATCTTTGAGTTCAAGAACGCTTGAAACAATGCATATGCTTAAACTGAGGCCAATTCACCAATTCGAGGAGAAGGAATTGTTAAGCCTTGAATAATAAATGGCATATTTTAATCCACTGTTGGGTGGTTTGACTCTTCAATTCTTCTTTGCACTCCGTTATTTAGAACCACATGAAATATGTCAGTGAGCTCGGTGCCACCTGTAGGTTCATTGAAGGTGAGATGCCCCACGTGCTGTAATTCAGGGAGTTTCTGCGAGAAAACACTATTTTTATTCGTTATTCTCAGGTGCAGAATGAACATTATCGTGTGTTAAATCTGAGATGAAGCGTCATTTATTTCTTGAAATCATTTGAGGCATACAGTAAGTTCCATCACTTTTCTCCCTCACGAGTCAGATACCTGCATCTTATTTACAGTTCTACTTCTACAATAATGGTTAATTTAGCATCATTATATGCTAAATGGTGTAAAAAACGTACAACGGAATGACTTCCTATGATTTCACGGCCATGTAGAATTTTCACCGAGCACAACGGAGCGGGGCATCTATCCTTAGACAAAGGGCATGTGCCATTATTTAGAGAAAGATAAATTCCCCATTAATTTCTTGTGATGAAAGATACTCGGTCTTCTTTTCTTCCTAATTTATTTAAAATAATAATTGTTAAATTAAAAAATGAATAGATAACGATATATCGTAGAATCTAAATAAAAGCTAAGACATTTCAAAATCAAGAGTAAGAAATCATCGATTATGGGGAAATCTCCACGACGAATAATACACATTTAGACAATAGATGATGACAAACCCATGCTCTAAAATCCTCATCTGGTGAAGAAAGGAGCATTTACAACTAGGACAGAAATTCAAATGTGTGCAATTCTGGGAATATTGGGAAAAGGAAGAATCTAGAGAGAGATATTAAAGAAGAGCTTTTACCGAAGAAAACATTTATGAATTTCCAGGAATATAGAAATGACCATAAGGAAGAAGTTTCGAAAGGCATTTTTGTATTGCACAGCACTAGTACACATGGATTTGAAACATGGACAGTGGCTCAAGTTGAAAGGAAACTTCGAAATGTGGTGTTCCAAGAGAGTGTTGATATAGAATGACACAGTCGCAGTAACACTCGAAGACACCTCGTTACATCCGAATTGAAGAATAAGCATGATGGAAAAGTTTTCCAGAGATGATGAGAGATGGTAGGACATGTCTTGAGACATGAAGGAATAATGAGAGCAGTATTTAAGAAAGAATAAAATAAGAAAATATTAGTAGGCCAAAGTGTATTATTTCATAGAAGTGACTAAAGATGTGAAGTGGGAAAGTTACATAGAAGTGGAAGACTTTAACAAATGCGAAAACGCAACAAATTAAGAAGAGCACAATAAATCACGTTTCACAGATCCCTTCCGTAAATAAAAAGGCATGTGAAACAAGGAACAAAGAATAGAAGATGTAAACAGTGAGTTGGGAAGAGTGAGACTTAAAATTATCTAATTGCGAGAAAGCCTGACCAACAGAACTTCAGGGTTAAGAGAATAAAAACACTGCTCAACAGCACGCTGCATGAACAAAATAATTTCTATTTAATATTCGAAACTACATTACCTTACAATTTCATAATTTTAAGATATTTTCACATTTATTTTATTCCTTTTCCACCGATCTCTTCGCGGAATACAGCTTGGAACGAGCCGATCTAGAACAATTTTTATTTTACTTACCGCGAAACAAATGCTGATATTCTGGATGGCGACGTGATGTTCTCTGGGCAAAAGAGAAGAGCCGAGAGGGTAGTAACATGATCCGATGCTATGTGCTTGAGGGTAATTAGGGTTGGATTGTCCTGAAAATTTCTCCATGAGGATGAAACAAGCTGTATGGATGCGAAAGTAAAGATTACCAAGATGCAAATCCAGAAGAACCTGTAAAGAAAAATCAGTCAAAAATTTGTTTCAATTTATTTTAAAGTCCACGGTTTGCTAAGATAAAGTATCGGGGCTGAATCCACAGTTGAAAGTGAGATCGAACGATCTACTCTGGATTGTTCCTTCTCGCAGAATTCAGTGTGTTTGAGCCATGGGCTCCTTCATTACAAAGAAACAGCGTTAATACTACGCCATCGAGGAAGCCCTGTGTAGAAAGTACATGTAAAACCACTGACCATTCATTCAGTTGAATGTAACTTTGAAATGATATTATATTTGTTTCTTAACAAATAACCCTCCTGAGTTGGGCTTTCTAAAACGTAAGCACTTAGCAACAATCGGTTTAAACACAAGTATAATCTACGCATTAGACTATAGAATTTCAAATCAGAAGCAAAACAAAATATAAATTTAGTGATTACCTTTCGGAAAAAGTATTACGACTTCCATTGAAAGCAATGGCGTATCCGTGAAGTGAAGTTTCTTTTCTGTACTTCTGGAACCAGTACATTGGTTGAATCTCTATTCTGTCACTGCTATATCTGCAGAACGAAATAACACATGGTTACAATACTAATAAGTTGTTTATTTTATTTACCAAGTGAGTACTTGGAAGGAAGAATATGTTCCTCCTAATGCTATTTTTGAATGCTACGTAATGATTCCATGAACAGTACAACAATCATAAAATGGTTACGCCTGGAAAGGTTCATTTTATTTTCGATAACATGTACAGTTCTTATATCTTCTATGAAGTTGGAAACCATGGTATTTGCTTATTGCTTGCCAAGGTCATCCAAGCCACTATTCAAACCGTTCGAGTTGTGCTGGGGTGAAGACGTTGAACTTTGATTTTCAATTAGTACAAAATGAGATGAAAACCGAGCAATCAATCGATAAGCGTTTCGTAGAATTATCAGTGAGGTGTGTCAAATGTCATGTCGGTATTCCGCGCATCATTCCTGAAAGAGCATTCGCACTTTCATAACAACTACTCATCCCAGTCCACATAGAGGTCCGTACCCAGGGAAGCGGCCATGGGGACCAGCTCCCCTTCAAACGATGAAATACAGAGTTGTTCGCTTTATATCCGACCATTTTTGACGGGTACTCACCTTAAGAGATACCGCGCCGCCACCACTGATCATGTTCTATTGGACCCTCCGCATTGTGGACTATCGCCCGGCATCGCAGTTTCCATTGCAGCAAGCTCCGGCGCAGGACAGGCATGGGAATTCTGTCCCACTCCTCCCTGCAAGCGTTCCATACACCATCCAGCGTGCCCGGGCGGCGATGTTGAAGACGTCGTTTCAACAGTCCAAATGCGGAAAAATTCATTGGACTGTCATCTGGGCTTTTCACAGAACTGTCTTCAAACGGAATGACACGAATTTCTAATTCCTCTGCCATTTCCTGATAAAACGTAGTGATGTTCTGGCGGTATGACTCGAAGCCTTGTCGATATGGATCATCACCTGGTTCGCGTTCATTCCATACAATTGTGGGATGACTCTCCGATAGATAGGTGTCAGAATGGAGTCTTGGAAGTATCTTGCATTCACCTTCATTTTTTTGTCCACCTTGCGTATCATCAACTTACCCTCATATCCGAATCCCGTCACAACCATAAAGCCAAGAGTGAAACTTTCCCTGTACTGACGAACAAAGTTGCTGCGCTCCTTGCCGTCAATGTCACGGTATGTTATCGCCCGAATGTGACCACCAGCAGTGAGATGGACATATGATTCATCCATTGTGACAACTTTCTTTCATTTGGAACCCACCGGATACTTTTCATACAGTTTTCTGCAGTTCGTCTTACGTTCGGGAATGTGACGCGGTAGAAGGTGGTGTACACGGCTTGCAGCCCTTCTCCTGGTGGTTTTCGTGGGTGAATGTTTCGCAAGGAGATCCTGTTGTGTGTAACGGGCCACAATAGCTTTCGCAGTAGTCACCCCGGGTGCTAACCCATTCTCCCGACACTGTTTCACAACGCGTATGTATGAAAACTTAGCATGGAAAAGGACCATTACGTAACCCTCCCAATACCGGTTGATTTTCGGCGCCATTTGATAACATTCACTACCAACGGGTGCGCACCTACAAGGTCAGACACAACACAACATCCGCATTTACAGTAAATAGGAACTTACAAAATACAACAAAAATAACATCGACGATTTCGCAATTTTTTGTAAAAATTCAATTTTGTTGTAGCATAAATGAATGTGTTTGTTGTGTAGAAAGAAATCTGTAGTCTGCATATATTGGGTAGTTTTAGTTTTATAATAATTGATGAAAGACTACCTGATTTAGTCGGGGCAGTCCATTACTTCAATCCCTGTCCCGACTTTATTCGAACTGCGGACGTGAAGAGAAAATGTCGTTCTTTTGGTAAACTCACATTTAGACATGTTATTTATTGTAATAATACTCGCTAATACACAATACTAAATTTAAATAATATTTATTAAACAGAATTATCATGACTTTTCAATGGCGCTGATATAAGAAAATCAAAGACAATTTGAAAACATTGTAACTTTGCGGAACAGAGAACACTATTTCTTCGAAGAATTGAATGTAAACAACAAACAATAAGGTCTACGCTGTTTGAAACATTTTTCTGTGATCGACTGTGTGCTTAATTGTTGGGATAATGGATCTGAATTGCATTTTTCTTGTTATTTTGGACCACACGTTGCAGCTCTACAATGGTACATTTATCTCTAGCTCTAAAATGGCAATAGTATCTCACTCAAAGAACGTTTATCCGAACACGGTGGCGGACTGGTTAGCAAAATGCGATATTATGCAAGGGGTTCATGGTTTCAATCTTAGTCTGGCCATAGTTGTTTTCTTGTGAGTGTGTATCATCATCACTCTCAAAGTATCTCCGCTCATCCTCGTCGTCGGGATGAGACAAACTTGGCAGAAAATCAACTTGAAATAACATAATTCAATCAACCTCAGAGAAATTTCCATATTCTATTTGTTCCACGTATTCCGATCAACCCCTTCCACCTTAAAGAAGTTATGCCTTAGCAACATATACAAAATAAAGACAGGACACGAATGCAAGACTGTATAACCGATGTGCCAATTACCATTTCCATGTGCCAATTACATATCCCCATCGGTCTTTCTACGCTTTCCCCCAAGATCTTATTTTCTGCTCTCTGAGAAGAAACCCAGCTGCCTCGAGAAACCAGCGTTCGTTCCCATGAAGCCTCCCATATATCACCGCCCCTACTTCAAGGTGAAGGAAACAGTGTGTCCGGCAATAAACTCCCATATCTGTCCCGTACAAATTCATCTAAAATCTGGCTCACGTCAAGATAATTTCAAGCCCAGATGGAGCCTATCACGGAACTTCGGGCATTTTAAAATTTAAAACCCGAGGAAGGCTTTCCCCCGTGTCGGAAACAAAGATCCTCTGTTTTCGAGAGAGTTTGCAGGTGTCCAGGCTCGGGATCGAGACAATCACAGTAGAGCAGTGGCCCCGGTTCTGGAACCGAAAATGGCGCTCGGTGGCGCTCGCAGTGTTGCTAACTCCTCACTTGAAAAAATCACCAAGGTTTTTGTTTTTGGGTCTAACCTAACCTCAAGCAAGGAGTTGGCAACACTGCTTGAGGCTTGCCTTGCAGTGTTGCCAACCCCTCACTCGAAAAAATCACCAAGGTTTGTTTTTGGGTCTAACCTAACCTCAAGCAAGAAGCTGGCAACACTTGAGGCTTGTTTTAATGGTTTGCTCTTGTAAGGCATGAGTTTTATTTTTTTGCAGTGTGGCCAACTCCTCACTTGAAAAAATCACCAAGGTTTTTGTTTTTGGGTCTAATCTAACCTAAAGTAAGGAGCCGGCAATACTGCTTGAGGCTTGCTTTAATGGATTTCTCTTGTAAGGCATGAGCCCTATTTTCGGGCGCAGTGTTGCTAACTCACCCTAAGAATATTCCACTATGATATTTTACAAGCGAAGCTAACCTACGAATAGGAGTTGCCGACACTGATTAGTGGAGGTGCACGGGTTCTGTGCTATTATTTGTGATTCAGTGTTGCCAACTCACCTCAAGAAAATTTCACCATGTGATATTTTACAAGCGAAGCTAACCTACAAATGGGAGTTGGCAATACTGACTAGTGGAGGTGTACGGGTTCTGCGCTATTATTTGCGATTCAGTGTTGCCAACTCACCTCAAGAATATTTCACCATGTGATATTTTACAGGCGAAGCTAACCTACAAATAGAAGTTGGCAACACTGGTAACATCAATTGCGGTTCAATGTTGCCAACTCACCTGAAGAATATTTCACCATGTGATATTTTACAGGCGAAGCTAACCTACAAATAGAAGTTGACAACACTGGTAACATCAATTGCGGTTCAATGTTGCCAACTTACCTGAAGAATATTTCATCATGTGATATTTTACAAGCGAAGCTAACCTACGAATGGGCAACACTGACTAGTGGAGGTGGCCGGGGTTGCGTCCGAATCAGCAGCAGATGTCACCTGCACCGTTACATCCGGGGACTCAGCTAATTTTTGTTGTCCGAATTTGCGGTAGACGTGGAGTCGGAGGGAAGAGCAGAGAGGCGCGACAGATGCACGCTTGAACTTGCTGTGATGCTGCGCTTGGCAGCCATATTCTAATTTTTATTTTGTACAGGCAACATTTACTGATTAGAGGATGTAAAACTCAGTTATATTTTAATATTTTATCGATAATGAATGCAGAAAAATTGTAAATGATGAAATAGCGTGTTATATTTTTAATGTGAGTAGTTAGGTGGAAATTATTGTCATGTTTGTTTGCGCCCCACGCAGTGGGTGAAGTTCGGGCTGACACCTGGCGGGAAAAGTGACAGCCGTACTACAAGGGGACATGCAGATTCGGACGACTTGGACGCGACTTCGAGTGCACGCGAGAGCAACGGGAGAGAACAGGATGGAGCGCTTGCCAATCCGGACACGGCTTTTGTAAACCTCTCTCGGGAACGATGTGCCACACACACGTGCGTGCGCGCGTGCCTGTATTGTGACGCAAGCAAACAAACAAAATAATAATAATTGTTTTTAGGATGCCTGGCCCCTAACCCCGCCAGGGTGCGTGGTGCCCAACCCAAAAAGGTTCTAATGGCTGCGGTTCTAGATAGCCGCACCTCTGTAGTTTTTTTTTTCCCCCAAACTTCCATGAAACCCTGCAGAGGACCTCCGTAATGCATGCAACGTGTACTAACGACTCTAGTGTTATTTGATGTTGTAATATTTTTGGATATAGAATTTTGTGAGATATAGATAATAATAATTATGTTTATTATAATATTTTTTGATGAAGATGGAGAATGTATGTGTGTGTTACAAATAAAGTTGCATGCTTATTTTTTAGTGTGTGTGTATGTGTTTTTGATGTTCGACAGCATCTGAAACGATAAAAAAAAAAAATTTATTGTTAATTTTCTCATGTAAAAACAACAACAACAAAATTTTTGTGCAAAAATTCTGATTGTCTTGTGCTATAGTGCAAAAACTGATGATATTGTAATTCATAACTGATGAAATTAATATTGTAACTGATTTTGAACTAGTGAAATTTTTGTATTGTGCTATTGAAACTGATTGTGCTAGTACAAAAATTTCTTATTGTGCAAGAAAAGAGGTTAAAAACTTGTTAAAACTGCTCTGTGACCCTCTCGTTCTTCACGTCGTGGACGAAGGACTTCTCGGCGACCAGGATCACACTGCATACGGTGTCCTCGGGCAACGGACTGTTGAACTCGCAGACGACCTTGATGTTGGTTCGATCGTTGACCACCACCTGCTTCCTCTTCGTGGTATTGATGACGAACATGGGTCTGCGGGTTTTGAATTCGCTGGGCGTGTAGTACATGTCCATGCTTCCCTCGGTCACGCGTTTGAAAGAGGTGTAAGCTTCGTAAAGTTTGAGGTAATCGTCTTTGGTCATGTCGAGGTTGTAATTCTCGCGCGGGAAAACTTCGTTGCGTCCATTTTTCAGATAAACATTCTTGATCTTGCAGTCGTCGAACTTGCTGGAATTTTTTTCCTGGTTGTTATCGCGCCCGGTCTGAAAGAGCACCACGACGAAATCTGGCATGTCGAACTGTATGTTGTTGAACTGTGTCGTCACGTCGAATTCCATGTGACTTCCCGACGCCATCTTCTGCACACACTGGTAACCGTGAAAGTGAATCGGTACCTGCGGACTCTTCAAGATCTCTGCTTTGTACTTGAGGGCGTAGTTTGTTTCGTATTCCACGATCGGCATTCTCAATTCCATGCTCCGGATGACGCACTTGGCTGCTTCGGGTAATGTGTTGGCTATCGGCGTGCCGTCGGCGTTCAAGTTGGTGTATCGCATCAGTGCGTCGTTGTCGTTGGCTGCTCTTCGAAAAGTGACGCGCAATCCCCCCTTCCACATGATCTCCTTGTAGTCCGAGAAGAATCCCGGCAGCAGACGCAAGGGAAAAAGAACCGTGTGACTTCTAGTCGATATTTTGGTCCCTGCTTCGAATCCTCCCGCCTGGTAGTATGCTGCGTCCGTTTTGGATAATTTCAAAGTTCCCACTGCCGTCGACGTGATGCCTGGATAGTCTATTCTGTCTATGACGGTGTTGTGTTTCCTCACCTCCACCTGCGAGAACAGGTGAGGCACGAAGTTGTCAACGAGTATCAAATTTGCATTGGGCGGAAACGCTTCTCCGCTTTCTTTCTTCACCACGTCGAATTGAAGGTAGAGGTCTGCTCTGTGAGGATGAACGAACCCATCCCCTACGTCCACGTCGTATTCGATCTCCCTGTTTGCTTCGTTGAGATTGGCGAACGTGCGACGGTTCGGAGGAAAAGATTGCAATTCGTAACTTTCGATTTGTTCCATTTTCACTATGTGTGTTATTTATTATATGTTGATCTCCACGATGGCCGTCGTAGTGGCACCTGCGAAATCCACCACCTCTCCTTTCTCGTTCGTCACCACCAACTCTATGTCGTCTATGCGGTTGCGACATACTGGAAAATAGATCGGCGAAGAGGGTGTGTAGATGATCGGTTCCATGAACTCGGAACTGGGTTTGAAAGTGGCTATGATTCCCGTCTGCTTGTGACTTCCTAACAATCCGTCCGAAGATTTCGTGATCATGCCTTCTGCTACGTTGCAGTGAACGTTTAGAGTCTCTATGGCTAGAAATTTAGGAATGTTGGTTGCCGTGTGCTTGATGCCGGCTTCGAGTTTGGTGTTGTTCTCGAAACCTAAAAGTTCTCCTATGGTACCCAGGTCAACGGTCTCCGTCGCCGACACGATTTCCACTCTGTGCGTGACCGAATTTTGAGAAAGGTACGTGCCCTTGGGTAATTGAGCTTGCAAAGTGGAAAGATTGTATTGGCCTGGCGTGACGATGATGTGTTCGTTTCCGACGCTAATTTTGTTGTTGTGCTGCGTGACGTTAGGTATGAGGTACATGCTGTAGAATGCACGCAGAGCTACGGATTTAGGATAGACGATGTCGTCGTGCAGCGTGAGTTTCAAGATCGAAGATTCGCTCGTGAGATGGAACACGCCCATTGTGTTTAAGATTCCACAATGCTTTCTGAAAATGTTCCACCGACGGGTTATTTATTTTAGACATGTATGCGAGAACAGAAAGGCATAGGTGGCCGCAGTTAACATCAGTGAAACCCTGGATGCGTTTGTCATTGTAGTAGAGGTTGGCAACACTGAGATACTTCACCAACCTGGCAGGCGGTGTGCCACCGAACGAATCGAAAACAAATGCATTGTTATCGTCAATTTTGAGGTAGCATATCCAATGTGTACCAGGATTTTTGTAACTGTCCAGGTTGACCACGCCATACTCCTTTTTCTTCACAGCAGAGGGTAGAGAATCGGACATGAAAACACCCCTGAAGTTTTTTATTCCCAACAGTTTGATCAGAGATTTAATATCGAAGTTGGACAGGGCTTCTTCTTTTTTTTATATTTCTTCAAAGCATCGAGGTTGCTTTTTTGTTTTTTGGTTATACCTTTCCCCTTCTTCTCCATAGCCAGGTTGTGACGTTTCTGTTCTTCCAGTTCCGCCTTGTTCTTCTTCGAGTCGATGACGGTTTTCGCGATGGCGGCGCTTCCGCCGGCCAAACTTCCAACGGCCCCCAATGCTGCCAGGATGGCCGGGATGCTGAATATGAAACCTCCGATTTTTTGCTGTTTCCGCGAACGCTGCAAGCGTCTCAATTGAGGTGTGCTGAGAAGTAATTTCATTCCGTGTCCTTTCGTCAAGCAAGAACGTTTCTTCTCGCGTTGTTTCTTGGTGAGTAACCCATCGAGGGCACCTAGATTTTTCAGATTGGAGTATGGTATCTGGTACACGACACCCTTAGGCTTCATGTTGATGCTCTATATGTTATTTTCACGGTATGTTATTTATATATATGTTTTGAGATTTTTTTTGTTTTGTGTAATTTTTTTCGGTATGTTATTTATATATAAATGTTCTGAGATTTTTTTTGTTCCGTGTAATTTTTTTTTCAAGGATATACTTCGCGCAGAGCTGTTACACAAATTCTATTACGTGCTTTGTTTTTTTACCAAGAAGTTCTTTTGTACCCTTGTACACGATTCGAGTTTTGTTCTCGATTAAAATAGCTAGCTTCTCGTTGGATAACATGTCAGCGTATCGATCTGGTAAAAATAGACTGTATTGTGCGTTGAGCAGCAGACGTGCCTTGGGACCATACTGGGTAGAAACAATTGAGCCGGAAGTTATCGTGTAAGGTTTGTCCACTTCCAATTCCCGAATTTTTACATACTCTACTGACAAATTTAGCATTTGTTTTAATGCTTGGAGGTCACTTATTTTTTCAGTTGTCATATCGAAGAGAAATTTTCAGTGTGTGTGTTAGAGAAATTTAGTTGTTTTTCACGATGTGTGTTATTTATATATACCGAAGATTATTTTTTTTCACGATGTGTGTTATTTATATATATATTTTTTTCACGATTTGTATCGAAGATTTTTTTGTGTGTGTGCGTTAGAGGAAGAAAGTTCGTGCTTCGGAAAACGCAATGATGTGCGTGATGATTTCTTCAGTTTCCTGTTTGGACTTACACCAATCATCAGTATATCGTCTTCTCCCCTGCCTCGCCTCGTGCAGTTCGTCTAACCTATCGTTTAATTTTTCCCCCGCAACCGAAAGAAGAGTGTCAAGATCACCGCACCTCATTCCACTGATCTCCCGAAGATGGCTCTTGATAAGCATTTCACAAGGGATACGAAATTTCGGAGTTGTTCTTGCTACGTGTAAAAGTTTCCCTACATCCTCGCAAGCGTGTTTGAATATTTTACATAGCAGTTCGTGCGGCAAATCGGTTATGCAAGACATGTTGTTATTATTTCTTTTTTACTGTATGTTATTTATTTATACACCCCACCCAAATTTTTGTTTCGTGTTCATGGCGATGGTGGTGCCCAGTGCTGCAACTCTTTCTCCCAGCGAAGCGTCTCTGCTGACGAATCTTTCGAAAGCTGCGTGCTCTAACTTTCTGTCTGCTTCGTGACGTGCATCCAGATCGGTGCGAGTGGTGTTGTAGGCGATGTCGTGATCTTTGCATGCGGCATCCAACGGATTCACACCCTTGTCTCCTCTCTCCAATCTTTTCTCGAGTTTGGTACCCGGTCCGCAGTACTGGTAGCCGGGTAAATGCATCTCGAAAGGTAACTTGTTGATGATGTCGTTCACGAGTCCCTTTCCTTCGGCCACGTTCCAGAATCTCGGAGGCAGCGTGTTGATAATTTTGATGAGGTGACCTATGCCCTTGTCGTCGTTCACGATGAAGTTGGAAAGTTTGGCGCTGATCATGTCCATAATTCCTATCTTCTCGTTGTAGAAATTACGATTACCTGCATTCTCCTCTCCTGCAATAACCAACAACCTGTCTATGAGCTTGCGCACGTCGTCCACCCACACAAACTCTTTGGGTAGGGTGTTGTAGAGTTTGACGCCGCTGCCTGTTTTCACCTGGTTCCAAATCGGTTTGATGAGATTTCTGTACTTCTCGCCGCTGCTGGATTTCACCCTATTCTGCGAGGCGTCGTTGTTCTGGTACAAGGCATCCGTCATGATCAAAATTTCCTTGTAACTCTGGTAATCTTCGTCGGTGTAATCTTTCGGCTGCTTTTTGGCAACGAGTTCCCACAGTCCCACCGTGCCCGGGTACCTGTTCCAACTATCCTTCTCGCCTAAATTAACTTTAATGTCGTTGCCTTCGAAGGTCACCTTCGATTTTCCAATCTTCCAAACCACACCGCCGCCTTCGTTGCTCTCCATGCTCGGATACAATCCGAACACTTCATCCTTGTCGAATTTCCCCGTGCTCAGGTAGTCTCGTGCCAAAGGTCCCAACTCGATTTTATCCAAAGACGACGGCGTGCTACCTATGGCTCGACGTCGTGCCGGTACGTCTCTTAGTTCGAACGGCGTCGAAGGAATGCTCGAAATAGGCGTGGGTACGGTGTAACTTTTAGCTGCAAGTGGTACGAGTTCGTTGATCAAATTTTTATTTTGTTCCGTGACGCCTTTAATTTCTTTACCTAGATCGCTGATGGCGTCGATCACAGGTTGATCTTGACGTTTCTTCTCTTCGTAGAATCCGCGATTCTCGGATTTCCAACCTTTGAAACGTTTCGCGAGGTAATCGCGAAGCTTGAGATTTTCGTCTTCGATTTTTCGTTTCGTCATAGCGTTATTTATACACGTCGTTTCTCACAACGTTGCAACGTTTAGAAAGTCGTTGATTTTGTTTCTGTATTTTCCGTCGTTGGGTTTTCTCGTCATGTCGATCGTGGCGAATCCGAAATCGTCACTGTTCCAGCAAGAAGTGCAGCAGCGTTCCGAAAATTGATTGTAGTTCATGTCTCCGCCTACGTAGTCATCGTACGCGTGCTTGAGGTTGGTGTGATCTTGACGAAACAAACATATGAAATTAGCGTTGTCGCGTACTAACTGTTTTGGAATTTTGGAAAACGTTTGAGCTAGGAAGAAGCAATCTATTCCTTTGTGACGACCTTGCGTGAAAAAATTGCGAATTTCATTTTGATTTTCCAGGATGACATCGTCGAACACAACGACTGAATTTTCACGACAATCGTCGAGTGGCTTTATTTCCGAAGCGAACGTTGCAATGTCCAGACCATCGTACAGTTTTATCAGTTGCTTGTATTTCGCTTGTTCGAGACTTTTCGAAAATACGTAGAGGTGCCTGTTCTTCCAATCTAACCAATTCGGTGCGAGGAGAAAATTGTCCACGAGCAGTGTTGTTTTCCCACACCCCGAAGGACCTACGATCAGACAGCGGATGCTGTCGGGAAGCAACTCACCGTTCTTTTTTCTCGTTTGACTTTCCGAATCCGGTAGACGTTTCACCACGTTCCACGTACTTACAAGATCACTTCGTTCGCGTTGATCCAACTCTTTTCCGGAAGTCCCAGCCATTTGACAAACAGTTTGTCGCCTTTTCTACGCAATACTTTCTCGATGAGGTACGTGTCGGGATGTTTTGTTTTAGAGAGTTCCTCTTCGTAAAATCTTCCTTTCAAAATCTCGCCGCTACTATCTTTTATTATATACGTGTGTCGGTTTCCGGGTAAAACTCGAACCACCGTAAAAAGTTCCGTGCTCCAATTTTTTGTGAACCCCTTCTCGAAGGTGCGTTTGAATTTGCTGATCCTCACCTGGTCTCCAATTTTGAATTTTGATTTCTTGGTAGTCGTGGGAGTGTACTTTGGACAGTAAACTGTAGAAATTAAACGCTGCTCGTCAGATTTCGTAACGTCAGCTGGCTTCATGCCTATCGTTCCGTGCACCGTATTATTATAGGTGTCGACGAGTTCCGGCAGTATGTCGACCCATTTGTAATTTCCTCGAAGCGTGAATCGTTTCCACATGTGTGTTTTCAAGGTTCGATTAAATCTTTCCACGATGCTGGCTTTGATGTGACTGAAGGTTGAATAATGTCGAATGTCGTGTTTCCGAATAAATTTTTGGAATACGGCATTGTAAAATTCTTTACCGTTGTCTGTTTGCAAAAACCGTGGTCGTCTGCCGCTTTCGCGAAAAATTGTCTTGAATGCTTCCGTGACGCACGTTCCTGTTTTGGCTTTCAAAGGTAGAGCCCATGCGAATTTCGAAAACGTGTCTATGACGGTGAGGAGGTACTTGTTGCCCTTGTTCAATTTATGCACATTTTTTAGATTGCCGCTACTCATCTCCACGAGGTCACTTTGCCAGAGGTCATCGATGCCCTTGGTTACCACCGCCAAACGTTCGTAGTTGCGGCGTGCAGGTTTATGCAATTCTTCGACGATGGCTTGCCTAGACATTTTTTAAAGATTACGTTTGAAGAGAAGCACAAGCGTGATGGGATTCAAAGAGGGTGGCACCTCACCAGTGTTTTGAATGATCAGCTTATCGCCGGCGCTCACGTCGAAAACGGTGAGATCTTCGTCTTCGTGTATTTCATATACGTTGCGCGTTTCGTTCCAACGTGCCAGAGGAATGTTTCCTGCTTTCTGGACACCACGATTCGATATCAAGGTCATGGTGGGAACGCTAGCTTTTCTGCCGTGAGACCAGTACGAAAATTCATTTATCTGAATCGTGCCATCGAGGAGAAACTTGTAGTACGGATGATAAGGATGTAACATGTACAGTTTGTTACCTTCGACGAACGTGGAGATTCTCTGTTGATTGGGTACGCTGTTGATTTCGATGGCTTGCAGAGAATGCAGTTTAGCGAATTTAGTATCGACGCTAACGAGGTTGCTGTGAAGCTGTCCCAGTGTATTTTGTACGGGCAACAAATGCTCGACGATGGTATCCGTTACTGTAGAAAATGACGGTTTGATTTTCACTTCCACGTTCAACTGCTTGTAGTTTTCGTTGAGTTCTTGTAATTTGGCACCGAAAGAGGCCAGCGTCGATTCCTGCGTGGATTTCAACACTCCAACTTGATCTCTGATGTTGACGACGATACTCTGAAGGTTCTCGACTTGATTCAATTTCGAACTTTTCTCGGTAAGATCGTTCACGATGCTTCGCATCTCGGTAAACTGCGTGTGAAGGTCGGCGACGCTCTGCGAAGTGGGCAGCGTCGACACCAGCGAAGCAAGTTCGTCTCGAATCTGTTCCACGTTCGCCGTTTCCGTTTCCAGTCGTTTCAGCATACGTGATATGCTTCTTTTCAAAGCGTGCAATTCTTTGGAGGTGGGGAGATTGGCAACCCTACTCTCGAGATCGCTCAACGAACTTTTGATGTCGCTCGAATCGGATAGTGCCGTCACCGCCGTTTTCAATTTTTCCAAATCTTCGCTCGAAGGTACGCTCGTCCGTAACGATTCCAAGTCACCCTGTATGTTGTCCAGTACGTGATGAAAATGAGCAAGGTTCGATTCGACGTTCAAATTTTCTAAATATTCGATCTTCTGCTGAACCGTGCTCAACGTGTCTTGTATGCTCGTCAACGCACTTGCTTCAGCGTGAATATTTTTAATTTCTTCGTTGATCAACTCCAGAGACGCCTGAAGCGTAGCGATGGTGGTTTGAATGTGTTCGAAATCTTGATAAGCCTCCAATTGAATTTTTATGTTCGCGACGCTTTTGCCGATGACCTGCAGTTCGTCTGACGATGGTAGGTTCGTCATGGTATCTTCCAAAGTCTGTAACTTGGATTTAATTTCTTCCAACGTGCTGGCGAATTCTTCTTGTAATTTGGAAACAACAACATGCAAGCGTTCTACATCAATATCCTTCACGACGGTTTGAAGTTCAGAGAAATTCTTTTCGATTGCCGAAGTTCGTTCTTCGATTTCGAGTTTCAATTTTTCCAAATCTTCATTTTTCGATTGAAATTGCTGTAATTTGAGCAAATCATTTTGAAGCTTATCCACGCTCAACTGTATATTTTGAACGTTGTCGTAAGAAGGTACGTCGACATAATTTTTTATGAGCGTTTTCAGTTCGGAATCGATTTTCAGAATGGGGTCCAGACATTGCGTTTGGAGCGTAGCGATCTCCGACTCTAAACTTTTGTTTAAGGTCTCCTGCAAAGCGATCAAATCGCTCCTCAACTTTTTAATTCTGACGTCCAACATGAGAATCTCTTCTGCGTGGTCTACACGTTTGGTGTGGCCGAAAATATCGTTAGGCATTTTGGTTAACGGTTATTTATAATAGGATAGACGATTCGTAATTCTACGAAGAGAGGAATAAGTTTGTCGTAATCTCCTAGGAGTTCAACGTATAAACAATCTCCTGCAGAAACATCGTACGTAATGTTAGAAAGCATCTTGTCGTGCTTGATTCGAAAAATGTTCTTGCCGGTAGATATTTTGATTTCGCCTACGTTTTCCGGATTCACGGTGATTTGAAGTTTTCCATCGATCGGAATTTTGTAAAAATGTAAATTGTTGTTGAAGACGTAAAACATCTTGCCCACATCGTCATCCAATTTCGTCCAAATGCTGTTAAGGTGAACAATCAGTAGACCGTTGAGTTTAGTTAACATGGAAGGTAGAAATTCATGATCTGTCGTCGCGCGGTGTACAGTCTCCATGTTGGTTTGTTTTCGGAAACCAAAGAGATTCATAGGTATGCTGGTTATTTAAAATACGGTCAAAGTTTTTTTGTAATAACAGTCAGTGTTGTTTTTTTTTTGTAATGACTAACAAAATGATTTTTTTTTGTTTTGTTTTATGAATCTTCTGTTGAAGATGGGCATATGTTGCAGGTTTTGCTTTCTGCTAAGCGATAGTGCCCCCACGGCAGTGTGTGGATTCCACATTGGAGAACGCACCTCTTGTCGTCGTTGGGATCCAGGGCAATCTTCCTCACTTTGTTGGTGGTCAACACATGGTCGACGCTCTGGATGCGCTGTTCTGCTCTTAGAACCGACGACCTGGTCTTGAGGCAATCCACGAAGTCCTCGAATGTGAGATGCTCCCGAACCACCTGTCTGCCGACACCCTTGGCCTTCTTGGTAACGCTACCCTCGGCTTTGATGGTATAGGCCTTGGCGCGAAGACCTGCAAACTCAAGAATCACGTCTCCGTCCTTCTCATCTTTGAGTTTGCCGGGCACCTTCTTGTTGCTGGCCAGGATACCGTACTGGTTCGGCTGGGGATAGCCTGAGGTGTCGAAGAGCTCTTCAAGAGCTGGAACTGTGGCTATATCCCCGTATGCGTCGGCTGTGCGAACGTGGTACACCAAGCTGTCCGTGTCCGTGTAGAGAAGCGAGATGTTGTGGCCGTAGTGTGGACGTAATATGTCGTAGTATGTTTCGAACATGTGGAGCTTGCTCAGATCCAGAACCGTGGCTCCGACGTAGATAGGCTTGGTGAGTTTCACCACACCTTGCCTCATGTGAATCAGAGCCAGCTGCTCGTTATAGATCGTTCGAGACTTGAACAATGGACTCGCGACAAGCTGACGACATCGCTCTTTCCTCGTCACCAATTTTATGTCCACGCGATTCCGTACATTCTCCATGGTTTTGCCAAACACCGCATTATTCATGAGCTTGAAGAAATCCTTATCAAGCTCGGACGTGGCTGCGGTGCGGTGTTTAGTGTTGACTTCGATATATGGACGCAACCACGGGGAATGCTCGAACTTGAGGATGTGGTGAACTGCGTGGACTGTGACCCCTTGTTGCATCAACCACCGGAGATTCTTGTAGTGAAGGACGTAATTCTTCTTGGGTTCGAAATCCATGACGAGCTTCTTCTGGTTGGAATCGGGTGGACACTTGAACTCGGGTGCAGGGGGGAGATCGCAGAACAAATCCTGCAGCTTCTCGGAGAACTCAAGGTCCACCTCGGCGAAGAACCCATGTTCCGAATCGTCGAAACCTTTAATGTTGAAGTTGGAAGGGTCAGCCCACTCGAACCCTCTAAAAGGGAGTGGCTGCATCATGGAGTGCCCGTACAAGTTATTCACGTCCGTGTGCATGATGTAGCTCGACGGTTGTGAGGGGTCGTAGCCAGTAGCCATGTGACGGTTGTTGGCGCGCGCGTGCCGTTGCGACACCTGGACCATGCCACCCCGCACGGCGCGTTCCACAAACAGCATCATGTCCACGTCCGAAAGAAGCTCCAGCTTGATTTTCGTCACCAGAAACATGGCTGACCACGCCAGTCCGGGGAGACTATAGAAGTAGGCGGGATCCAGGTGGTAGATGTTCATTGCAGTCGCCCGGAACGTCTGGAACACGTCGGCGAGGAGCGTCACATCAAGTCTGAGGTAGGCATCGTGGTAGTCTCCGAGATTTTGGCAATCCAGCTCGCGCCACATGGACTGGGCGTGATGATATTCTTCGTCGGTGATGTTCGAGCCTCGTAGCTGACTGTAGAACTTCGCCTGGGGAGGTAGTGACGTCTCCGCAAACTTGGTAGAGTCGGTGACGTATTCGTAGGGGTAGACCCCCTTACGCCTGAAGAGACCGGCGTCCAAGTTTGGAAAATTCGCAGAGGTAATGAGCATTTGCTCGTTGCTCAGCTTCCCTGCAAGGGCATCGAGGCTGGCCGGGAGGAACCTCAGGGAATCGAGGAAGCGAAGCTCGACGGTAGAGCCGGATTCTGGGATCGACACTCGCTTGCTCACACTGATGTAACGCTCCTCGTTCTGGGCCAGGACGTTGATTCGCATGTCGTCGTACCCAAGATGCTTGATCAGGTGGTGAAAGTCGTACCCCGAGCCGTTGTGAAAAAACACAGGGATGAAGCGTGGGTCCCGGGCCATACGGTTGCAATCATTGCACCAAGGACCAACGTACCTACCGTTAAAGTGATCGTGGTGACGGACTTTACGGTTTTTGGTAGTGTACTCCTCGACGCAGACAGGGCAAGCGATGGCCTCGTCGTGTCTGCGTTGATCGTCGGGGGACAGTGGGAGCATAGACTTGGGGGTCAACAGCACCTTCCCCATCTCGATGGCCTCGTCAACCATCCTCTCGAGGAAGTGTTTGGCTGCGTCGGGACCGCGATACACATAGGGCTCGGGGGCGATGTGTTGATCTCGTCGCACCACAACGTAAGCGAAACTGGATGCATCGTGGAGTTGGTAAGGGGTGGTGGAAGAAACTTCAGGATCGGGGTCGCAAGTGGACAGGGGTTTGAGGAAGGCCTCGAAATCCGCGATGATGATAGCAGGGTGCTCCACCATGGCACCGTGCATGTGGAAACGCTCCACGGTGCCAGGTTTGGGCAAGTCTGCCACCCCCGGTTCGTTGGCTTTGCAGTAGAGCTTGTGGTTAGCGAGCTTCTCGACAGCGATGTTGGGACCTCTGATGCGTTGATAATCCTGCCGTTTTTGATTACGAAATTTAGACAAGCACCTGGGACAAACTTCTATGTGGTGTTCGTCTTTGCTCAGCTGGCTTGAAACAAGCCGAGAGAGGGAACGGATGAGAGTGTAGTGGTGATGGGTCTCGTTCTTGATGAGTAGGAGATGAATTTCTTGCACACCATCATCGTCTACGTCGCTCACCCGGATAGGGTACACCACATTTTCGTCGGTGAGGCCGTAAACGTTGATGGCCAACCGAGGGTTGTGTGTACGGGCCTCGAACTTACGAATATCCGAAAGCGCCACCGGGTAGTCGATCCCAACCATCGCATCTTCCAGCTCTGGCTCGTAGGGTAGGTAGTGGTTAACTCGGCGTGGTTGTTTTTTCCGGTCGACAGGGTGTAATGCAGCAAGCACCGACCAGAGAAAGCACTTGGCGTCACTGTTTTGAATGTTCAGGACGGCTTTTTTATCCTCAATCGCTTCTGGTAAGCGGACGTAGCTGGAGGCGGAGAGAGGTACAAACTTGCAAAGTTTGACGCGCAGTTCGTGAGGCTCGCCACACAGCGAACCCCCCGAGCCCTTGGCTTGATGTTCCTCCTGCTTTGCCACCAGCTCCTCGACAAACTTGTTGTAAATATCCTCGAAGTTGTCGACATCCGCCAGATGCAACGTCTTCGCCTTGGTGTTGTGGCAGAAGCTGTAAATTTCATCAGACGGCTTCTTGTACCGACAACGTAGCGATGCGTAGAATTTAGTGGAGTGCGTTGCAAGCGCATCGCCGAGGACGGAAATAATTTGCGCTAGCACGTTCTCTAAAAAGCTACGCACGTCGCATGAGCCCTCCGAAATAAAAGGAAAGTCCTCTAACGAACGCTGGAAAGCAGACTGGTCTGCTTTTATCGCAGGCTTGACGCGTTTGGCGAGTGGTGCATTGATGGAGGCTGCTTCCGCCTTCCTCTTGGTGGAGGTCGAAGGCTGGGCCCCAGATGTATTTTTGCTTAGGCAAGTAAGCTTATGCTTTTTGGCATACGCAATTGTAATATGTTTATTACATCCGGAACACAGTTCGGTGGCAGCCAAATGCTTGCCTGGCACGCAGGTGCGACAATGTCTTGCAAAATGTTCGCTCGATATAGTTTTTTCGCACACAGGGCAACTTTTCATGGAGCGCATTTTTTCGGGGTATGTTTATTTATATATGGGTGGTGTTGCCTTCCTCAAATATATGCTTTAATCAACTCTATAAAAAAATTAAAAAAAATATATAAGAAAAATATGATTGTAGATAGAAAAAACACAATAAATATTGTATGCATGTGTAATTCTATTTAGCTTATTTTTGCTAGACACGAATTTTCTTCAGATTTTATTGCCCATTAGTATATTTTTCGACTATTCTAGTAGAGGCGTGAAACTATGAAAATGTTTTTGTTTATATATATTCTATTGTTTTGGCTGATATAATAGCAAATATATATAGCTATTTTTGAAATTCTAAAACTTTCAGGTATACTTAATTTTACATGCAAACATACATCATAAAAAATTACACAATCGTATTTTTTTTCCATACGCACATTTTTTTATTTTTGGAAAACAAAGTTATTTTCGATCTTTATTTTTTTAAATCAAACAATAAACATTATTTGTGTTTATAGTATTTGTCGGGCAATAGCAGATAAAACAAGAATAGGTTTTCTACGACCTATAGTTTACGAGTTACAAAACAACTTAGAAATTACATCTTGAAATTTAAATTTAAAATAACTCGAAAACAGTAAGCACTAATCATTATGTTTCCAATAGGTTGTAGAGTACATTCAATTTTTTATCAAATATCATTAAAATTTTCGAAATAGGGTAAAAACTAAGCCAGCAAATCAAGTTTCTCAAAAAATAAAAAAAAATTGTCTATATTTTCGAAACTTGAGGGGGTGGAATCGATTTTATTTGCTAGTTGAATAGTTTTCGTCAAATCCTATCCAACAAACCTAAAATCATCATCCTAGTTCAATTAGGAGCCGAGAAAATCAATGTCTTGGAAAACGTCTTAAGATAATTGTCTTAAGAAAATTTTCTTGACAGACCGGAAGTAACATCTTGAGATACCGGAAGTCGACTTTCTTAAAGATTAAGATATTTGTCTTAAGACGTTTTCCAAGACATTGATTTTCTCGACTCCTATGGGGGCTAGAACCATGTAACTTTGGTTTATGTATATACCAGTACTTGCCCGACCCAGTGGCCGAGTGGTTAGCACATCGCGCTACAACACCAAGGGTTCCCCGGGTTCAAATCCCGGTCAGGTATGGTTGTTTGTGAATATTCATTTTCATCAATTTCATCACTCATCCCCATCTTCGCAAATTAGCCAAGAGGCACAAAATGCGAAGTTAAAATAAACTAAATCAATCAATCAATCAATCATTAAGTTCGTGTTGTAATCATGAAATTAAATTTTAATTAATTTTTTCCTATCCATCTCTCAAATCTATATAGCCTGTTCATATTTGGCATGTCGACCATTTTGTTTACGTAGCAAAAAAAATCTCAAGCCATTTTTGCGAATGCTCGTTGTAGCCATAAGTATATTTGGATATAATTGTCGGATTTTATTTAACATTAGGTTTAAAAATCAATAAGCCTGCATAAAAAGAAAAAAAACTAAATATTTTAAATAAATTAGATTCGAATAACTATGTACTTCCATTAGTCTTTGCAATAGTGTAGTGGTAGCATTGTAATCAAAAATTTGATACCCGCACAAGTGGTTCTTGAAACTGTAGGTCCAGTCCCGATTAACCTTACGTGCATAAAATAGACTTAAAACATTAAATCTATCAGTACTTCCACTAGCCTCTACAATAGCACTGCAATAGTTTTGTAATTGAAAGTTTGATATCCGTATAAATGGTTTTTGAAACTGTAGGTCCAGTCCCGATTAGTTTTACGTGCATAAAATAGACTTAAAACATCAAATCTATCAGTACTTCCACTAGCCTCTACAATAGTACTGCAATAGTTTTGCAATTAAAAGTTTGATATCCGTGCAAGTGGTTCTTAAAACTGTAGGCCCAGTCCCGATTAGCCTTACGTGCATAAAGTGGATTTAAAACATCAAATCAATCAGTACTTCTACTAGCCTCTGCAATAGCACAGCAATAGCATTGTAATCAAAAGTTCGATACCCGCACAAATAGTTCTTGAAACTGTAGGCCCAGTCTCGATTAGCCTTACTGTGCATAAAATAGATTTAAAATAACAAATCCAACCCAGTGTACACGCGTCAATACTATCCACTATAAGTAAACTAACATGATTATAATCATTGCCCCTCCCGATTGTTACCTCGCTTTTATGTTATTCGCGATGAAGAATAGTTTTTTTTTCAAGCATATGTTATATATGCTCATATTTTTTTTGTTTAGCATAATTTCGTTGTTTAATAAAAACAACACTTTCTGTTCACTAACGCCACTTGCAATTATTATTAACACACACACATGTAAAAAAATAACAAAAAAAAATAAAATTTATTTATAAAAAGCTGCTAACAATTTAACACACACGAAACAGTAGTATAATTGCGTAAATTTTAGTTTTATAGCTAGTCAAGCGACTTGTGTGCATATAACTTATGCTAATATAGTACTCACCTGACAGACCAAACTAATTCGGTTTCTATTACACTTGATATTACACTTGGTATAGCGTACACTTTTATGCAACTACCCAGTAGCAATACTCGACTGCAACTGATGTGCGCGAGGTTTCTAATAGAAACTTATACCTGCCGGCAGCTAAACTTTCAAGGTTGGTTCGAGCTATGCGTGAACGCCCTTTCCTAGAAAACATATCGTTGACGCCCAGCTGTATTCTGCCGGAAACAATTAGAACTTGTTTCGTGCAGAATTTATGACAGCTGTGTGAGTGATTGCTTCCTGTGGTCACCCAGTAGATTTGAATCTTGTGTGCCCTTTAGTGTAATCCACCCTTTAGTGCAATCCAGGAAAAAAATATCGTTGAGTTCATCGCACAGCCTGGGTGTGACTGCAGGAAACTGTCAATCACATAGCCGTCGCAAAAGCTGAGAATTTGCACAATTTTCGGCAGTAACAAATAATCTTGATTTTTGTCGAGTAATAATACCATCAACTTGATGGACAACTTCCTGCAGTCGCACCCAGGTGATTGACAGCTTCCTGTTGTGTGATTGATGGTTTCCCATAGTTACCCGCCCAAGTTTCCACACAACACAGTTGAGTTGACCACAGATTTTTAGCTTATCCTTTCAATCACCCCCAACAGTCGATGAAAATTGTAGATAGGCTGTGATTGATGGCTTCCCGCAGTCACCCACCCAAAGTTTTTACATGGTTGAGTTGACTACAGATTTTCAGCTTGCCCTTCAGTCACTTCAGTAGATGAAAATACAAAAATAAAAAAAAAGTACGTACGTGTGTGTGTGGCGCATCGTTCCCGCGAGAGAGGTTTGCAAAAATCACGATATACATTGGCGCTCGGGACTTGGAAATAATGCATATTCGCTCACCACTGTTGCCAGCTTAGTCTCTCTCTTTATCTTACAGCAACATTGGCATCTTTATTTTTTTAGTTGTAGGTGGGTTGCCAACGCACTCTAGTTAATAATGCTACATATTATACACGCACACACATACTGTGTTGCTATCTATCTATCTATCCCTCTCTCTTTTACGGCAGTATATGTTTGTTGCCGACTCTTTTTGCTCAGTGTGTGTATGTTACGTCAGTATATAAATTAGTTAAGCCTCAAGTAAGATAGCTCTTGCCAAGTAAAAAAAAGCTGTAGGTAAATATTAGCAACACTATCGGTTGTTTAACTTTTCCCTCTCTCTTTTTTGTAAAAAAAAACTATGGCAAACCAGTAGGTTGGCAAATTGCTTTATGCACTGTAAAACCTCAAGCAGTATTGCCAGCTCCTTACTTTAGGTTAGATTAGACCCAAAAACAAACCTTGGTGATTTTTTCGAGTGAGGAGTTGGCAACACTGCAGAACAAGTCTCAAGCAGCGTTACCAGCTCCTTGCTTGAGGTTAGGTTAGACCCAAAAACAAACCTTGGTGATTTTTTCGAGTGAGGGGTTGGCAACACTGCAAGGCAAGCCTCAAGCAGTGTTGCCAACTCCTTGCTTGAGGTTAGGTTAGACCCAAAAACAAAAACCTTGGTGATTTTTTCAAGTGAGGAGTTAGCAACACTGCGAGCGCCACCGAGCGCCATTTTCGGTTCCAGAACCGGGGCCACTGCTCTACTAATCACCCCACACATGTCGGCCTGGACGAGACGTCATATATTCCACGAAGGCTCTGGCTCAGTGACAGCGAAGTGACAAGCGTAAATAGTATGAGATTTTGAACTTCAACCCTGCCAGAACATTTCTCTTCATATCTCTTCGCTTCAGTGGGATTTTGGCAGGCAAGGAAGACATAACTTTAACGAAGTGTCCCAGTTGCGAGCAATAAAAATGGAGTTGTTAGTGATAAAAATTAATTAGAACAGATGCTTTTCATCCTCGAGATCAGCTCTCAAACAAGGTGCTATTGTGTTTTTATGTTAAGCGATTCTCACCCTTATCACCCCCGTGTGTTACGATTCTCGCCCCTACATGCAGAAGTGACCACGTGTGGGCGGAGCAAAAAGTTCAACGACCAATAGAGTGAAGGACAATTCTTTGGAGAACGAAAAGAAAGGACGAAGTAAGGACTTAAAAAACACAGTTCGATTTGGCAGTTCGACATTCACATTTTAGAGAGAGACAGTTTTAGAACATTCACAGTTAAAACTTTCAGCACCTTTGTAGGTCAGAGAGAAACTGTTTTATCTTCTCTGGACCATGTTTAGATTTTTAGCTTTGTGATTTCAACTTCTTTAACCTAACTGGTTAGGCATGGTGCTAGAAACATAGCGTTTATGTAAAGCATCGACCATCAGCGGTCTGCGCTGCTAACTTGTTTGACCCGGTGCATTATGGGTCCGCGAGTGTTTTGTCTTGTGTAGATGAGCGACCAGAGGTTGTAAGTATTTCTACAGTGATGTATTAAATATTATATCGTAACATGTCCTAGTGTTCTGATTTCTGATTTTTCAATTTTTGATTCCTACCTGTAAACAACATTTGGCTTGTAAACGAAGACCGATGTAAAAGGAACATCATTGTCTTTTTCCATCGGCCGAACTTTTGGACCGTAGACACGACGCGTAGTACCGTGTCTAATTCTAATTCTAGTGGTACATTTTAAATCACATTACATGAAAGAACACCCATGTTTAATTAACGTAACCTTGGTTCGAACCATAAACTCCTTCCCTTAAATTTTTAAATATTGTTATAAATGGCGCCCGAACAGGGACTTGTTTATAAGCCAAGTTCAATGTACCGTGGGTAAAATTCTAAAATTCTAAATTTGCCCTAAATTTTATAAATTTCATAAAGAAATCAGGACACTAAATAGTTTCTTTTCGCATGCCACGCGAGTGCACTAACCTCCGCTAAAAATAACAACAAACACTTGTTTGATATTTTTTCCTCTCTTTTGTAAACTTGAATGCCTATAACTAGAAAAATGGCAACCTCAATGGAAGAGCTCAGGGATTCCATGAATGAAGTGTTAAAAGCAATAGGGCAGTTAAATCTAAGAATAGAATCCACTAATGAAAAGATAGATGCCAGTAATGCAGGTTTGAGTCGAAGAATAGACTCATTAAATGAGGAATTGGGAAACAGGATAGAGCAATACATTGAGGACACTAATGCTAGGATAGAGGCACAAATAAAGAAATGTGAAGCAACAAGAGGGAAAGTAGACCAGTTAGAGAAAATATTAGAGAAGTCAGAGGGAGAAAATAGAAGGCTAATTGTTAGGGAAGTGCAGCAGGCAGAAGGTAGGCTTAACAGGGAGGCTGTCAGCTACATGAATTCATTAAGGGATGCCAGGGAACATGAGTTCAATGCTTACAAGATTAGCTTTGAAGCGAAAAGTAAAAAAGAGCTCGAAGTGATCAAGCGCAGAGTAGCTGGTATTGAAGATCTTAATAAGGAAGTGAATGATCAAGTGAGTGCTAGGTTGGGTGAGTTAGAAAAGGGAAATGCTAAAATACTGAATAAGTTACAGAGCAGATTAGATAGAATTGAGAACCTATCAAAAAATGTAAAAGGGAAGAAAGATAATAGTGGGGAAATTGCCAAATTAGAGAAGGCCATTGAAGACCTAGAAAAAAAATATGAGAGCAACCATTGGGAGATTAGCCAGCTAAAGATAAAAAAGGAAAAACAGGTGGTTAAGCCTAAGGTTCAGTCCCAAAGCACCCCTTATGCTTCCTCGGACTCGGACAGTGACTCCGGGGTAGAGCATAAGCCAAAGCCAAGGAGAAGGACTACCATCAGGTTTGGGGACTTAGAAAAACTCCCCAAATTCAGTGCTGCAAGACCTGAGTACTTAGCCTCTCAGTTCTTGGCAGACATTGAAGAGTCGTTTTGCTTGCTGGGTGTGCAGGAGGAGGATATTTTATCCTACCTGCCAAAGTTACTGACAGGGGTAGCCAAAAACTGGTACCTCCAAGTAAAGGGGAATTTTGATACATATTCAGGGTTCAAGGCATTGTTTCTGTCCACGTATCAATCAATCAATTATACTCCGATAATCGTAACGGGGGAGGTAATAGTTTCAACTACCGTAACGGGAGAGGAAACTCCCCGGTACATAGAAATAACAATCAGGCTAACCAGGGTCGGGGTCACACTTATGCACAAGTGGTGGCTGCGGATCGAACCCGAGCACCTGAACAAGGCTCTGCATTAAATCCAAACAGCCCGCCATTTAGAACTGGTAACCAGCCTACCAGATCTTTAAATGCCTAGGCTCCCCTCTTACAGAAGGTAGGCAAGGGGGAAGCTCCATTGATATTGATGACAGGGAAACACAAGTAAAGCAACTGGTGAATGATGACAATAAATATGAAATTTGTAGGGTTGATTTGAATTTTTATGAGGATTTTGAAGATAATGAGGAATATTATAGTACAAAAAACCTTTCATTGCCAGTAAATATCAGGAACAAAGTAAAATGTAGTTCATTTGTTAATGTAAGTTTCAATAATAAAGAATATAAGGCACTTGTAGACTCGGGAGCAGAAATTTCTGTAATGGCTGAGTGTGTTTGAAGAGAAATAACAAGTGAAATTTCAAGACCTACCTTGCTTAATACTGATAATATAATGCTGATAGATTACAGTGGGAAAAAGAGACAAAAATCACTAGGGAAATTCATTACAGATGTGAATATTGGAGGAAAAATAGTAACCGTACAACTTTTAATAGTCAGAGAACTACCAGCAAGAATTTTGATTGGGTTGGATTTACTTTTTGCACTAGAGGCTAAGCTAGACCTGAAAGAAAGAGAATTGTTATTAAACACAGAACAAGGAAGTAAAGTAGTACCATTGTTACCCCTACCACTTGCTGAAGGCACTCAGGATTTAGATAATCCTTGTAACCAGGTACACAGGCAACCTAGGTATACAGTACCGGTTGAGAATACTAATTGTAATACACAGGCCACATCCCAAGCACAAGATGCAGAAATTCTAAATCCTACAGAAAAGGATGTACTTTTAGACACATTATTAGAATTTAATGATCTTTTTGATGATAAGCCTGGGTGTTGCAATAAGTATGTGCATAAAATAGAGGTAGATACCGCAGAACCTTTGGTAGCGAAGACTTATCCCATACCGTATAACTATAAATCTCAAGTCAGGGAACACTTACAGAAACTTTTAGAGTGGGATATAATAGAATTTAGTGAATCTTGTCACCTCAACCCCCTGGTGGTAATACCGAAATCTGATGGGTAGCTACGCATTTGCACTGACATGCGTAATGTCAACTTGCACCAGAAATTGATTCAAACAAAGCCTATTAGGATAGATGAGGCTTTGCAAGGTTTCCAAGGCACAGAGACAGAGACTTTCGTATTAGGACAGAGACTTTCGAAGAACACATAGAGCTCTTAAAAGAAGTATTTTCGAAGATTAGGGCTGCTAACATGACCATCAAACTGAAGAAAAGTTTCTTTTGCAAAGAGAAAATAAACTATTTAGGCCATACAATTGATCAGAAAGGGATTCACATAAATCAAGATAGGATACAGTCAATAGTTGAACTTCCTAGACCTAGAACTAGGAAACAACTACAGAAAATTTTAGGTGCTTTTGGTTGGTTGAGAAAGTTCATTCCCAGTTACTCAGAAATTTGTAAACCACTAACAGACTTGCTTAAGAAAGACAAAAAGTGGGAGTGAGGTAGAAAAGAAGAAAATAGTTTCTTGTCTATGAAAGATGCCATAGCCAGGGATGCTACATTACATCACCCTGACATGCAAAAGGAATTTTTCATACAGACAGATGCGAGTGGAATTGGCATAGGGGGATATCTATTTCAAATTGATAACGGGGAGCCTCGTGTCATCTATTATGTAAGTAGAACATTGAGACCATATGAGGAAAAGTACACCATTACTGAACTAGAGTGTTTGAGTATAATCTTTTGCATTTCTAAATTTAGACAATATGTAGCTGGTACTAAATTTACAGTCATTTGTGACCACCATGCTTTGCAGTGGCTAAACAGCTCAAAAAACTGGAATGCTAGGCTAACCAGGTGGTCTTTACAGTTGCAAGACTACCAGTTTCAAGTACATTACTGCAAGGGCAAAGAAAATGGTCTGGCAGACCTGTTAAGCAGGACTTTTGAAAGTAAAGAAACTGAAAACTTACATATAAATGCCGCAAGTGAACCGTTCCGTAACGAGATACTTGACTTTTCTGTTGAATTCGTAGCTGCGGAGCAACGGAAAGTCCCCATACTTCTTCCTATCATACAGTTTTTGGACGGTACACACACAGAAAATTCAACCAGGTCTAGAAATTGGTTTAAGTTTTACAAAATTTTGTCAAACAAAATTATCATTTTTTAAATGAATGGAAGGTATGCATACCAGAATCATTTGTACCAGTAGTTCTTAGACCTTACCATGACAATTTAGGACATTTTGGGGTAGATAAAATGATGAGAAGGATTTTAAAACTGTATAATTGGAGAAATATGAGGAAAGATATCAGATCTTATGTTACAGACTGCATTACATGTCAAAGTACTAAAGATAACACACACCCACCTAGACAAACGCTGTTAATGAACAGTATGGAAGGTAGAGATATTGTTTTGTTCATAGATATTCAGGGCCCATTACCAAGGGGTAAGAGAGGTGAAAGATTCTTACTAACTATTCAAAATGCAAAAACTAGGTTTCTAACCGCATACACTTTACGTAATAGTACTACCGACAGCATACTACGGAAGCTAATTGATCTCTATTTTTTACATTTCGGGATCCCTAATTTAATAGTAAGTGACAATGGAGTCCAGTTCAAGGCAAATAAATATGTACAGTCATTAGCCTCTCTAGGCATAAAGCTTGCTTACACCCCGGTATACAAACCGAGCAGTAACCTAGTGGAGAGGATACACAAAGATTTGAACCGGCTTATGCGAGTGGTCTGTGAAGGCGCGCATAATGCTTGGCCAGAGCATGTCACCAAAGTTGTTAACCTGTTGAATGGAAGTGTCAACCATCCCACTGGTTTTGCACCCATAGAGCTTCAATTAAATTATCCCATTGACAATGCAGTATAAACACACTTTGACTTGCCACCTGGTGAAGAGATGAACTGGGAACATAAGCTGTACATGGCTAGTATTAATACAGCGGGTGAAAGAAACAAAAGAAATACCAAGATAAATGCACAATTGTCCCAAAGGCAAAATGTCTCTGCAGGTAACTTAATCTTTTTGAAAACACACTTTCTTAGTAGCTTATTGGATGCCATAACCAGGAAGTACTGCAATACCTTCTCCGGTCCTTATTACTGCTATCGAGAAGAACGAGTTGACGTGTTCACGCTGTTGGACTGCTGTACCGGCCAGATGGTAACCAATCAGCATGTGGAAAACATGAAGCTGTGGCATTGTACAGAAGGTAAAAGGACATTGTACATCAGGATGTTGAAGGGTAAGAGACCAGATCTTTTTCCACAGGATGTTAATGATACACATGTTACATAACACACATACTTTGAAAGGGAAGTCCTCTTAAAGGACTGGAGGCTGGGAGACTCTTTTAGACTTGATTCTCAGGATGGCGTAAATAGAATCTTGTTCTTTATTTCTCCTTCAACCTAAAAATTGGTTCTTAAAAACAATATTTGGCTTATCTTTCATTTTCCAAACTTAAAAGCGTTACGCTGTTAAATAGAGCACTTAAAATGAATTTTCAGCATAAAAGCTACAAATTTTGTAACAAATTCTTACATTTAGAACTTAATAATAACAAATAAACTATAAATTACTTAAATATAAAGAGTTAAGCTTGTATTGCTTCATAAAATCGAACTACTGTGGCATAAAAATCCAGATTTTGTCTGAACTAGTACTTTTGCAGAGAACTTTAATTTTTAATCAGCCATAAAATGCTTAATTACAGTTGGATCGTTATGAAAACTAATTACTGAAGTCATAAATAGACTACCCTTGAAGGAAATTACAAAAAATCAACCAGGACTTGCATAATTTTATTTTTAAATATCCAGTTTTTATTCGAAGGTGTCGTATCGGAGGCTCGTAACCCGAGAAGCTTCGAATTTATGTAAAAATTTTTATTTCATTTCAGGATATTTACTTCAAACTTGTTTAATTATTTAATATAAGTGTTATAGAAGTTTTGCAACCAACTACCATCTAAAGTTAGTGAAAATTAGTGTTGCCAGCTAATTTTTTAGAAACTTTTTAACGTTCCGAGGAATAATTTTCCGAAATCACCTTTCTTCGATGTACTGATTAAACCAGCATACCTGTGACTTTTGTAATCATACAGTATAATAGTTATTTAGTAACAATTCATTATAAATGGTTTTGCAACCATCAACTTTAATATTTTTCTCAGCATGCGTGCTTACTTGCACATGCTGAATGCGACGGATGACCTGATGATAAATAAGAATTTATAATGAAAGGGAGACCAACTTCTTCGTTTTATATATCTCCCTAGGGTTAATTTCTTGCTATAGAGAACTTCAAAGATCAAAATTTCTATTCTCAAAGGAGACTAGAACCCAAAATTTATTTTTGCCACCATTTTGGAATACTTTTGGTATACCCCGGGTAACTTGGAAATATTTTTTTTGGTGTGGAAGTTAAGGAGTTAGGAAGAGGAAGATTGGAGCACACCGCGTGTCACCTGTCCTCCCAACAGCTCATAAGACGCTATGGCAGCGTGAGCTAAACATGATTTTAAAAATGTGGATTTGACTTAATCATTGCGGAATTCGACAGTTTTCATGCGCGGAGCATATTTTATTTCACACTTTGCCTTCTTTAGGCCTTAAGGGATTTTTTTTATCAACATATTATCTTGCTGTCGGATTCAAGGGGGGGACTCTTTTATATATACATGCGGGTTGGGTTTGGACGTGTTCGGTTCCTGGATTCTATCAGCCACGTGACAGGTCGACATTTGGCTGCTAGAAGTTAGGGCCTAACTACGTAGTCCTCATAAAATAGCCCTGCGGGGCTAAAACATTGCAACAATTGCTTAAGAATAAGTAAGACAACAATTACACTCGACCAAAAGCAAAATTTCATACATATGCATGCACTTGTAATATAGTTGTATTTTAATCTTTTGATTTGTGTTTTATGATGTAACTGACAGAAGGTGGTGTTAAGTCATCTGTTTGTAATAATCTCATACAGTTGCTCATATTAACTTCTTTATTATATTTAAACAATAATATCCTCTATTATTTTGGTGTGTTTAAATTTTATGTTTCTATCATTTTGTAATCCTAATTTTTGTATACTTGTGTAATCAGGTGCAATATTATACATGCACACACGTGACTCAGTAAGTCACCTTATCATTTTATTAATGTATAGTTAGTGGTGAAACTTATAATTTTGTTTATTTAGCACAGTCATAGTGCCATGTAATCTTTTTATTTACTTAGAAGAAGAAGTAGTTTTCTTTGTTTTTTTCATTTGTTTGTCAATATTTACAGGAAAATGTTAATATCAATGGATTATTATTTGATTTTCTATGTTTTATCTAAAGGTGTATTTTGATTTATTATAGTTAATATTTGATAGGCTAGACACACCAGACCAACCAAGGCATGGAACGGCCAGTGATGTATGATGAAGAAAATAAGTTGGGTCTGTATAGTAAAATAAGGATTATGTTTTTATAATAACTAGTTTCATGCACCATTTAGCTTTGATCAGGAGAAGATGGAGGCTAGATCCCCATAATGATTATTCACTGTTTGTTTTTATGTTGATAAGGAGAGTATTTAAATTTTGGCATTTTAAGTGGCTCAAGTTGCATAATTTTACTTAATGTAAGGTATATACACAGAATAAATACACCTACCACATACACTTGCCGACAACACACAACAAGGATTTTGGTGTTATAAGAGGGTTGCGGTAATTTTTAATTTGCCCAAGGAGGCCTATGCTTTACATAGCATAAAGAATGTGCCTATGATGCACACATAATTCCTGCCATAGAGGAGAAGATTTGCCCATAGTGGCCATTATAGTTTTAAGTATGCACATGTAAGGGGCTGAATGCCCGTGCAGTAAATACTGCCTAACCTATGAAGTGTGTTAGTGAAATAGACTTGTGTTTGTAAAGCCTTGAGCCCAGTAATGAAATATGAAATAAGCTAAAAACAATGAGATAAGTTGAAGAGAAGGGTGCATGAAGAATATAAAATAAAGGGAATTTTCTTATTTTAATATGTGTATCGGTAATTTTTCAATTTGTAATTTCAAAACTAGCCAACAAATTTTTATATAATATTTTATTAAATCCTGTATTGATTTTCATACTGATACTATCTTTGTAGAAGCTACAAATTTTTGTGTAATTTTCATTATTCATAAAAATGTAATCAAGAGACATAGTGGTCAAGTGCACAAAGACAAGGAACTTAAAGTGGTAAAGAGACTTGAAGTTGTGACATGTGAAGAAAGTGCATGAAGATAAATTAAGACTTTCAACTAAGAATGTTCTAATGCCTTTAAAACTTTCACAGAATAAAATACTACGGCCAATAAGATGGCAGGAGAGGAAGCACCAAGGAGTCCCCGGACACATTTCTCCAGCCGATACGAGAGCTCCAGCCAGGCAGACCAGATGGCAGAAGAAGAGGCCAGGACGGACTACTATTCCAGGATGACTAGACAATGAGGGCAGCCCACCTCTATTACCAACCGTATTCCTGAGCCACTCGACACCAGAGTTAGCAGTTGGAAGAGGGAAGAAGATGCCATAAACACCAGATGAAGCAGCGAGGACACAACTCACTTGACCAGAGCCAATCCAGGATGGAGGAGAAGCCGCACCAGAGAACTACAGCAATGGGAGGAGGAAAGAGACAGGCAGGCTTGCCAATAAGAGGCAGATGTGACCCGAACACTTAAGTCTACGGGTGCTAGGATTACAGTCTGACCTAAGTTAACATCGGGAGGCAAGACACATCAGAAGTCCTGCAGGAGGCAACGCAACTGCTAGCTGAAAAATTTGCTTCCCTTCATTTCAGCAAATTTTATTCGGGAGCAGGGGGATGTATAACCGATGTGCCAATTACCATTTCCATGTGCCAATTACATATCCCCATCGGTCTTTCTACGCTTTCCCCCAAGATCTTATTTTCTGCTCTCTGAGAAGAAACCCAGCTGCCTCGAGAAACCAGCGTTCGTTCCCATGAAGCCTCCCATATATCACCGCCCCTACTTCAAGGTGAAGGAAACAGTGTGTCCGGCAATAAACTCCCATATCTGTCCCGTACAAATTCATCTGAAATCTGGCTCACGTCAAGATAATTTCAAGCCCAGATGGAGCCTATCACGGAACTTCGGGCATTTTAAAATTTAAAACCCGAGGAAGGCTTTCCCCCGTGTCGGAAACAAAGATCCTCTGTTTTCGAGAGAGTTTGCAGGTGTCCAGGCTCGGGATCCAGACAATCACCCCACACATGTCGGCCTGGACGAGACGTCATATATTCCACGAAGGCTCTGGCTCAGTGACAGCGAAGTGACAAGCGTAAATAGTATGAGATTTTGAACTTCAACCCTGCCAGAACATTTCTCTTCATATCTCTTCGCTTCAGTGGGATTTTGGCAGGCAAGGAAGACATAACTTTAACGAAGTGTCCCAGTTGCGAGCAATAAAAATGGAGTTGTTAGTGATAAAAATTAATTAGAACAGATGCTTTTCATCCTCGAGATCAGCTCTCAAACAAGGTGCTATTGTGTTTTTATGTTAAGCGATTCTCACCCTTATCACCCCCGTGTGTTACGATTCTCGCCCCTACATGCAGAAGTGACCACGTGTGGGCCGAGCAAAAAGTTCAACGACCAATAGAGTGAAGGACAATTCTTTGGAGAACGAAAAGAAAAGACGAAGTAAGGACTTAAAAAACACAGTTCGATTTGGCAGTTCGACATTCACATTTTAGAGAGAGACAGTTTTAGAACATTCACAGTTAAAACTTTCAGCACCTTTGTAGGTCAGAGAGAAACTGTTTTATCTTCTCTGGACCATGTTTAGATTTCTAGCTTTGTGATTTCAACTTCTTTAACCTAACTGGTTAGGCATGGTGCTAGAAACATAGCGTTTATGTAAAGCATCGACCATCAGCGGTCTGCGCTGCTAACTTGTTTGACCCGGTGCATTATGGGTCCGCGAGTGTTTTGTCTTGTGTAGATGAGCGACCAGAGGTTGTAAGTATTTCTACAGTGATGTATTAAATATTATATCGTAACATGTCCTAGTGTTCTGATTTCTGATTTTTCAGTTTTTGATTCCTACCTGTAAACAACATTTGGCTTGTAAACGAAGACCGATGTAAAAGGAACATCATTGTCTTTTTCCATCGGCCGAACTTTTGGACCGTAGACACGACGCGTAGTACCGTGTCTAATTCTAATTCTAGTGGTACATTTTAAATCACATTACATGAAAGAACACCCATGCTTTAATTAACGTAACCTTGGTTCGAACCATAAACTCCCTCCCTTAAATTTTTAAATATTGTTATAACTGATATCAGTATGACATGTTATTGATAATTATTAACGAAAAGCACAAATTAAATAGAATGTAACATTTAAAAGAGACATTGAAACATTTCAAATATTTTGTACTCTCTCTCTCCCCCTCTCTCTCTCTCTCTCTCTCTCTCTCTCTCCCCACACACACACACAAACCCACACACACACACACATACACATATATATGTACATATATATATATATATATATATATATATATATATATATATATATATATATATATATATAGTCCTCCTTCGTGACCGTGCTGTCTAACGCGCTGCTCTTTGGACTCGACTACCGGAAGGCATGGGTTCAAGTCCGATTGGGTTCCGTCTCTAGGTTCTCGGACTTTGTATAATACCGGTGGCAACCCACCAGTGTCAAACAATAGACCGAACGAACCCTGATGGGAAGGGAGGAGGGGGAGGAGAACAGTTTAATTTTAAATCTCTTTCTTTACGTCTACATAGCACGGATGCACGGATTCCGAACCAGGGAAGCAGATGGAGATTGACCCTTCTAGGTATAAAGTTGAAGGTGGAAAAATTCGAGACGACACCGTTGTCTAATCGGTATTCCCTCTGAATGCCACGCGCAGACAGGGATCGACTCCCGGGGTGGGTGATGTAAGGTTGGAATTTTTCTGGCCTTGACCCCGCATAAAACGGCTCCGGGGCTCACAGAGCCTCAAATTAATTGGTACCTGGGGGCAACCCTATGGAGGGGGAGGGGATGCAGCTCGAGCGATGTGCTGATCAATCACCTCCAAAAAGGCCGAGATCGTGTATGTGTGAGGCCCTACCCCACACATCCCCTAAATGTGCCTTCATGGCATGATGTTATATCCTCTGTTGATTTTAGGCTGTAATAAGTTTAGAAAATATATTTGTGAAGGATATTTGGATCTAACAAGCAAAGTCAAATGTCATGCATCCTTCACATGAACTGTGAACACCACACCACATTGCATTCGTATGTTATTTTTTTTAATTATTGTAATTACGTGAATGTGTATGTCCTTGTTGGTATGAGCATAAGTGTGTACGTGTCCCGTGTAGGACTGAAAAAAATGTTTTTCTGTACGTTTGAACGATGCACGCGATAGAAAATTGCACTCACTTACAGCGCGTCGTGGTGTAACACAAACTTTCGTCTCTGAAGTAGAGGACCATAATGTTGTAATCCATACGCTTGATTGAACTACTGATGTTTAGTGGATGACTATGAACCTTAGACTGCAATTAGACAATATGTTCCTCTTCAAGCGAGATTGCAATGGTAGATAAGGGCAGGGGGATATCCAGAAAGAACATTTGTGAAATAATGTCTGTGCTCTTAATGGTCGTAGGAGGGTGAGAAAACTCAGCATTACCCTCAAGGGAGTAATACTTTACATGTTATCTTGGGAACATTCAACTTCAGATTGCACAGCACAACACATGGACGGAATGAGACAGAGCAAAGATTTGATTGGCAGGCGGAAAAGTCGAAGCATCCATTTACTTCCATTCAAGTTACGGCTAGTAACTTCAATATGTACTGTTTCTTATTCTCCATAATGAATACATTAGGTTCTGAAAGTTCATATTCATCATATTTTCAACTATCGTATCTGGCTTAATAATGAACTTTGAAAGACACTTCCAATTGCAACGTATATAGAAATTCATACTCTCTTGATCATGGACGTCAGAACCGGGGGGCAGGGGAGGGGGCAAGATAGTATTTTTGACCCCCCCCCAACCGTGTGCTAAAAATGCGACTATTCTTTTTCCAAATTATGTTTCGTTTTGAAAAAAAATGGAAACAAATGTTTGCACTAGTTAAATAAAGGTTGACTCAGTCAGCTTTCGCTACCAGAAAGAATTGCGTGCAGAAAAGAAACGCATTCACGTCTCCGCAAATCAAGTGCAAAGTGGAAATATATCCATAGGATTTCGCCGCTTCGGATTCCAGTTTTCCTTTGTATCTACCAGGTTTTGTACGTCATGTGTGGTGGGTGTGAAACAATAAACATAGGGTACCCCTATTGGAAGGGAGAAGGGGGTAGAGAACAGCTTAATTGTAAATCTCTTCTTTTCGATGCACAGCTACATTGCACGGATGCAAGGACTCCGATCCAGGGGGCAGGTGGAGCTTGAGCTTTCTACGTAAAAAGTTGAAGGTGGTGATGTGCGGCGTTTACGCACACAGATGCAAAATGGAAAGTATATGCGTAAAAGTTTGGATATTTGTAAATGCTCTTGCCTAGGTTACCTTTGACCGGAACCTGGGGAAGCCGATGGTTGCTTTCTCTCAACGGCTTCCCTGTCTGAAAGGTAAAAATAGGACCCCGATGGTTGGGAGCGGGTCGTTTGTCGGAGATATAAATATCAGGTTCCCACTTGTTACGAGCTCTCTCATATCTCTGAATCTCAGGCTCTGAGATACTCAGGAAGTTGCCGGCTCTCAGGTACATCGATACAAGCCCCGATGGATTGAGGCAGTTTTTATGGATGCATAGAGATACACAGAGAGTAAGCGCCGTATGTTTAGGGACCTCTGCGTGATAAACGGCGAGAGCGGGTTAGAGCTATGCCAAATAGTGAGCTCGCAAAGTGAAGTGCTGAGAAGTGCATTTCTCAGTGTGATGAGCAAAAAATTCAACTTAGAGCATGTGCTATTGGATCTGTAATGGATAGATGTATAGACAGAGAAGGGCAACTGCATAAATAATACTGTCCATACAAGAAATGTTATTCTTCGTAACAGTGGAACAAATTCGAGACCACGCGGTGGTTTAGTCGGTAGGGCGTCTTACTGTCATGCGGAGACCCTAGTTCGATTTCCGGGGTGGGTTAACCTTACCCAGGGAGGCGTCCGGATCATGGTGCTGTTCATATCACCTCCAAAATGTCGCGAGATCGAGAATGTGTGGGCCCTAACCTCACATCCTTTAAATGTGCTTTCATGACACGGTGTTATGTACGGGTAAAAAAAAAATCAAACGTGAACATAAGAATGAATGGTGTTACCTCTTTATAAGGTCTAAAACTAAGCCATCAGCCCTGAACGTAAACTTTAAAAGAAACCGTAAACTTTTAATAAATCTAAATGTTCAAGAAACAGAAGTTTCTCCCTTGGTTCTTCCGCATCTACCCACAACCATGCACTATATTTTATAGGCTTCTTTTCAAAATTTAGCCTAGCAAAAGATCTAGAATTACTGATTTTCATTTCTTAATAGCAATATCTGAGTAGCAGACTGAGATATGAGAAGGTGAAAGAATCGTTTTTGTACGCCATTTTAGAAGCAGATTTCTTTTTTATGTTAAAATATGAAAACTATAGCGCCTACAAAATGAAGTATACCATATTGCCTCAGACTCATCGACTGCCTTTGCAATTAGCCAAAAATTGCAGAAAAGTGAAGTAAAATATACTAAATCCATCATTAAATTATTTCTCTTTAACTCTTTCATTCAGGTAATTCTTATTTATTATGTAACGTTTTTGTTAAAATTATACTATGATTTATAAAATGAAGGAATGGTAAATGAGAACACGGGCAATTTTATTTGCAACACATCGATCAGAAAGATGGATTTTCTGAATACGTTTTCACGTGTACTATGTCCCCTTTTGAAAGAAACGTTTTTTTTTCAGTTATGTTACTAATCATTAAAGGAATGCCTCAATACCATAATGCCTTACTGCATGCGAAGATTTAGTACCAGGCAGGGATGAAAATTTCTGGTAAATATCGCAAGACAATATGTTAGTTTTGTTGTATTAAGCGCCGTTTAATGGAATTACAAGTAATAAAAAAATACGTAATGGAAGCCTCTGGTAATCCTCTTATCTCTTAAGAGGCTTCAAAGCTATTTAATAATAATTACTATATATATATATATATATATATATATATATATATATATATGGGGGAAAGATATTGTTAAAACTGATTGATGGATTTGAAAAACCTGCCCCCCCCTCTACAAAATAAGTTCCGACGTCCCTGCTCTTGATATACGTTTCTTTAATAGCAGTGTGCATTTCGACGTTATTGAAATAAATGCACAACTGATGCGAAATTGTCACTCCTCGTCTTAATGAAAAAACTTTCAGAATTACCAAATTATCATGTTTCTTGTGGAAGCAGAATGGTTTACATGAAAATATATCACGTGGAAAAATTGTTTAAAGAGGAATTCGAACACTGTGCCCAGATATTAGCATTGTAGCACATAATATGCGTGTAAAAAACATTAAACTATCATTGTGACAGAATCGAAATTATGAATTCAACCGGTACAAATCACCGTTACATCGGAAGACAGAGAGACATATTTAAGAATAGTTACGTGAACTTCATTTTAAAACGGATTCTGTTAGAAGGGCCTGTCTTAACCTTGCTTACTCTCAGTTACTCTTAGCTGAAATGATTTCCAGATTTTGAAACGGTCAGGTAACATTTGCAGAATTGTACTCTTATCGACTAAATTCATAAAAATCTTGGCTGAATCTTAATATTTAACTTTATTTTGGACACTCTGGTTTAAATATATCAGTTCTCCGTTTAGCGATTAACTGTTCCAAATCTTTGTTTCTAACCAAGTTAAAATAATTCGAGAATGTTGATCTTAATCATGGACGGCATTGCATATATCGTGTACAAATACATTTTGCTTTACATTTTGTTGCCACTTTGAATATTTATCTCCGATATGTACTTTCAATAACATATATATTTCATAGATCAAATAAAACATTGCCTTCTATCATAATTTAAAGTGTAAATTTACCATCTGGCTGAAATAGCTGCAAAAAATTGTGTCAATTTAAACATCGCAAGTGTACGAATGCTCTTACGATCACTGTACATAAAAACATGACCTTTCCAGTTTCAATGATAGACAGATGTCAAATGGGAGTGGATGGATTAAGAAAAACAATAAGTGAAACTTTCGTTTCTGTGTTTTAGAGCAATGGAACATCATTGTCGTCCACTTTCATATGTAATTTAGTATTCAGAATAATCCAAAATACAGTGTATTTGTTTTCCACTGATATTTAATTTTAAACAATAAATTAGAGCTGAAGACAGGGATCGACGAAGGTAACTTCCGTTACCAGAAGTTTTACCGTAACTTCTGCCAATTATTTGTTTATCCAGACTGAGATATTGCACAGTGTATACTGCAGAGTAATGAATCATAGATTTGATAAAACAGTGTTGCTTTGTCCATCAAAGGGCGGGAGAGTACTTTCTGGAAGAAGACCCATAGAACTAAACAAATATTATCTGAGAGATATTTACGAGTAATATCCAAGAAGGTTGCATCTAAGAAGACGAGAAAATGCTACATACCTGATGAATGCCAACTCTTGGAAATCCAACTTACTGGAATACACAGAATGATCAAACTACTTCATATAAGTAGTACACTGATGTTTGAATTTCACAATGGAATAGCATATCTGTTGTAACGTCTTACAACATCGTGCAACTTTCCTCTGATGACCAATCAACAAATGGCAAGTAGTAATTTTACACCATACGTTAATAGCACATTTCAAAACTTTACTCTTTCCATTTGTGAAAATTGTACATTACGAAAATTCCAGTTTTAAGAACTATTAGATTGCGTTAGAAAGCCACGTTGCACATGGATTTTGCGTTACTACCCTTTATTTTGATTGAGTCGTTACTTAACGGCAAATGATACAGTATATTGCTTAATACGGTTACTCACATAAGAGGAGCGAAACATGAAGCAACATGCAAGATTACTTACATGAAGTCCCCCATATTTCACTGCAATACATTGTTAGTATATCCAAAGCAGTACGATATTTTTACACTCCACGATTTTATCCTGCAATGTCTCAGTTACACGAATTTATAAATGGAATCTAATTAAGATTCCTTAAGGGCATTTCATTCATGAGCCCTTTTGAATTTTTACTGTCATCAAGAAACACATACATTAGACTAGTAAGATACAATATGGTCAGTTGAAATAGTGCCTGTATGGAATCAGTGTTTTGAATAGTCAAGCACCGAAACCTTATATTTTCAATAACACCCAAAGTCTGTAAAATTCGATGCAAATTATTTGAAGGGAAATTCGATATAGGATTTTGAAAAGCATATAATTTAATTACATACTTCCTTCAATACAAGTACAATATGTGACTTGTCATGCTGTATATATTGACCCAACTTAGTACAACTCCAAGCGTACAAAACATGTAAATTAGGCAGATGTACTATACAGATATTGCGCCTGTAATCCATGTGACGGAATTACGTTCATGGAAGCCATCTTAGCAGGTGCATACGGATATTTTCCCATTTCTGTGAGTTATAAACTTTTGTTTGAAATATTAATATTAGGGAAAATAGTTGAAAGCATGTTCATCATGCCAAGACACAACAACGAGAAAGGTTTATGTATTCTGATACATAACTTTTCTTTCCAACATAGCGTGTGAAGGAATTATGATTAATTTATCACAGAATTGATAGGGCAGTCATTCTTCTACACTGAATTTTGAATCTATTCTCATTTTTAACTGTAAATTAATGGGGCATGAATTTTTCTACGTTAAATTTTTATTTTCTTCTTCTTTAAGTAGATATTAATAGCGCAGTCAATTCACCATGTTGAATTTTGACTCCCTAATCATTTAACAGAAAATTAAAGGGCAGTCTGTTTTCTACGGGGAATTTTGACAGCGTCCGAATTTAACATGAAATTGATAAGGCAGTCATTCTCCTACGGGAAATTTTCAGTCCATTATCATTTAACAGGAAATTATTAGGGTATTCATTTTTATAGGGGGAATATTGATTCCGTCTTAATTTAACAGGAAATTGATAGGGCAGTTATTTTTCAAAGATGAATTTTCACTCCTTCTAAATTTAACAGGGAATTGGTATACCAGCCTTTTTATACATTGAATTTTCACCCCCTTCTCATTTAACATTACACTAATAGAGCAATATTGTTTCTACGGTGAATTTTGGACCCCTTGTAATGTAACAGGAAATTGATAGGACAGTCATTTTTCAACTGTTGAATTTTGACTCCCTTCTTATGTAATTGGATATTAATAGCACAGTCACTTTTCTACAGTTGAATTTTGACCCCGTTCTCAGTTAACAGGAAATTCATACGGCAGTCAATTTTCTACGCGAAATTTTGATGGCCTTATTACTTAACAGGGAATTGACATTTCAGTGATTTTTCTACTTTGAATTTTGACCACTTTCTCATTTAAATACTTCTCTCTTGGGTTACTCAAGTAATGAAATTGTGTATATTAATAAATCTTTAACTTCCTATAGAAAGAGTATCATCCGTGAAGCCAGACAAATTAGAAATGCTAAGAACTATGCGTATTTATAGGTCGATTATGCAGGGAATATTAAACTAAAGAATATTCAAGATGATCAAAATATGATATTAATGAAAACATTTGAAGACGTGGAGAAGTTACGAGTAATTGCGAATTATGAGGATGTCACAATTTACTATCAAAATATAAGGGGGCTCAAAACGAAGATACAAGATTTTTACGTACATAATATCTTAAATCGTCTGCTTTACCATATTGATAGAGCACTTATTTCGGGAGAAATGAGATAAGGTCAGATGGTGTTTTACCGTTTACTGAACCAACAAAATATGAGTAGGAGGAGAAGGGTAGGTGGCTGAGGGATGCTTACCTCTGCTTCCTGGCGGCGGTACTGGCTGCTACTATCAATGAGCCACCAACTGATTACAACTGAAATAAGGGCCTGGGGATAGGGCATCCTTCGCTTAAATAGTAGCCAGTTCCGTTGTACTTTGCAACCTCTGTTTCCTGTGGAATTCTCCTCTGCAAGTCGGAGCATTCCAGGAGACGGAGGAAACCGGACGAGAAGTACACCAGGAAGCAAACGTTCTGCACCCGCATCCACAGCCATCCATGCTCCGCCGCCCTGAGGAACCTTGATATGTAGCAAGGTTCATTTGCATATACAGAATAGTAAATGAAAAAAAAATAATATACACATACACCCATACATAACGAATAGCAGAACATAAAACTTTGATAAATGAGAAGCAGTCTTTTTTATCATTATAATATAGAATACCTTCAATTTTGTATTCTTCGTTGAAATTTTTCTTTGGGGTAATACCCATAGATAATTTGAACACACCATTAGATTACTGGAACATATAGGAACCACTAAGTGATTTTCTTTGTTTTGTTTTGGAATCACCACGGTGCGAACATAACCTCACTGCAGTTCCTGTCGGAGGTTGTTCGTTTGAAACCAGAAGGAGAGCCAACTGAAGAGAAGTTATGTCATTTTGTGGAGAATGCTGTGTCGGCAGGTCCGAACTCAGACGCACGACCTTGTGACGTCATAGTCTGCAATTCTGCATAAACACACTTGTAGATCATCTTCGTTTATCATATTCAAAGTTCGCAACACTGTTAACTGACACCAAAGAATGCCACACTACGTGGCCGGTTGTTGGTTCGGAAAAGCTCCCTCTGTATACCTGGATGACTGGCCATTCGATGTAGGGCACTGATATGATTGGCACTGGGGGGGGGGGGTATCAATGGTTCAAGCCCTAGGTGCGTGGGCTTGTCACTGCTGAACATCTTCTGTCCAAGGTGAAATATGTCTTTCCACGGCACACTGCTGATAATATGGCATCTTCTGCTGCAGAGCCAAGAGTTCAGGTCTGACTGGTAATCAGAGGGTTCAGGTTTCAGTTCCTGTTGGTGATACGTAGCACCATAATTTGGAATACACCTTCAAGGTCTGATCCTGGGGGATAATTGTCCACTGGGTCTCCAGAAAACTGCACTGGAGCGTGGGTAGATAGTCCAGACATATATGAGTGACTCTCGGGAAACTCGTGTCACGGACGTTGACGGCACTGGCGGTAAGCTGCTGTTGTTGCTTGTCCGGTTGGGCTCGTGCTGGCGTAAACAAAGGAAATTAGGGTAAGGAAAAGGTATTATTTATTGGGTGTCGAACATGATTGAAGCTATGTCGGCGTATGCGGAATATCTGACCTGGGCGGGGGGGGGAGGGTTGCGAGGAACTTGATAGGATGAAGCGTCGTTGCAAGTGGGGGTTGAGGTGCTGGGTTCGAGGAAACGGAAGTGGACACAGTAGGTACTGGGGGCTGCGGTGGAAGTGCTCTGGGTCTAGAAATATGAGTGCGGCGGGTACGTCGCTTAGTGGGTGGCCTGTTTTTAGAGCAACGACACCAAAGTAAAAGACATGGGCATTTCAGGACAGTGTATAATAGACAAATGACACATAAGATAAGAATAAGAAGAACCAACGCGGATGCAGAAACAAGGTGTGTTGGAGATTCCAAATCAAAGGCTTGAGCTCGCTGTATGAAACATAAAGCGAGTAGTTTCTTGTGCAAACCTGTTATAAATAATAATGCAAATGTGAGAGCCAGGTTCCAAATATAGAGCGTGTAAAGAGGTACATCGCTGTGTTCATAAAATGGCTTATACTAGGGGATGGGAGTGACCTGAAAGGTCGGAATATCCAATGAGGGAATTTCCATTTGCCAATCTTGTTTCAGGATGTGTGAAATGTTGAAGTCGTTGTTAAGTTTATGCAAGGTGCCTAATATCATTTCGTGAATCTTCGCCCAAGCCGAAGGAACGAGATGGACAGTTTTAAATTTAGGGTGTTGCCGTGCAACGCAGGGATATACTGGGTGAATGGAAATGAATTCGGTGACTCTTACTTTAGAATTGCATGGGAGTGACATTTTGAGCGCTCCGTCCTGTTCGTGAGTCGTGATGGAGTATTCTAGAGCCGAATCCTTTGGAAGGTGAACGTCACTACCGGAGGGAGGATGTTATTATAAATTCTGTTCTGTCCACTTGCAGAATTTCCATAAGGGTGGAATTTTTGCAAGTGTAAGCGAACTCATGTAAAAAGTCTCGAACGGTAGTTGCGTTAATCACTTGCCGGACGCAAGCAGCAAAACCGTAATGCGATGAAACAAAGGTAGACAATTTGCTGAGTCTCTCCCGATGAATTTGGCACTTACCCAATTGAGTGCCTTGAATGGCAATGATCGAATTTTCATCATTTATAGCCACGAATGAAGGAACAGAATTTATAATACAGGTTTGATTTTGATTTTTGAACGGTACTGGAACCGCCTCATATAGTTTGTAAGTGGATCCTTTTCTTTTGATTGGAACGTTTACTGTTACAAATATGTGGTCATTCGTTATTTGACATGTTGCCAAGAGAGTGCCGTAATAAATTTCGATCAATTGTAATGGAATGGCAGTAGTTATTTGTCACCAGCCACTCAAAGAAAGCCACTCAAAAAAAGTTGATAAAGAGAGAGAGAGCGATAAAAGAGAGGAATATAGAGAAATAGAGAGGATAAAGAGAGTGAGAGATCATAGATGATGAACAGGAGAAAGAGAATGAAGGGAATGAGAAAGATATATATATATATATATATATATATATATATAGAGTGTGTGTGTGTGTGAGCGAGAGAGAGAGAGAGAGAGAGAGGGAGAGAGAGAGAGAGAGCGCGAGAGTGAGTTGAATAAGTGGTAGTTGATAGAAGAATATTCACACGACACACAGATAGAGAGGAAATAAGAAAGAGGGAGAGAAAGAAAGAAAGAGAAAATGAGAAAGAGGGAGAGAGAGGGAGAGTTGAGTAAACGTTAATTGATGGAAGAATACTCACACAAAACAGGCTTTGTTCGGGAGTCGAGCCCTTTGGTCAGTTTGAAGGCGAGAACGAAACCAAAGATGATGATTATTGAGAATATGGGAAGAACCAACAAGAAAGTTGATCCCCCGTGGAATTGTTGTTGTGTCCTGAATTTTTCCAAACAAGGAAATGCCCGATGTTGTTTTCAAAATGCTAGAATAGGACTGTGACACCCTTTCTCCAGTACATTAACTGGTTTCTAACAGGAAGGTGTTTCAAACATAGCCTAATGGCACACTTTCTTGGATCTATGACCGTTCATCGACAAGAAGTGTATTTTCTATTTTGATTGCGATTGTTTGATTGCGATTCTATTTTCCAAATTTGGTGTCGTCGGATTAATAATGTGGACAAACATGGACAATGTGTTTGCCGAAAATTTTGTGCACTGATGACGTTGAAGTAGCCACTGTATCGACAACAGTATAAAATTAGATGATTGTCACCAGCTGTCACATTTCCGAAAGAAGCTCAAGAAGACGCAAGCTGTATTTGCCGTCTTGTATATCTAAATTAATAACAGGTAAGACTGCAGTAAATTGTTATAATTTTTTACTGATTAATATTGAATTGCGTATTTGAGATAAAAGTTTAATGCGAATTTTGTGCATTTTGTTAAATTTTTATTAGACTAATCGCGATGATGATGATGATGATTATGACAATTTTAAAAATGGCTTATCGAGTTTATTTTATGTTCGGATAGGTTAATCAGGACTGTGTCTATATTTTAAATTAAGATCCGAACCAGTGCTGTTTCTAGACCGATATTTTAATATAAGACATCGGTCGCAGTGAGGGTCCACGAGTGGGAAACGCCACAAAGATGCGAACTTGGAACTTTTTGTCAGTGTATGATGTTAAAAAACCGCTACGATTCGGAGAATGGTAGCAAGACATCTGAATGTCTTTCAAAATAAAAGTTGTTGTGATTTTTAGTTTAGAGCAAAGATGAATTAAAAAAATTACCGAAAACACTAATATTATTTTTTTCTTTTCAGATTAACACTGCAGAATCGCCCTTCTATTTTGTGTGAAGCATATTTGAAAATAAAAAATTTTAATTAATGATTCAGTGAACATTGCAATGAATATATTTATATTATTTCTATGCATTGGTTACTGCTAAGTTGAAAAAACGAGTCAGTGTGCAATATTTTTCTACACAGAGATTTCCTTGAATACATCGCGACGATGCGGCTGAATGTTGACAAGATGAAAACTGTTTTATTAATTTTATTTTATGCTCGCATAGGATAATTGTGACTGGATCTATATATATATTAAATGTAGATTGTATCTAGTGTGTGCAATGTTCTACGCCAAGACACAACACACCTATCACTGTATCATCGAGTATCAAGAGTCAAACATAAAATAGGTTTTGAACTTAGATTTTTTGGAATTGTAACACGCAAATTATTTTTAACGATTTTGATTTTCATTGGTTGATTGATTTGCTTTATTTTACTTTGTGTTTTGTGCTTTTTGGCTAATTTACGATGATGGGGATGAGTGATGATGGGATGAAAAATTGATGAATGGACACTCACAAACATTTATGCCCCAGCGGGACTCCTAGCGTCGGAGCGCGATGTGCTAACCACTCGACCACGGGGTCCGACATTTTTAACGATCTTGAATTCTATGCTTTGTAGCTAACTTCCCCGCCTGGAAGAATGTTGGCAATGCATGTAAATAATTTTCAAATACAATTTGTTGCATACGATAATCTGTTTAAATTTATTAGAGTTTTGATTATTTGAACAATGTGCCGAAATCACTAATATTATTTTTTCCTTTCAGATTACTCGTGCGGATCCTGTTTTCTATTTTGTTTGATAATACGAAGCGGTAAGTAATTTTTAAACAAGAATAATATTTTTTGTTTGATTTTTAATAGTTTCAGTTACAGCGTGGTGCATATAATTATTTTATTACTATGAAAACTAGTGATGTTGCTTCGGAGTTTACTACTGAGCGTATTGAGGGGCGGTGGAAGATGAAATGTGTTAATTACATTCACAATAGAACAGTTTGTATTACAGTGAGGATTTTTTCTTTACTTGGGGTGTGCCAACATGGTTCCCAGACAACAACTATTGAAAACATCATATACAGGTAGCTTTTTCCATGTGCATTTGCTTAAGCTTTTCTGATTTTGAATCGTTTTTGCTCTATCTCTAACCGTTCTCGAGATATGGTCCACTGACGAAATTTCGGGGGTGGACCATATTAATATTAGCGCGCTCAAACTTGGTATGGGTATTCTCTAATATCATAAAATGTTTCTTCGAAGTCAAAATCGCGGTTTGTTTTGCTCTATCTCTTACCGTTTTCGAGATATGGTCCATTAAAGTTAAATTTTGGGGGTGGGCCAACATGGTTCCCAGACAATAACTATTGAAAACATCATATACAGGTAGCTTATACCATGTGCTTTTTGTTAAGCTTTTCTGATTTTTAATCGTTTTTGCTCTATCTCTAACCGTTCTCGAGATATGGTCCACTGACGAAATTTCGGGGGTGGGCCATATTAATCGTAGGGCGCTCAAACTTGGTATGGGTATTCTCTACTATCATAAAATGTTTCATCGAAGTCAAAATCGCGGTCTGTTTTGCTCTATCTCTTACCGTTTTCGAGATATGGTCCATTAAAGTTAAATTTTAGGTGTGGGCCAACATGGTTCCAAGACAACAACTATTGAAAACATCATATACAGGTAGCTTATACCATGTGCTTTTCGTTAAGCTTTTCTGATTTTTAATCGTTTTTGCTCTATCTCTAACCGTTCTCGAGATATGGTCCACTGACGAAATTTCGGGGGTGGGCCATATTAATCGTAGGGCGCTCAAACTTGGTATGGGTATTCTCTAATATCATGAACTATTTCATTGAAGTCAAAATCGCAGTCTGTTTTGGTCTATCTCTTACCGTTTTCGAGATATTTGACATTTTAAGTTTTATTATTGAGGAAACCTACAGGGGGTAAATTTGGTTCTATGACGACCTATACTAATTTTTGTAGAGGAAGACAGAGGACACCGAGACGATGTTAACGCAAGAAACTCCACGTCTCTGCGACCATCCGTTCGAAAGGGACGAAGTCTAGAAAAAATGGAAATTTTTGGAAGTTGGCCCACCCCTTGACTTAGGATCACCAAACTTGGTATACGTAATCTACATTACCTAAATCGACAAGGGGTATCTAGCAATACTTTAGGGTATTTCCATTTTTGCTCTATCTCTTACCGTTTTCGAGATATTTAACATTTTAAGTTGTTTTTTTTTTTAAATTTTCGGAGGAGGAGAGTGGGCGCCATCTGTAAGTAAACAAAGGTACTATCTCGAGCTGGGTGGTGCTGTCAGCACCATCTATGAGGAAACAAAAAAACTAGGTGTTTTTGGTGGGGCTAAAAGGACAGATAGGATCTTACCTGGTATGTTGATTGTGTGTTAGGGAAGATTGTAAGTGGTATTGTCATATATTAGAGCGCTCTTTTGATAATTAACTTATAACTGCACACAGGCTGCCGTAATTAACATAAAAAATCCCGCCCCTGTTTCTTCTAGCTTGTGCAATGTCAGTTTGGGTAGGATCATAGGGTGAAATGTGATTCTCCTATGATAATATCTGGCTGACTAGCATATGCGATTACGAAGGACATTGCTGTGCATGTGACTTCTAGGATCAAGCCTATGAAATTGGGGTCCTAGTAAGTTGAAACAAATGGCGGGATATTTTGCAAAAATTTTCCTTAAACAGTTAACATTTTTTATTTCAGACATTAGATGGATTTTACAAATATATTAATAAAAAAAATAGGTTAGGAAAATTGTGGCTTCTACAGCTCGACAAGCAGGGGTGCTTTCGCATAAGCTCTTATTAGCCTGTAAGTTGTAATATATGAGCAACAAGCGACCTGTGCTAGAGGTAGATGCTGAAGAAAATAAATATTTTAGAAGAAAGTGACCAAAGTCGGACCCCAACCCTATGTAGGACCCCCACCTGTTCTGATAATGTCCACACCTGCAACCTAACAGTGGGAGATGGAAAACTGTAGCTTGGGACGTTGTTGTGTGGTGGACAAGTTGAGACCTGTTTCGCTCGCACCAGTAGGCCGTTGTGAGGTGTGAAAGGTGCACGTGGTCGAGTAAAATTGTCGTAGGACATTGGAGTGACGTCTGTTGCAGAACAAAGTCGAAAGTGAGTACATTAGAAATATTACTGCTAATGGAGCTAATATGGTAACTGTGTTATTAGTCCTATAGTTTTGCGAAGTTACTGCCACGGGCGATGTTTTTTATATATAGCTGATGACCCTATGTCGGACCCCATCGTGTGTCCAATATAGGACCCCTCAAAATAATAACAGAATCTATGTACTTGTATATAACGGTCATTACACATTAATCTGAGGGGTTACAAGTTGTAAATATATAAGCAGTAAGTAGCCTGCGCTAGAGGTGAATACTTTTGATATTGTGTTTTCTGATTAGTTAAAAATACGTAATGTGATGACTCATATCTTCTGATTGCGCAACACTGCCTCAAGTTATTACGTAATATGATGACTCATATCATCTGATTGCGCAACAAATTATGACGTAATATGATGACTCATATCTAACGTGGTCTCTTCTGATTGGTGGAAAAATACGTCATACTTAACGTGGTCTCTTCTGATTGGCGGAAAAATACGTCATAAATAAACCGAGGTTATATAAGGGGGTGCGCAGAGCAGTCAGTTACAGTCTGCGAGAGCAGCTTGAAGAGTACGGACGTCCTGTCGCAGTGTTCCTCGTAGATTTGCCTTACATGGTGAGTAGCAATTATTTTCTGTTTGATATTTAAAAATTGTAACCACAGTGCAGTGTAGTTGAGTTTTTGTGAGACTGATTGAAGAGTAGTTATTTTTCTTGTAGTGCTTTTTTTGGGGTATCTATTTATGCAACACTCAGTACCTAATTGTACAATACTCTGTACCTAATTGTACTGCACTTTATACCTAATTGTACAACATTTTGTACCTAATTGTACAACAGTACGTGTGGATTCGACATCTAAAAAATCATACATCAGCATATCTACATATATAAATAAACACCCCCCCCCAAATATACGTCCTACGAATATTTGTATTACATGTAAGAAAAATATTTCCAGTGCTCATTATGCACGACATAGTCGTACCTGTGTGCCTGGCAAGCATTTAACAGCAACCGAATTGTGTCCTAAGTGTAACAAACACTTTACAATTGCACATGTCAAAAAGCATATGCCTAATTGCAAGGGTACTGGACACCCTGTGCTGCAACCATCGACCTCGGTCAAAAGGAAGGCTGAAGCAGATTTTTTAAACATATTACCATCTGCCAAACGCGTGAAGTCGGCAACAAAAGCAAGCCGGTTTGCTTTTGATCATATATTAGAGGATTTCGGCACCACGATCACTTCACCAGAAGCTATATTGATTCTTGGTGTAACGGGTGCAACCTGAAGGCTAAGGACCGGCGCTTCGTCCCCGTATTCTTCAATAACGGCTCCGGTTCTGGAACTAAAGGTTCTGCTGTGTGTACTTCATTCACTACTGATTTATCTCCTACATGGACATTTAAAAGGTCATTAAAGTAGTTCTTCCATCTATTTAGAATATCACTTGGGTCAGCTAGAAAATCACCATCTTTATCTTTTATCAAGTTTACTTTAGGTTGCCATCCCTTTCTAAACTCATTTACACCTTTATATAAATCTCTGATATTTTTATTTTTGCTATTTGTTTCAATTTCGTTAATTTTGGTTTTCAAGTAATCTCTTTTTTTACTTCTAAATGTGCGGTTAACTTCTCGCTCTATTGTATTATAATTGTTTAGATTTGTATGATCAGAGTTATTTAACCACCTAAGTCTAGCCTGATTTCTTATTTCTATTAGATTATGACATTCATTATCAAACCATGGCTTACTTTTTCTTGGTTTATGGTATCCTATACTTTCTTTAGCTGCTGATTCTATTGCATTACGTATGTGCTCCCAATTCTTATTTACGTCTGTTTCATTTATATTTTCATCATCACTTAAATCCTGCAAAACATCAAATCTATTTGACAGTTTAATTTGGTAATCTTTCTTAATTCTTTCATCAGTAAACTTTCCTGTATCAAATTTTAGAACTTTTAGATTTTGTTGCTTATGATTTACCACTGAGAGTCTTTCTCTTAATTTAGCAATTACTAAATAATGGTCACTGGCACAGTCAGCACCTCTATGTGTACGAACGTCAATTATACTAGTATGCCTTCTCTTATCAATGAGAATATGATCTATCTGATTATGAGTTTTACCATCTGGAGAAGACCAGGTATATTTATGGATATCTTTATGTTTAAAAGTGGTAATTTTCACAATTTTTGAGGTTGCAAAAGTAATCAATCTTATACCATTATCATTACTTAATTCATGAAGACTTTCTTTACCAATCGTGGGTTTAAATGTCTCTTCTTTACCAATCTGTGCATTACAGTCACCTAACAGAATTTTCATATCATACTGAGAAAATTTATCAAAGACCTGTTCTAACTCTGTATAAAAATCATCTTTAGTATTATCATCTTTATCTTCCGTTGGTGCATGTATGTTTATTAAAATAATTTTACACCACCTACCCTGTAAAACTGCATATGATATCCTATCATTAATAAATTCTACTGTTTTAAGAGCCGAGATAATTCTATTATTTATAAAAAAGCCTGTTCCAAAATTATGATTTTCAGTACCACCATAGAAAAAACAACAATCAACTAATTATTACCTCAGTCAATTTCCCGAACTTGGATGCTAGTCCCTTCAGGTGTAAGGGGGTCTACCCCTACGAGTATGTCAGCAACCCTTCTAAGTTCGAGGGGGAGTCATTGCCTCCCCAGGCTAAGTTTCCCAGCCGGCTGCGAGGTTCGGGCATCAGCGATGAAGAATATCAGCATGCTCAGTCCATGTGGCTCAAGCTGGGTTGCCGAAATTTTGGAGAATACCATGATGCCTACTTAAAACTCGATGTAACACTCCTCGCAGACGTCTTTCAAGCGTTTCGCGCAAATGCAATGCATATCTACAGGCTGAACCATGCATACTTCTACGGCCTCCCCGGGCTGGCATGGTCGACCATGCTCCTTCCAACAAAAGTCAAGCTCGAGCTTATTTCCAAGGTGGACATGATGCTTTTTGTGGAAAAGCTTGTTCGGGGTGGCATGGTCCAGGTGTCACAACTGTACGCTCGCGCCAACAAACAACACATGTCGACCGGGTACGACCCTTCTCAACCATCCAGCTACATCATGTACACGGATGCTAATAATCTTTACGGGCACTCCATGGTGCAAAAACTTTCATTTGGAGGATTTGATTGGGCTGATCCTTCCAAATTCGACATAGAAGGATTCGACGACTCGGAACGAGGCTTCTTTGTCGAATGGACCTGGAGTTTTCCGAGAAGCTGCAGGATGTGTTCTGCTACCTCCCACCAGCATCGGAATTCAAGTGTCCACCTGCGTCGAAGCAGAAAAACTTATTATGGATTTCGAACCCAAAAAGCGTTACGGGTTGCACTACCGAAATCTTCGGTGGTTGATGCAACGAGGGCTCGCGATTACAGCAATTCACCGAGTCCTCACTTTCAACCATTCAAATTGGTTGAAGCCATACATCGACCTCAATACTAAACATCATACTGCTGCTACCTCGGAACTTGATCGCAAATTTTTAAGGACATGAATAATATAATATCTGGTAAAACAATGGGAAACACGCGAAATCGTGAAGACATAAGGTTGCTTACTAGCGTCGACCGTTGTCGCAAATTTATTGCAAGCTCACTCTTTAAATCTCGAACAATCTACAACAAACAGCTTGCTTTGGTGCACATGAATCGTGGTGAAGAAAGCTCAACAAACCAATCTATATTGGTGCTACAATTTTAGAATTAAACAAGCTGCAAATGTTCGAGATATATTATGATATACAACGCTCGCACTATGGTAACAACATCAACCTTCTCTACACAGATACGGACAGTCTGGTATATCACGCCCACACTGCTAACGCATATAAAGATATCGCTACGATTCCAGCCCTCATTAACTTGTTCGACACGTCGAGCTATCCCCAACCAAATCGATATGAAATACTGGATCGAAACAAAAAAGTACCTGGCAAATTAAAGGATGAAAAAGATGGGGATATTAAATTAGAGTTTGCTGGTCTTCGTGCCAAAGCATAAGCAATTCAAGCTGAGAGTTCTGTGACCAAAAAAGCTAAAGGCATAGGTAAGCAGGTGGTTAAAAAAAAACTCAAGTTTGAAGACTACATCAAGTGCCTCGAAACCAAAAAGCCGATTCTGCGAAAAGAGTATCGCATCCAGAGTGTTAAACATATACTTACAACCAACACTGTCAGGAAAATTGCTCCGGATGAGCGAGACGACAAGAGATGTATTCTCGAATGTGGGATTCATACCCTGCCGTGGGGTGACTATCGCCTGAAAACAGGTAAAACTTGCTCTGTGTGCCCAAAATATAAAAAAAGAAATTTGATTTACTTGTGTTTTTTTGCCCTCGAATGCAAAACGAGGGGGTGGAGGTGGATATTTTTTTCAAAATATTAATTTCACAGTTTTTTTTGTAATACATACTATATAATAATCAACATAATTTTTTTTTGACCTACACAAAATAATACAAAAAATTAACAATGTCTGTAAATATATAGCATGTATAGTTTTTTTAACGGAACTAACTCCCGCCATGTCTACGGGACGAAAATTTGGGGCATGTGCAGGGCCAAAGAGGAAGTTCCTTTGCGCGCTCAAGCACGCTTCTTTTTTATTTCTTCTTATTTCCTATGCATATTTAAAACTGCTCTGTCACTTGCTCGTTCCTGTCATCATACACAAAAGTTTTCTCTGCAATAAGGATGACGCTGCACAGTGTGTCCGCAGGCAGAGCATCGTGGAACTCGCACACAATCTTGATGTTGGTGCGATCGTTAACCATCTACCTCCTTTCTTTTAGATATGTTGATGACGAACATGGGTCTGCGGGCTATAAACTCGTTTGGATTTTAGTACACGTCCACATTGCTGGAGGTCACTCGTTTGTAAGCTGTGTATGCCTCGTACAGTTCCAGGTAGTCGTTGTTTGCAATATTCAGGTTGTAGTTCTCAGGCGGGAATATCTCGTTCCTGCCATTTTTGTGGTAGATGTTTTTGATCTTGCAATTGGCGAACTGGCTCGAATCTTTTTCTTGGTTGTTGTCCTCCCCCGTCTGGAAGAGCACGACCACAAACTCTGTCATATCGTACCGGATGCTGTTAAACTGTGTGGTCACGTCTAATTCAAAATGGTTGACGGAGGCAGGTTTCTGCACTCAATGGTAACCGTAAAATTGGATGGGTACTTGGGGATTCTTCAAAATGTCTGCTTTGTACTTGAGAGCGTAGTTAGTTTCGTATTCCACTACGGGCATGAGCAGCTCCATGGAGTGGATGATGCACTTGGCAGGATCGGGTAAAGTGTTGGGAAGTGCTGCACCGTCTGCACTCAAGGTGCTGCAACGCATCAGCGCATTGTTGTCGTTGGCGCTTCTGCGAAAAGTAACGCGCAAACCACCCTTCCACATAATCTCTGTGTAGTCGGAGAAGAAGCCAGGAAGCAGGCGCATGGGAAACAGTACTGTGTGACTTTGCGTTTTGATTTTTGTACCTGCTTCGAATCCCCCTGCTTGGCAGTATGCTGCATCGGTCTTGGAGAGTTTCAATGTTCCCACAGGTGTAGAGGTAATCCCGGGGTAGTCAACCCTATCGATGACGGTGCCATGCTATCTAACTTCCACCTGCGAGAATAAGTACGGCACAAAATTATCTACAAGTCTTAAATTTGCATTGGCAAGAAATGCTTCGCCATTGTCTCCCTTCACAACATCAAACTTGATATACAAATCAGATCTGTGACTGTGAATGAATCCATCCCCGACGTCCACGTCGTATTCTATCTCTCGATTCGCTTCGTTAAGGTTGGAAAACTTGCGACGATTGGTAGGGAAGGACTGCAACTCGTAACTTTCGATTTGCTCCATGATGGTTATTTATTATATGATAATCTCCACGACGGCAGTGGTCGTGTCTCCTGCAAAATCAACCACCTCTCCCTACTCGTTGGTAATTGCCAATTCTATGTTGTCTATGCAACTCCGAGATACAGGAAAGTATATCGGTGGGGAGGGTGTGTAGATAATTGGCTCCATGAACTCAGAGTTTGGTTTGAACGTAGCGATAATACCTGTCTGCTTGTGACTCCCTGGGATGCCGTCCGAGGATTTGGTGATAATACCTTCTGCCACATTGCAATGTATATTCAGAGTCTCAATGGCTAGAAATTTAGGAATGTTAGCACCGATGTGCTTGATGCCAGGTTCGAGCTTTGTGTTGTTCTCGTATCCCAAAAGCTCTCCGATGGTACCCAGGTCTACGGTTTCCGTGGCAGACACCAGTTCCACCCTGTGAGTTACAGAATTTTGCGACAGCAGTACACTTCTTGGCAATTGAGCCTGCAAGGTAGACAGGTTGTACTGGCCAGGGGTGATGCTGATTTTTTCGCTGCCAATTTTGATGGTATTGTTGTGTACCGTCACATTAGGTATCAGGTACATTCTGTAGAATGCACGAAGAGCAATAGATTTAGGATAGATGATATCGTCACGCAATGTGAGTTTCAGAAGCGAAGTCTCGCTTGTGAGATGGAATACTCCCATAGTGCTTCAGGTGCCACAATGCTTTCTGGAAATCCTCAATTGTTGGGTTATTTAATTGCGAGAGAAAGACTAGCATGGAAACGCAGAGATGGCCGCAGTTCACATCGCTGAAACTCTGGATGCGTTCGTCATTGTGATACTTTACCAACCCAGCAGGTGGCATGCCTCCGAATGAATCGAAAACAAATTATTTGTTATTGTTGGCTTTGAGATAGCATATCCAATGTGTACCTGGATTTTCGTAACTGTCCAGGTTAACCACACTCTTTTTTCTTCACAACAGAAGGTAGAGAATCAGACATGAAAACGCCCCTGAAGTGCTTGACCCCCAACGATTCGATCAATGATTCAATATCGAAGTTGGACAGGGGCTCTTCTTTTTTGTTAAACTTTTTCAAAGCTTCGAGGTTGTTCTTTCGCTTTTTGTCACACCATGCCCCTTCTTCTCCATAGCCAAGTTTTGCCATTTCTGCTCTTCCAGCTCGGCCTTGTTCTTTTTTGCATCGATGACGGTCTTGGCAATGGCGACTCTGCCTCCTGCCAAGCAGCCTACAGCGCCCAATGCTGCCAAGATAGCCAGGATGCTGAATACGAAACCTCCAGTCTTCTGCTGCTCTCGCGAACCTTGTAACCTCCTCAACTGAGGAATCCTAAGCAGCAATTTCATTCCATGACATTTTGCCAAGCAGGAATGTTTCTTCTCGCGCTGCTTTTTGGTAAGCAATCCATCAAGAGCTCCGAGATACTTGAGGTTTGCGTAAGGTATTTTGTAAACGACACCTTTGGGTTTCATGGCGATAGTATGTTATTTATATATATCGTGAAAATGTAAGGCTTTGCCCCCCTAATGCAATAAAGTGATGATAGGTTAGTTATATAAGATGATTTTTACAGGGGTTATTAAGTTATAATCCCCACCATAATTTTCCTTTTGTGTTCATGGCGATGGTCGTACCCAATGCAGCAACCCGCTCACCTAGCAAGGTATCTCTGCTGACGAGTCTCCCGAAAGCTGCATGCTCCAACTTCCTGTCGGCATTTTGACGTGCGTCGAGATCTGTGTGAGTATTGTAGGCAATGTCGTGATCCTTGAATGCTGCGTCCAGTGGGTTCACTCCCTTGTCTCATCTCTCCAGTCGCTGTTCGAGTTTCGTACCCGGACCCCAGTAGTGGTAACCTGGCAGGTGCATCTCGAAGGGTAGCTTGTTGATAATATCGTTCACCAAACCTCGACCCTCGGCTACATTCCAGAATTTGGGAGGCAGGTTGTTGATGCTTTTGATGAGGTAGCCTATACCTTTGCTGTCGTTGACAATGAAGTTGGCAAGCTTGGTGCTACTCATGTCCATGATGCCCACTTTCTCGTTGTGGAATTGCGATTTCCTGCATTTTCTTCGCCTACGATAACGAGCAATCGAACTACAATCTTCCTTACGTCGTCTACCCAAACAAACTCTTTAGGTAGGGTATTGTAGAATTTGACACCGCTGCCAGTCTTGAGCTGAGTCCATATTGGTTTGCTGAGGTTCCTGTACTTTCCTCCACTGCTAGATTTCACGCGATTCTGTATTGCGACGTTGTTTTGGTACAGGTCGTCCGTCATGAATAAAATTTCTGTGTAACTTTGGGAATCCTCGTCTGTATAATCTTTAGGTTGCTTCTTAGTTCTAACAGTCCCACCGTGCCGGGGTACCTAGTCCAGCTGTTCTTCTCGCCCAAATAAATTTTCACGTCGTCGCCCTCGAACGTGACTTTCGATTTTCCAATTTTCCAAACCACACCCTCGTTATGTTCCATGGTCGGGTACAATCCGAATACCTCGTCTTTTTCGAATTTCCCAGTGCTTAGGTAATCCCTCGCCAACTGATCCACCTCGACTAGCTTGTCCGAAGAGGTACTGCCTAGGGGCTGACGTCTCGGAGCCGGAGCTAGTTCGAACGGAGTAGTGTGAATGCTGGATATCGGTGTGGGTATGGTATAATTTCGAGCGGTGAGTGGCACACGCTCGTTGATTAATTCTTTCTTTTGCTCGGTCACATCTTTGATTTCTTTACCAAGTCCAAGGATGGCATCGATGATAGGTTGGTCCTGACGCTTTTTCTCTTCGTGAATTCCACTATTCTCGGATTTCCAACCCTTAAACCGTTTTGCCAGGTAGCTACGCAGCTTCAGGTTGCGTTTGCAAGTTTGCGTTTGATTTTTTTGTATGTAGTTATTTATAATAGGTCAAGACCTTTCTTGTAACGTTGCAACGTTTAGAAAATTATTAATTTTGTTTCTGTATTTTCCGTTATTGGGTTTCCTCGTCATGTCTATTATAATAATTCCGAAATCATCTTGGTTCCAGCATGAAGAGCAAAAGTTGGAAAACTGATTGTAGTTTATGTCCCCACCTACATAATCATCGTAAGTTTGTTTAAATTGGTGTAGTCTTGGCGAAACAAACAAATAAAATTAGCATTGTCTCGGAGTAGCTGCTTGGGGATTTTGGAAAAAGTCTGAACAAGGTAGATGCAGTCCATGCCTCTGTGCCGACCCTGAGAAAAAAAATTGCGAATTTCGTTCTGGTTCTCCAGGGTCACATCGTCAAAAACCACCACCGAATTTTCGAGACAGCAGTCTAGTGGTATCACTTCAGAAGAAAATATAGCTATGCCTAGTCCCTCGTACAGTTTCGACAGCTGGCGATACTTCGATTGCTCCAAACTTTTAGAGAAAACATACAGGTGCCTGTTCTTCCAGTTTAACCAGTTGGGTGCATAAAAGAAAATTATCAATAAGTAACGTTGTTTTTCCACATCCAGAAGGTCCAACAATAGGGCAGCGAATGTTCTCGGTTAGAATCTCGCCATTTTTCCTATCTTGATGTTCCGATGGAAAATCTGGCAGTCGCCGTACCACATCCCAAGCACCCGTTACACAATCACCTCGTTTGCATCGATCCAACTTTTTTCCTCGAGTCCCAGCTATTTTACCAACAGTTTGTCACCTTTTCTACGTAATACTTTTTAAATAAGATACGTGTCGGAGTATTTTGTTTTAGAAAGTTCCTCTTCGTAAAATCTTCGTTTCAGAATTACGTCACGATTATCTTTTATTATATACGTGTGACGGTTTCCGTGTAAGACTCGAACTACAGTGAAAAGTTCCGTACTACAATTTTTTTGAAGCCATTTTCGAACGCACGCTTAACTTTACTGATTCTCACCTGATCTCCAATTTTGTATTTGGGTTTCTTGCTTGTAAATTTGTACTTTGGACAATAAACCGTAGAAATTAAACGTCGCTCGTCAGATTTGTTGACGTCAGCTGTTTTCATGTTTATCTTGCGATGCAAACTGTGATTATAGCTGTTAAAAGTTCCGGAATCATGTCGAGCTACTTGTAATACCCGTGAAGCGTGAATTGTTTCACACATCCGTGTTTTGAGAGTTCGGTTGAAACGTTCCATTATGCCGGCTTTGATGTGACTAAAGGTGGAGTAATGTTGAATATTTTGTTTTCGAATAAATTGTCGAAAGACAGAGTTGTAGAATTCTTTTCCGTTATCCGTTTGAAGAAATCGAGGTCGCCTGCTACTTTAATCGAAAATAGTTTTGAATGCTTCTACTACACAGGCGTCTGTTTTTGCCTTGAGGGGTAAAGCCCACGCAAATTTTGAAAATGTGTCTATAACGGTGAGAAGTTACTTGTATCTCTTGTTGATTTGATGTAATTTTTTTAAGTTGCCACTGCTAATTTTCACAACGTCAGTTTGCCACAAGTCGTCTATGCCTTTGGTCACTACCGCCAGTCGTTTGTAGTTTCGGCGTGCAGGTTTGTGCAGCTCGTTCTCAATAGCCTGCCTAGACATTGCGTGAAAATAAGTATATAGCTTGGATGGGATTTCTGGCTGCAGACAATGCCGGGTTTTCTATGTACAGCTTATCACCTATTTCTATGTCGATAATTTGTGTGGCATCTTCGGCATAGGCAGTCTCGCGAGTTTCGGGGTGGGTAAAATCGACCAACTCCACTCCTCTTATTTTAGGCTCGTCACTGATGTTAGTTACGGTCATGGTTGGATAGTGGGTTGCGTTAGGCAAAGACCAGTATGAAACCTTGACGAACTGAAGTGTGCCAGCGATGAAAAACTGATGATAGGCTTTGGCAGGAGTCAGCATGTAGAATTTGGCACCCGGATGGAAGAGCGAGGAAAATTCCATGTTTGGAATGCTGTACAGTTCGATGACAACAGTGGACTTGAGATGTAGGCGTTCAGGGTGTTTATATTGGTTCGAATCTCGCTCTCCACATCCTCCAATGTACCATTCACCGATTCCAGGTGTTCCTCGATAGCACGGACAAAAAAGTCATGTAGCTCGCTTATGTTCTTGATGGTAGGCAAAGTTGCAACAGACTCCCGAAGTAATTCAATTTCGGTATGGATGTATTTGATATCGTCGGATTTGAGTATTCAGTTGAGAGCCCTCTTCACGCTTTTCAGTTCCTGGCAGGTAGGCAGGGTGGCCCCCGTGTTTTGGAGCGACTCCAAAACTTTTTTCATCGCGTCCAACTCTGTGGCAGCAGCAGCAGCGCGTATGCCTTCTTGTAATTGTGTTATGTCGTCCTGGGTGGGGGTAGATTAATGCAAAGTTTCCAACTTAGCCTGTATGTAGTCGATCAAGTGATGAAAATGCGACAACTATGATTAAATGTTTAGTTTTTCCAACTTGGTGATCTGCTGTTGGACGCTGGCCAGAGTATCCTTGATGCCAGGCAGTTTGGATTCCAGTGCTTCGTGTACGTTTGCCAGATCATTTTTGATGACGGCGAGAGCATCCTCAATATGGGCTATGGTACCTTGCAGCTTCCCGAAATCCTCGTAGGTCTCAAGTTGGAGTTTTATATTGGCAACACTACGGGCAATGGCGTTCAGCTCGCTGGACGAAGGTAGATTGTCAATGAAGTTCTGTAGCGTTTGGAGTTTAGTTTTGACTTCGTTGATGACTGCATGCAAAGCATCCGTTTGAAGCTCAGCCTTGATGATTTCTAACGTAGGAATTTCGAACAATTGAAACTGTTCGTGCAATTTAGCAATACTGGCATTCACGCGTTCGTAGTCATTTTGAGTTTTTATACTCTGGATAATGTTTTGCAGCTCGGTTTGGATGGTGCTCGTTTGGTCCTGCAAGTGTAGCTTCAGCTGTTCCACATCGAAGGTCTGCGCTTGCTGCAGCTTCACAAGTTCGTTTTGGAGCTTGCTTACGGTCAGTGCTAAGTTGTCGAAGTTGTCTATTGACGCTAGGTCGGTGTACTTTTGCACGGCGTCAATTTTGAGTCAGAAAAGCTTAACGAAAAGCACATGGTATGAGCTACTTTTATATGATGTTTTCAATAGTTGTTGTCTAGGAACCATATTGGCCCACCCCCAAAATTTAACTTTAATGGACCATATCTCGAAAACGGTAAGAGATAGAGCAAAACAGACCGCGATTTTGATTTCGAAGAAATATTTTATGATAGTAGAGAATACCCATACCAAGTTTGAGCGCGCTACTATTAATATGGCCCACCCCGGAAATTTCGTCAGTGGACCATATCTCGAGAACGGTTAGAGATAGAGCAAAGACGATTAAAAATCAGAAAAGCTTAAGCAAAAGCACATGGTATAAGCTACCTGTATATGATGTTTTCAATAGTTGTTGTCTGGGAACCAAGTTGGCCCACCCCCAAAATTTAATTTTAATGGACCATATCTCGAAAACGGTAAGAGATAGAGCAAAACAGACTGCGATTTTAACTTCAAGCAAGCATTTGATGATAGTAGAGAATACACATACCAAGTTTGAGCGCGCTACGATTAATATGGCCCACCCCCGAAATTTCGTCAGTGGACCATATCTCGAGAACTGTTAGAGATAAATAAAAATAGTAAAAGATATTGCTAGATGCCACCCTTGTCGATTTATACCAAGTTTGGTGGTCCTTAGTCAAAGGGGTGGGCCAACTCCCAATTTTTTTTTTCTAGAAACACCCATTGTAAAAGGCTATGGCAAGAGCCCAATAGGTTGGCAACATTTCTTTATGCACTGGAAGTACATAAGGCAAGCCTAAAGCAAGGTTGCCAGCGCATTGCTTTATGTTAAGTTAGACTAAGAAAAGTACACGAGCGCACCACTTTCGCTTTTGCCTTATGATATTTTCCGTTAAGGTTGCAAAAAAAGCACCACTTTATGTTGCAGAACTGTCTTTTTATCCCTACTTGTGTCTTGGCGTAGAAACATTGCACACACTAGATACAAGCTACATTTAATATATATATATATATATATATATATATATATATAGATCCAGTCACAATTATCCTATGCGAGCATAAAATAAACTTAATAAGACAGTTTTCATCTTGTCAACATTCAGCCGCAACGTCGCGATGTATTCAAGGAAATCTCTGTGTTCAATTCCCTGTTTTTGTATTGTTGTTCTTTCATCAATTGCATCATATCATCACTTATCCTCACCGTCGCGGTTATCCAACGGTAGAAAGAAGCGACATTAGATTACAAAAGTTATTTTTTAACAATGCTGGCGCGCCAAAGGGGTCCCTTGTAAGAATCCCGAATTAGGCAAAAATAATAATTGTAAATATCCCATCATCACATCATCACTCATCGTCGCGTTTAGCCAAAGGTAGCAGAAAACTAACATGAAATTTTTTAAAAAAATCTTGGTACACATCAAAATAAAAAATCTTAGGTTCGAATCGTAAATGTGCAATTTTCTTCAAATTTCTCTGTTTTGCTAAATACAAATATCTATCTCTTTTAAATAACGCTAGCTTCTTGGGTAGTAAAGAAAACATCCTCACTTTAATACAAACTGTTCTATTGTGAATGTAATTAACACATTTCATCTTCCACCGCCCCTCAATACGCTCAGTAGTAAACTCCGAAGCAACATCACTAGTTTTCATAGTAATAAAATAATTATATGCACCACGCTGTAACTGAAACTATTAAAAATAAAACAAAAAATATTGTTCTTGTTTAAAAATTACTTACCGCTTCGTATTATCAAACAAAATAGAAAACAGGATCCGCACGAGTAATCTGAAAGGAAAAAATAATATTAGTGTTTTCGGCACATTGTTCAATTAATCAAAACTCTAATAAATTTAAACAAGATTATCGGATGCAACAAATTGTATTAGAAAATTATTTACATGCATTGCCAACATTCTTCCAGGCGGGGAAGTTAGCTGTAAAGCATAGAATTCAAAATCGTTAAAAATGTCGGACCCCGTGGTCGAGTGGTTAGCACATCGCTCTCCGACGCTAGGAGTCCCGCTTGGGCATAAATGTTTGTGAGTGTCCATTCATCAATTTTTCATCCCATCTTCACTCATCCCCATCATCGTAAATTAGCCAAAAAGCACAAAACACAAAGTAAAATAAAGCAAATCAATCAACCAATGAAAATCAAAATCGTTAAAAATAATTTGCGTGCTACAATGCCAAAAAAATCTAAGTTCAAATCCTATTTTATGTTTGACTCTTGATACTCGATGATACAGTGATAGGTATATTATATACCTATATATATACAGTGATATTCAAGGAAATCTCTGTGTAGAAAAATATTCCACACTGACTCGTTTTTTCAACTTAGCAGTAACCAATGCATAGAAATAATATAAATATATTCATTGCAATGTTCACTGAATCATTAATTAAAATTAAATAGTGTACTTTTAAAATTTACTTACCGATTTTTTATTTTCAAATATGCTTCACACAAAATAGATGGGCGATTCTGCAGTGTTAATCTGAAAAGAAAAAAATAATATTAGTGTTTTCGGTAATTTTTTCAATCCATCTTTGCTCTATACTAAAAATAACATCAAATTTTATTTTGAACGACATTTAGATGTCTTGCTACCATTCTCCGAATCGTATAACATCATACACTGACAAAAAGTTCCAAGTTCGCATCTTTGTGGCGTTTCCCACTCGTGGACCCTCACTGCGACCGATGTCTTATATTAAAATATCGGTCTAGAAACAGCACAGGTTCGGATCTTAATTTAAAATATAGACACAGTCCTGATTAACCTATCCGAACATAAAATAAACTCGATAAGCCATTTTTAAAATTGTCATAATCATCATCATCATCATCGCGATTAGTCTAATAAAAATTTAACAAAATGCACAAAATTCGCATTAAACTTTTATCTCAAATACGCAATTCAATATTAATCAGTAAAAATTATAACAATTTACTGCAGTCTTACCTGTTATTAATTTAGATATACAAGACGGCAAATACAGCTTGCGTCTTCTTGAGCTTCTTTCGGAAATGTGACAGCTGCTGACAATCATCTAATTTTATACTGTTGCCGATACAGTGGCTACTTCAACGTCATCTGTGCACAAAATTTTCGGCAAACACATTGTCCATGTTTGTCCACATTATTAATCCGACGACACGAAATTTGGAAAATAGAATCGCAATCAAACAATCGCAATCAAAATAGAAAATACACTTCTTGTCGATGAACGGTCATAGATCCAAGAAAGTGTGCCATTAGGCTATGTTTGAAACACCTTCCTGTTAGAAACCAGTTAATGTACTGGAGAAAGGGTGTCACAGTCCTATTCTAGCATTTTGAAAACAACATCGGGCATTTCCTTGTTTGGAAAAATTCAGGACACAACAACAATTCCACGGGGGATCAACTTTCTTGTTGGTTCTTCCCATATTCTCAATAATCATCATCTTTGGTTTCGTTCTCGCCTTCAAACTGACCAAAGGGCTCGACTCCCGAACAAAGCCTGTTTTGTGTGAGTATTCTTCCATCAATTAACGTTTACTCAACTCTCCCTCTCTCTCCCTCTTTCTCATTTTCTCTTTCTTTCTTTCTCTCCCTCTTTCTTATTTCCTCTCTATCTGTGTGTCGTGTGAATATTCTTCTATCAACTACCACTTATTCAACTCACTCTCGCTCTCTCTCTCTCTCTCTCTCTCCCTCTCTCTCTCTCTCTCTCTCTCTCACACACACACACACTCTATCTCTCTCTCTCTCTCTCTCTCTCTCTCTCTCTCTGTTTCTCTCTCTCTCTCTCTCTCTCTCTCTCTCTGTTTCTCTCTCTCTCTCTCTCTCTGTTTCTCATTGCCTTCATTCTCTTTCTCCTGTTCATTATCTATGATCTCTCACTCTCTTTATCCTCTCTATCTCTCGATATCCACTTCTCTTTTTCTCCTGTTCATCATCTATGATCTCTCACTGTCTTTATCCTCTCTATCTCTCTATATTCCCCTCTTTTATCGCCCTCTCTCTCTTTATCATCTTTCTTTGAGTGGCTTTCTTTGAGTGGCTGGTGACAAATAACTACTAATGGCTAATTCGTATCCATCGTGAAGAATATTTGCTTCTACGTTACGGAGATCATGGAGGAGCGTCTTCAAAGGGATGCTTTCGCTATCCAAATATCCCATGCGGCACGATTTCGAAGAACTTTGAAAACGTTGGATTTGAAGGATTTGAGAAATTTGCATTAATGTTGTGGTTTCCTCTAAAAGTAAACCCTGAAATTGTAGGTTATCTTGTTCTTCAATTATATTAAAAATTTGCCCTGTTGACAGTCATAAGCCCATTGAATCTACCTAGAGAAAATAATAATTATGAGTATTTAATTGAAAATGCCACTGAGTAGTCTATATAGTAATATGCATAGCTATTTATGAAAGGCAATTATGTACACACAAATTGTTTTTCTGTATAGCTAAGTGGTACCAGTGTAGGTGTGTGTTTAATAAATCTACGAAAAAAGGGGCTGGAATATATAGCGGGGGGGGGGGGGGTTGAATTATTGCCAAATTTCAAAACCATTTACCAATGGGCCTGTAGTTCCCGATTGCCTGGAAATATTTTAAGGATGCTGTTGTAGCTTTGAACTGCTCCGCACCCATTGGAGCAACTTGACAAATGATTCGGCAATTCGTGAATTTCGGGATTGTCCTAAGTGTGTAGCTATGGTATGTAACTGTTATATGTGCACATAATTATCCTTATCACATTAAAGTTACAACTGGAGTTTAAATCCTGCGTATGGTAATAACAAAGGTATAAAGAACATGAGCAATTATAATATTGCAAATAATCCCTTTTTAAAATCTGACTTATATGCAATGTCTCCTGTACTAGTAATTTCTTACAGTGTTATTGAATGCCTTTTACTTTCCTTTCTTGAACATTTCTTTCGTATGTTCGGGGGGGGGGGGGGTGATAAACAAGTACATGATGTGTACAAGGACGATATTCTATAAGTAATGTACTTTGTTTGTTCGCACGAAATATAGAATCTTTACTGAAGGCAAGGAAACGCGTGTAACTGCTTAATTGAAAAAGCTACCGTACTTGATAGACATTAAATCGCAAGCATTACTTTTAACGCCTAAAGGGATTATTATGAGATGCTTAGCTTGCTTAATGTTGATATGTGTCCAAGGTATAGCAGTGAAACTGTACATTCTTGGTCACAAACAAGTGTCAAGCCTGCATCATGAATATGATGAGATGTTGCTAATTATATCAACATTAGAATGACATTTGGTGTACACCCTGTATATCATTTGGGATGGAAAATTTTGTTTTAAGCTTTGTTATACTACTCAGAAAGGTTTTCGATTGATTTCCCAAATATCTCCCACTCTCCTTGAGTTCTAAGCAGTTCGTGAAGGATTTCTTAAGAATCTCCGAGTCTTGCTGATTGGGAGAAACAACGTGAAATGTGTAGTTAGCGTTTGCGGTAGGAGAGGATGTAACCTGCACATTTGTGGTTTCAGCACGTTCCACGTGGGACTGTTGATCATCACGATCGTGGAAATGCAACGATTCTTTTCCGGATGGAAGGAGAGGTCCCTCGCTTGCACTGACTAAAACGTCAGCTTCCTGTGAGGCGACGGAACCTTCAACTACGTGAACTTTGCTACCAACGGGACTCGAATCCAGGACCATGGAAACGTTGGTTGTGTTCCTAGGGGGGTAATACTTTTTCAAGCGAGTAATACTTATGTCGTCGATATGTAATTTACTTTTCTCATCTTTCCACTGAATAGAACAAATATTGCAATGTGGTTTACCTATTATTGTTCCAAGAACAAAACAAGTACTGGAAAATGACTTGGATTTTCCTTTACGGACGACAGGGTCAAAAATGAGAACTTGAGAACCAATAGGAAAATCTTCCTTTTTTGTGTGTGTGTGTGTCTACGTATCGTTTGTTGGTTTGAAAACGCCGTTTTGATTTTAACGTCGGTTTCTCTCGAAACTTTGAGTTTTTCGATTCTTTGAAGGTTTTCCTTAATTTTACAAGGAGTATCAAGCGTTGCGTCTGTGGCGATGCGGGGAACATAGCCGAACAATGCCTCAAAGGTTGACATTTGGGTAGAACTGGACTCATTTATATTATGAGCAAAGACGACTCTTGGAAGGTATCGCTCCACAAGGCATGTTTTTCCTTGATGTAGCACTTCATTACGTTTTGAACGTACTGATGGCTACGTTCTACATTTCCTATTCTGTTGTGGAGGTGAGTAGCAGAACATTTCACATTAACACGTAAGATGTTGGACAATTCCTGAAAAATGCGAGATGTATGCGCACTCGCTCTATCAAGATAAAGATATTTTGGAATACCAAACACAAGGAAAATATGGTATATTAGAAACTGAGCTATGGTTTCGGTTCGTACATCCGGAACTGCTTTACTTACAAGGTACTTTGTACAGTGGTCTACGGCAGAGAGAACATACTGTTCGCCGTGGGCGCTCACTTTAAGGGGGCCGAATGTATCGACCGAAACTGCCTTAAAGGGGGGTCAGACCTTTTGCTCGTTTGGATATCTGGCATTGGGTACAAGTGCGCACTAGGTTATAAATGAATTTTTTCATGTCCTGTAAGTAGTATCTTTGCAAACATAATTTGTAAGTTTCATCTGATCCAGGGTGTGCTCCTATACTTTCGGATTCATGTATTTTGGTGACCAATTCGTGTCTCAATTTGGATGGAATGCAAAGGAGGTGCTGTTTGATGTTAGCATATCTGTGGACTCGGTACAATTTATTGTCTATAATTTCGTATTGATACGATGCTCTTTCGTATTTTGGGTCCAGGTCTTCACTTTCAGTAAGATAAGCTAAAATTTTGGAAAAATATGGATCCGAATTTTGCAAGTCTCTAATGTTGAAATTCGGGTCGGCAACAAAATAGACAAGTGTGTCTTCAGTGACATCCTCGTCATCCCTGTTCCTTTCTTGCGGTTCTCGTGAAATTGCATCCGCCATTTTGTTGATTGTGCCTTTTAAGTGGATAGGTACGATCTCGTATTCCTGCAGATACTGACTACACTTCGTCATGCGAGAATTTAGGCTGGTTTTGTTATTCAAAACGTGACTGCTTTATTGTCGGTTACTAAATGCACTGTTTTGCCTAACACGTAGTAGCGGAAGCTACGTAAGGCGTAGATGCATGCAAGAATTTCTAGTGAAAAGGTATCATATCTGGTTTCTGTGTCTTTTAATGTTCTACTAGCAAAACAAATGGGATAAAAATCTATTTCACCGTTTTCACTGGTCGCCGGTTGGCACAAAATGTCACTTATTCCCTTTTTTGATGCATCCACAAACACGTAATTTGTTTTTTGTGGATTGTAAGGGACAAGAACAGGAGCCGAAACAATCTTATTCTTCAGCGTTTCGAACGCTTTTTGGCACTCGTCGGACCAAATGAACGGAGTGTCTTTTTTCAAAAGCTGTAGAAGGGGGTGGATTAAACTACTAAATCCGAAAATATAGGCGCGCACAAACGAGCACATGCCGATGAACCTTCGCAATTGTTTAATGTTCTTTGGTGGTGGAAATTTCGTTATAGAATCTAGGCTTTTGGGAGAGATTTCAAATCCATTTTCACTTACTTGGTGGCCTAAACAGGTGATTTTTGTGTAAGCAAAGCGGGATTTTTCTACGGAGAGCCGCAGGTTCGCGTGACGTAGTCTATTGAATGCATTACTCATTACTCAAAGTAACGAGTTCAAAGAATCGGCACTAAAAACAATATCATCAACATAGATGGACACTTCATCCTCACTTACCCCATTGAACACTAATGAAACAATAACTTTATTTAAGGCATATGGTGAGTTTTTGTATCCCATTGGCAAACGGCAATATTCAAATGATTGAAAATTTGGAATGGATAATGCTGTTTTCTGTTTACTTTCCTCTGAAAGTCTGACCTGATAGAATGCATTTTTCATGTCTAGTTGGGTGAAATATTTCTTTCCAGCCAGGTTGTTTAGAACAGATTCTACTGAAGGCAGTGAAAAACTAAGGAAGGGAGTTTGTGAATTCAAATAACGAAGATCTGTTAGAATTCTATTCTCGTTATTGGGTTTCTTCATTAAAAATGTAGGAGAGTTGCAGGGAGACCCCTGTGACTGACGAATGATTCCCTGACTTTCCATTTCTAACAACTGATTTTTAATTTGCTCACGTAAGTGTATTCGAATATTAAACTGGGGTCGGTGAAAGGCTGGATTTGTCCCCGTGTCAATTTCATGCTCGTAATCCTCAAAATCTCCTCTATCTTTGGAATCCCAAGCAAATGTATCGCTGTATTCCTGTATTAAACTCAAGATTTTTTTTCTTTTTCCTCAACTGTCAAATCTTTGTTTATGTTAAGACGAGAAGGATCGAAGTTTTTTTGTGTAATTTTTATTTTCTCTGTTAACTGCTCTTCTGTCATTTTTAGACAGGTGTCAGTGGGGGGATTTGAAATATTGTCACTTGATACCTGCTCATTCTGTATATCGTTCCTTGTTGGGGGGAAGGGCATTATAATTTCCCCTGTAGATCGGTTACCTAACACTGTGTTATTTGTGATTTTTATCTTATGAGTTGTAGGGTTAATTATGTGAATTACAGGATTTTCTGTATTTAATAAAGCTCTAGGAACCAGCAGGTTCCTTTTCAAGAGAGAGGGTTTTGGCTCGAAAATGTTACAGTCTTTGTCTGAAGTGTTAATAATGATTACAGGAACAAACATTTTAGAACGGTGTGGGATTTGAACTTTCTTTACTAATAAAACTTGGGGGATATTATCAGCAGCGATTTTCTGAATAAAATGTTCGGGTAGCGTATTCACCTCAATTTTGTCTTAGGGAATTTGGAACTTAGGCTGTTTCCCAAACCGAGTGAGTTGCATTGTGTTGTTACAGGAATTTATGCTTACGTCATGTGTCATCCAGAAATCATTGCCTAACAATGGCAGCATGGATGGCATGTAGACGACTCTAAATGGATGAACAAACCATTTATTTCCTAGACGAAATCTAATAATTGCGATTTCCTTTATCGCTATTTGATTTCCCGTGACACCTCGGATAACACAATTTATTTGCAATTTTTTAGTTTTTTCAGGTATTAGGTGATCTGGGAAAATTGATGTCATGGCACCTAGGTCGACGCAACAGTTGGTAGTTTTCCCCTTACAGTTACCTAGTGTAGCGTGGACCAGGTATAAAATATTTTGCTTAATTAGTGGGACATTATGGGACATCTTCTTTCCATACGTGGTGTCCCTCTACGTACTGAAGTTAACCGTTTAAAGAATCACTTTGGACAGCTTGTTCAGAAAGTTGATTGACGTGACCACAGCTAGTGCATTTATTATGGGACTGGTGTGTTTGGGACGTCTGCGTGTTTCTATCCCATAGGTGGTAATTAGGCCGTTGAAAGTTACGTCCTCCCCTGCCTCTAAAGCCTCTACCAGCACCCCTGTTACCTCTAGAGAAATACTGATTTTGTCTGTAAAAGTTCTGGCGTGGTACTTGGTTAGAGAAGCTACCATTATTACTAGAGACGTACTTTCTTTTTGGCCACCTCTAGATGGCCAATAGTTGTTTCTGGGGGGTTGGTTTTGCATTTGTTGTATGAGCTTGTTGCTATTTGTCACAGAATTGATCAATTCTTGGTGTGAAATTTGCATATCGTGAAGTTTGTTTGCAAGAAGGTTATCCTGAGCGGTGCTATTAGGAACGGCCGTGCGTAGAAAAGAGGCGCCCTGAACGGTCGTTGCTCTGGCTGACTCGACTGGACGGGCAGCTGTTTCCACCGTGGGAGCTGCTGCCCTCGCTTGATCGTGCTTGTGAACGTGTTTCCTTCGTGTCGGCTTCGCAAGGATTTTCTCCTCGTCAGACGAGAAGGAATCGTAAGACGACGTGTCGGAATCAGAACCAAATATTGTATTAAATTTTTCTTGCCGATTGCGTTCTTTAGCGATGACTCGACGCTTCTCCACGCGTCTGAGCCAGCTAATAAGGTCTTCCAAATTTGCGAATTCCTTTTCGGCGGCTTCCAGGTATTTATCCTGGAGGCCACTTATGATGGAATACATGAGCTTATCCTCTCGAATGCAAGGAACAAGTTTCCTGACCAGAGCGGATTTGCTCGTTACGTAATTCATCACCGTTTCATCCTTCCTTTGGATCCTAGCACGGATCCTGTCCTCGGCTAACCTGAGGTCACCTTTCTCCGGGAATGTGTCTTTTAATTTGTCCTTGAGATCGTTGTAAGACAACGTAGCAAAGTTCGGGGAAAGCTTTATGCCAGAAAACCATTCCAGGGCGATTCTCTTCAACGCTAACGCCAGAGCCGATTTCTTTCGCTCTTCGTTCCACCCGTGAAATTCCGACAGCTGGACACTGTCTCGTTTTCCTCCCGAAAATTCGGGCGTTTTAAAGGATGCGGTATTCGACATGTTTACCTCAAGGTCGCACGAATTTACTTGATGCCCTAAGGACTCTTCGGGGTTGTTTGGACAGTACGGATCAGCTAATGCATCGATTCGAGTGGCCTGTATTTGCCTACTTAAGGATCTGGTAATGACTCGCCGATTGGTGTGGGGGATGGGGGTAGACGAAACAGCTAATGAATGAAGTTCATCTTCGAGTTCATTGAGCATATCCATTGAACACTCATTGCTTGGCAAATGGAAATAGACATGACAATTGAGGAAGGGGAGGGAGGTTGATGCCAAAAGAGAGAAAAAGAAAGGTTTAAAAACCGGGAAGCCAAGCCTCCACCACTTAAATCGTCTACTTTACCATATCGATCGAGCACTTATTTCGGGAGAAATGAGATAAGGTCAGATGGTGTTTTACCGTTTACTGAACCAACAAAATAAGAGTAGGAGGGTAGGTGGCTGAGGGATGCTTACCTCTGCTTCCTGGCGGCGGCACTGGCTGCTACTATCAATGATCCACCAACTGATTACAACTGAAATAAGGGCCTGGAGATAGGGCACCCTTCGCTTAAATAGTAGCCAGTTCCGTTGTACTTTGCAACCTCTGTTTCCTGTGGAATTCTCCTCTGTAAGTCGGAGCATTCCAGGATACGGAGAAAACCTGACGAGAAGTACACCAGGAAGCAAACGTTCTGCACCCGCATCCCCAGCCATCTACAATATTGCAAATGTATATGATATAGTCATTATTACTGAAACTTGGCTACATAAAGGTGTATATAGCAATTACTTATTTACTGATATTTACAGAATTTATCGTCATGATAGGTTAGATCGGAATAGAAGTGGGGGATTACTTATAGCAATGAAGCAAAATATTATGTCTAAGAATATTATTCTACACAATAATTTTGATGCTCTATGTGTCAAAGCAAATTTGAAAAATGTAGTTAATTATATAGTTACCGTATATTTCACACCAAACAGTGGCATTGATAAATACACATCACTTTATGATTTCTTTGAAAATAACGCAAGAATTGCAAGGTAATAACGTAATAATTGCTGGTGATTTCAATCTCCCATTAATAATAATTTGTTGTTCATACGAACATCAAAAAGGGGGCCTCGTTACAGAGCATTAGATATTATTTTTAATTTGTACTCCTTACACTCTATTAACGATGTTAGAAATCTTAACAATATAACATTATGATGATAGTACCATAGCAGTAAGTAAAAAGGATCTATCCCTTGTTAGAGAAGATCTACACCATCCAGCTCTAGTTATGAAATTAATTGTAAGAAAAAGAGGAAATAATGCAAAAAATGAAGTGGTATTTGATTATAATTTTTCTAAGGCTAATTTCCCAAAATTGTATGAAATGCTGTGCGATACAGATTGGAGTTATCTATATAAATTAAAGGATGTTGAAACAGCTATTAATTTTTTTTATGATAGAATAAACTTTGCAGTTGATTCAACTATATCAAAAAGAAAATTTTACAGCAATAATAAATGTCCCCACTGGTTTACAAAAAAAGAGATTATAGAAACATTAAAATGAAAATAGTATTATAGGAAACGTATGATAGACACTGGGAAATCCATGAAATGCATTAAAGGAAATAACATGTTACATAAAGAAACAAGAAAAATAGTAAGAATAATGATACGAAGCCCTTATTCTAAGTATGCTAAAGAAACATAAGATAATATTAAAAATAATACAAGATCTTTCTGGAACTTTATATAAAATAGAAGAGGGAAATGCAACTGTACTAAACAAGTAAACTGTTTTTGAAAATAGAAAATTAGAATCAAACCAAAGTGTAACAAACAATTTTGCCTCTTTTTTAAATCTGTATATGGGAAAGGTATATATTCGTATGATATTCATGATGATGTTAAAATGATGTATCATATTCTATCTCAAATCATATAATTACTGATAAAGAATATTTTGATACTGTAAAGAAATTGAAATCTAAGAGAGCTAGTGGTCCTGTAAAAATTCCACCCCATTTACTAAAGGCATGTACAGAGATATTAATGAAGCTACTCTGATTTATATACAATTTAGTTCTAAGATATCAAACTTTTCCGAATATCTTGAAAACAACTGGAGTTTGTCCAATTTTTAACTCAGGAGACAACTATAAAATATAAAATTATAGACCTGTAGTAATTCTCTGTGCCTCTGCCAAAATACTAGAACAAGTATTGTACACAAGAATCTGGGAAATGTAAAACAGTAAGTGTTACATAAATTAAAATCAACATGGTTTCGTTCCTGGAAGATCAACAACAACAAATTTAATTAACTTTGTTCAAGATGTTCATGCAGCATTTCAAAATAAGTTACTTATGCATACAATCTATCTTGATTTTGCTAAGTCTTTGATTCAATTAATCCAAATATTTTATTACGCAAACTTTCAAGTTTCTGGTTGACTAGCGATTTTCTTTCTCTCATGGCCTCATATCTTAATGGTCGAAAACAATATGTAACTTATAGATAATCGAAGTCGTTGGAATATATTGTGAAGTCAGGTGCATCCCATTGATCGAATCTTGGACCACTGGGTTTTCTATTGTTTATAAATTATTTACCATTACAAATTGAATATTCTAAATGCGTAATGTATGCTGATCACATAAAGCTTTATAGGCAAATTAATAATAATGGAGACATTAGGAAACTTCAAAGGCATTTAGATATGGTGGATGAGTGAAGTATAAACATGATATGATCTTCCCGAACCATATCATAGATTCGGTCATATTTAATATTATTCATAATTATTTTGCCTTTATATTCACTATAAAACGTTATGAAAGATAAGATATTTAATAGTTGACCTAATGACATAATTCTGACATTCGAGAAGTTTCGTGTTTGTTATTTGAAAGCTTCTTGAAACAAAAATCTGTCATTGTTGACAATTAGTCAAAAATATGTGTTCTCAGTTTTAGAATCAAACTTTTATGAAAGCCATAAGAGCTAAATTTCAGTTGGAGTTATTAGTAATATAAGCCTTATGGACCTTGGAAAGAAGTTTTTAAGAATGTGACAACTTTTTAGAAGAGAATATTATAGAAACTTCAAGGTTCATAATTGTTGTTTTAGACATAGAAAAATGAACCTTATGGAACATACTGTTTAATCTTTAGAATATTGCCATTATACACAAATTAGTTCTGCATATCACAGCTGTAGCTATGTTTATCTTTTGTGTCACGGGAGGCGTTCTGCTTGACATGCGGGGGTATAAATACAGCTTCGGAACCTAATTCAGGGGCATTTTCATCACCGACTCGGATAGATTCTTAAATACTCATCTCCCTTTATGGGAGGGTTCAAGAACTCAGTCTTCGTTCTCAAATTAGCTTAGAGACATAGTTATTCTGTCGTATAGGTAGGTTCGTCCTGTGGACATGCTAACATGTCACCATGCGTGAGAATAAGTTAATTTACGATTTCTTTCAACCTTTGTGATAATTCAGTTTGATTTCTTCGAAACTTATACGTAATATATTTTCAATTTTTGCATAAAGCAACAGAACTTAATGTTATTCTGCCGTATGAGTAGGTTCGCCCTGTGGGCATGCTAACATGCCATCATACGAAAGAATAAGTTCAGATAATTTTGTCTCCATGATTATTATTTATTGATCAAGTTATTCATTATTGATTTCTGGCATGGTTAGGTTTCGCCCTGTGAGCATGCTAACATGTTCCATACCCGATATGAAGTCGATGTCTCTAATATTTTACGAATTATAGCAGTTTGTATTTCTGCATATATCTTGAAGCCAGACCATAATGTCCAATTTATATTAAAATCAGAGTCAATACTTAACACCTTCGCCAGTCATTTCAAAGTTATGTTCCATTATGTCAAGGACCGTTCAGAAAGTTCCAAGCAAGCGACTGGTCGTCTTTATATAACTGGTATGACAGCTTGATCCATATTATGTAAATATAATGCAAGAGTCGCGTAGATTTAATTATAAGAAGGAAATCTGTTCTGTCATTTATTTATGGAGATCTGTAACTAAGATGTAAATTTATAAAAGTATCTTGAAAACAAACCATCTTCAGGAAAATAATTGCCCATAAAGAAGCCTACTGAAGACGCAGACCTTTCTTCTGAAACAGATGTTATTCATTTATAAAGTCTCCCTTTTCCATAAACTGTCAAATGATTTAGTACATAACACTTGAAGATTCATATCCCATGTATTTCAAATACTATACCCGTACCTGAGAGGTGTCAGAGTATCCCATTAGCCCACTGAGTTTTAGCCGAGGTGAAGAAACAGATGAAATAGGATATTGAAAGGTGATTGAAGGAAACAGGAAGGTAAAGATGAGGAAGGACGCTTTATCTTCGTGATTTTTTTATGTAATAGCTGCGATTGTATAGTTTTTCGAAGGCGATTTATGCTCGAGGACGCTGGCGATAGAGGGTGGCCTAAAGGTTCGAGAGAGGAACCGCCACAAAGCCTAGTTCAGTATGAGAGCAGCCTAAAGTGTCGCGATGTATGTTTCCGCTCACTTTCTTCGTCTCCTTCGAAGTTTAGAGCTGGCGATCGAGCGCAGATCTCTCCCCAGCCATGCAGCTAAGTCATGATGATTTCAAAAGGATGGTATTTGTTTTATTTTGATTTTGAGCGTTTTCCCTCATCAGTTGTTATGCTTTCCTTCCTAATTTTGCGTAACGCTATGCGTCGCTCTTCATAGTCATTCACCTGTTGATATGTGCTGATAGGGATATTGGCAGCCCTGAAACGACTCCCTCTGGAATTGGAGGAAAGGAAATGAAGGGAGAGTGATGATGTAACCTTTCAAGCAATGGCCTTAAATTTAATAATAGGAAGAGTTAATTTATGGAGTTATCAAGTAAAATAAATACCTCTAAAATACCCTATTTCATTTGTGGAGAAGAGCTTGAAAGAATAAATTTATTAAGAACCTAGGCAATATAATGGATTGTAATATGATGTTTAACAAACATGTATCATACATGGTAAACAATACATTTAGATCATTAGGTTTTCTTATAAGAAATACGAAGAAACTAACTGATGTAGGCAGTATTTCTCTCTTGTATAATGCATTAGTTAGAAGTAAGCTTCATTATGGTTCTTATGTTTGGTTTACATATTATAAATCCCAGTAGTTGGTAATCGAAAGAATTCAAAAACTATTTTTAAGATATTTGTATTAAAAAAGTATAACGTACCATCATATTATAATAACTTATCATACAATGACCTACTTAATGAGTTTAATTATGAAAGTCTTATTAATAGAAGGCAAGTAACACAACAAACATTGCTGTACAAAGCAATGACTGGCATCATACATAATCCTACTTTTCTCCAAAATATATGATTCAAAGCAAGGAAATGTGCCTTAAAGCTGCGACAATTGATAGCATATGATATTCCTAAGACAGAAAGATTCAAGAACTCACCACTATTTACAATGTCCTTTGCGTACAATAAAATATATATATTGCAATCTAATCTTGATTTTAGTATCTCAATCAATGAGTACAAAATAATATTAAGACAAGTGGTTACAACATAAATTATCAGATTTAGTGTTATACTAAGCAATATATCACTGCATATGAATAAAAATGACATATTGTTTGTATTTTATTGTTTTTGGGTGAGGCGCTTCTAAATTTGCTAATTGGGTGTTATATTATTCTACAGTATAGTTTAGTAATTTATATTACATTATATTTGTGTATGTGTTCTACCTGTGTTATGTCTCACTGTATTATATTATGTGTTTCTTTTGTTTTTGTTGGTAACCTTCTGTAAAAGGAAATAATTTCTTTGTTAATGGAAATAAATAAATTTGCAGGATATAGAGAGAGTGAGTAGCCATTTTTCTACGGTGATTGTTACTCCCTTATTTTATAAGTGGATATTAATAGGGCATAAATTTTTCTACGATGAATTATTTTGACTCCCTCTCCTTTAACTGGAAATTAATAGGTCAGTTTATTTTATTTTATTTACATTTTACTAGGGATTACCGCTAAGCAGTTTTTCCCATATCTATATATGTACTGTACATAAACTTACATTTTTTAGTACATTATTATTAAAAGATACTATGAACATTTTTTTTCCTACTAAATAGTTAAGCCACATTTTCTAAAAAAAAGATAACAATATATATCCAACTGTAAGGTTAGGTTCACAAATCAAAGATTCCAAACACTGAGGGAAAAAAATTTCACAGTTTATAAGAGTTTTATAGAATGTCTCTCTTTCTTGTGTGTATCTATTACACTCAAATATGATATGGTGTATATCTTCCTTGTTGCCACATGTACAGTTTGGGTTTTGTACAATCCGGATCTTTTGTAAATGACTTTTAGTAGTTGTATGTCCTGACCTAATATGATTTAGTAATACTATCACATTCCGTGAATCTTTTTGTAAACCAAGGCCTGATTCTATTGAAATTAGCTATCCTCTGATAAAATCTGCCTGCATTTTGAAATTCACTTTGCACCATTCCGTCCAGTTTTCCTTCAACTTTTTCTTCACCCTCGGTAGAAGGTCTGTGTACCAGGTTTTCAGCTCCAGTACACGTTGAATTACCCTAGCTTGTTTTGCATACACATCTGCTATATCATTCCCTAAATTTTGACAATGTGCTTTAACCCAGGTTAAATGAATTATCTTACCCCTGCTCCTTAAATTTTGTAAAGTTTTTACACAGTTTATAACGTATGGGGAGCATTTAAATATTAAATCGTAATTGGACTGAATTGAATATAATACACTTTTGGAATCCGTTAATATTAATATATTTTTTTCTTGCAATTTATATGTATAAATTAGTGCTTGGTAAATTGCATAAGCTTCAGCTGTAAAAATGGAAAAATCTTCCGGTAAATGTATCATAATTGATTCCTTCTTCTGTACATCATAAACAGCACATCCCACATTTTGACTACTTTTTGAACCGTCTGTATATATAAAGTAATAATCTTTCTATCTTTCCATGTAATCATATTTTGTATTGTTCAGGAAAATAAATATCTCTATATTCACAAATGGGAAAATCTAGAGTATATATGGGCTTACTCCTTATTTTCAATAATTTTTCATGATCCTCATAGTATACTCATTATATAATTGCACCCATCCTATATCTTCGCAGTTATTAATTTTGCCTGTAACATATAATTCAACCAAGTCGAATAGAATGTCGTTAAACGGATGATTAACTTCTGACATTGTTTTTAACAGATATTTAATAGACATTTCTCTTTTCCTATAACTTTAGTTCCATTCGCATGCTTCCATGTATACAGCAACATTGGGAGTACTCTTCATCAGTCCTAGACACTTTCGTAGAACTTTCCTCTGCTTTACTTCCAAAGTTCGAAAGGCCGAAACTGTATTAAAGACTATAATCCCGTATTCTATTGTTGGTTTGTAATAGTTTTTGTAAAAATTCATTATGGTACTAGGATGATTTCCCCATTTTGTTGTAGGCAAAGAACGAAATACATTGTAAATTACTTCTGCCTTTTTCACTAACATTTTTACATGAGGTTTCCATGTTAATTTAGTATCAAATATAACGCCTAAATATTTTACTGAATTTTCTATGGGAATGTGTAACTTTGTTGCTTATTGATTCACATTTTTCGGAGCTCCTTTTTTACTAAATATAATCAACTTTGATTTTTCTGACGATATATTCATAGACCTATTCTGAAGAAATTTCTTTATCTCTATTATTTTCGCTTCCATGTTAGTGACTCCTTTATCTACTTGCTTGACACTCTCAAATATACATAAATCATCTGCATATTGTATAAATCCAAATGGCTCAGGACATATTCTTTGAACATCCATTAAATATATATTAAAAAGTAAAGGACTTAAAGGCCTTCCCTGTGGAAGTCCACTTGTTATCCATCTAGGACCCTCAACTTTATTGTGAAAGTAAAAATATAAACAATAATTTTTTTAATAGATTCCAAATTATTTTTAGATGCATATAAGGTATTTTCAGATTTTGTAGAATGTTTAATAATTTATTTATATTAACATTATCATATGCCCCTTTAATATCTAAGAAAGCAGCAATAAGACTACTTTTCCTTTTCATTGTATCATAAATTTTTGATGAAAACATTGCCAAGGCATCTGTACACCCCATACCCTTCCTAAATCCAACTTGAAGCCTTGAAAATAATCCTTGTCCCTCTATATGCCAACTATTCTCTATAGAATTAATTTTTCAAAATTTTCCCCAGTACTGAAGACAAAGCTATCGGTCTATAAGATTCTCCTTTATGTGGACTTTTGCCAGGTTTCAATATTGGTAAAATCATTTGAGTGTACCTCGATTGCGGTACATTTCTTGAATTCATTATATAATTGTAGATGTTACAAAGATATATTATACCACATTCCGGTAAATTTTGAATCATCGAGTATGTTATTCCATCTTTTCCTGGAGTTGTGTCCTTGGCTCTAATTATTATGTCTCTTATTTCATCGATCATGATATTGGTGTATAATCCTTGTGAATGTCTGTCTCTAGAACTGAAAGAGAAAATTTCATCAGGGGCATCTGCAGGTTCGTGTTTATTATTACATGTTACTTTCATAATAAATTCATCTTTCCAGGTTTCTTTGAGTGGTATCAATCGAGGGGTGTGTGGTTTGCGGATTGATTTAAATTTAGCCCACACGGTACTGATACTCTTTTTGTTATTTATGTCTTCACAATACTTTGCCCACGATTGTCTTTTTGCACTGATATAACTTTCTTGGCCTGCGCTATTGCTTTCTTATAATTATCCAAGTTTCCTGATTTGGTATTGTTTTATAAACTTTAGTAGCTTCAATTCTCTGTATATTAAAATTTTGGCAATCTTTATTCGACCAGTGTACTATTGGATACTTTTCTACAACTTCCGCTTATGGCCTTGTACATGATCTGTCCATAACAATACTAACAGAATCTACAAAATAATCATATGTACTCTTATCAATATTATTTAAATCTGAATTTTTAAATAAGATTGTAAGTAATTTAGTATATTTAATCCAATCAGCTTCGTTAACTTTCCATTTTCTGAGCGGAATAGTGAAAGATCTCACTGAATTAGTATCACTATAAAAGAAACATGGATAATGGTCACTGGTTCTTTGATCACTGTCTGTTTCCCACTGAAATTGACCACATATATCATCTGACATTAACGTTAAATCTATAGCTGTTGGCCGAGTACCTATTCTTCCTATATATGTAGCAGACCCGTCATTAATTACAGTAAAGTTGTACAAATCCATACATTCTACTAACACTTTCCCCAACTTATCTTCATCCTGATCTCCCCATATTGTGTGATGGCAATTGAAATCCCCTGCTATAATAAAAGGCTTTTCTATGCATTGAAACATTTGCGATAATGTATTTGTCGTTAATTTCTGTGACTCTGCACCTGTAGGAATATATATAGATATAATACTAACTTTTTGATTCATAAAAGCAATTATAATTCCTACGACTTCAATTTTGTATGTGTCGTATATAGACAATGTATAATCAAAAGGTATAGGTTCAAATTGAATGCTTTGATGAATCATAATTGCAACTCCATTACTATCATCTTTAATCTTTTCATAAATTATGTGATAATGATTTACTTTATAATAATTTATGTTTGATGGGTTCAAAGAGATTTCCGATAAACATAAAAGTTCAAGTCTATATTCATCTATTTATTTCACCAGATTTTGCTTTCTTGCTTTCAGTGATCTTACATTCCAGTGTACCCCCACGAATGTTTTCCATTCTTTTTTCTTCCACACCCTAAGGTGTCTCTCCAAAAATTTCCAAATCCTCAATAATTTTCTGCACCTGGCCATTTATTTGTGAGCATTCTGTTAGTATTTCTTTTATCCTTAATAAGTCAGAATTTTTTGTTAATGTCGCCATAAGTTTCGCCATTAATTGTAACAAATTATACATAAGATCCTTCTGAGATGTTATGTGAGGAAAGTACACGATTTTTTTCTGTTCTTCATTGTTGTAGATTCCGATGTTCACATCCGGCATGCTTCTATTTGTACTATCCACATCTTTCTCATTATTCCTCGTCTTAATTACAGTTCCTGTAGACTTTCCATTTAATTGTTTTTGATTACTTTGTAATTTCTTTAGAGAACCTTTACTTGATTCTCCTTGAGAATTTCCATTATAATTCTTTGTTTGTGAATAGGAATTTAGTCTGAAATTTTGTCTATATTTATTTTCAAATTTGGAATAGTCTCTATGATGTTCTGGAGGAACTCTTTTCCATGAAACATTTTCCAAGTATGTATCTGATTTTCTTTCACCCCATTCACTTAAGGCTTCAAAACTGTTTTGTATTGTCATGCTATTTCCTACAACACCAGTCTTTCTTGTGTTAATTTCACTTACTCGACTTTTGTTTATATGGTTTTTTATTTGATCAGCATATGAGTTGCCTTGAACAACATAATTGCTTGGAACATTACCTGTTATTACTTTCTCTCTTGCTTCTTGCCGGGATAAATTATCATATGCCATAACTCTCATGATTTCTCTTTCCATTTCCTATTTTACACATGACTTATCAGTAGCAACATGTTCTCCTCCGCAATTTAAACACTTCGGAGTTTCATTACAACTTTCATGTTCCTGATTTCCACATCTAGCACACTTAGCTTTATCCTTGCATATGGCTGCTGAATGTGCGAATCTGTAACATTTCTTACATTGCATCACATTTCAAACTTTAGGAGTAACATCGAAAATGTGACTAACCACTATAAGCTGTTTAGGCATTTCTTGAGATCTAAACGTGATTGATATTAGCTTAGTAGGAACAAAATAATATGAACCATCATCTTTTCGAATTCTCTTTTTCATTCTTTCCACTGATATTACTGTCGGGTCTTCAATACTTTCCTTAATTTCCTCCTCTTCAAATTCAGTGGGCACACCATATATCAATCCTTCCTTCACCAATAAGGATTCTGGGATGAACATATCAATATTATTTTCTTTATGAAAATGCATATTTTTCATGAAATTGTTAGCTTCATTCCTGGTGTAAAAATAAATATTTGCTCTATATAAACCACTTGGTTGGATATATCTGACCCTTATATCTTTCTTTCGCAATTCATTGCCTATTTTCATAGAGTTAAATTTCTTTTCTACACCTTTTGTACTAGTTATTATTACTAAATATGGTCCGTTATGTGTATCATAATACGTTTTACACTTGTCTACATTATTTTCTCTTCGACCTTCTCCAAACGTGTTTACCTTATCTCTATTATCTAACCTGTCCATCCTTACCGCTTTTGCTGGAACTTGATCATCTTCAGGAGATCTGACTCTCTTAGCTTGTTTTCTAGATGTTTCTTCTATAATGTTATCTTCTATAACAATATCATTGTCTTCTACCAAGTTCGTTATAATTTCTACTGGATTATTAAGTTCCATATAACCTATGGCATCCGCCATGACCTTAACAAGAACTGCCTTACGCAAATCACATTAATGAGTATATTTCCTTTTACCGTAGTTTTAAACTTGAACTTAAATAAGTATATGGATTTCACTCAATTCCAGTCACAAAATTCTCTCTTTATAAACAGAACTCACTTAATTAACAACTATTAATATTACCACAACATTACACAAACAGCTCAGTTTCCATCAATCACAGGCTCATGAGAAATGGTAAAAAAAACGTTTAATAGGTCAGTAGTTTTTACACTGAACTTAACTTCCTTTTCAATCAGTCGGTATTCGTGGGGACAGTCCTCTTCCTCTATTAAAGCGGACTGTACAGTTATTTTTCTACGTAGAAAATTGACCACAGTTAATTTTCTACGGAGTCCGAATTCCTTGTTACAAGGCAGAAGTATCTACTGGTATGCAGTACCGCCACGTGTCTCACTTCCGACGATTCGAGATTAACTTCTTAGAGGTGTGCCAAAACACTACACGGAATTTGCATAACAATGTTTCTAACTTAAAAGCCTTTAACAAAATTAAAGCACTATCAGTCATTCCATACGAAATCAACACACCCCACAATCTGACCATCTCGGTTTTCCATGAAATTTAGGGAGTTAAAACTATGCATGGAACTTAGTAACTATGGACATTTTTAATCTCGTTTATCTTGTAATTGTTAAATTATTCAAGATCAAATTTCGTAGAAATTGCCAATTCTGAGACCGTTTAGCTATACTAAATGTGGTCTAACTCTGTTCCTATTTAGCCTAGGAAGCTAAAATCAGGTTTAATATCTAGGAAATGGAACAAGCTTTGCAAAAAATATGTAACAAGCAAGTAAAAGAAAATCTTGTCACGTGACCTCAAACTGGGACTGCCATGAGATCAGAAGATACAAAATAATATGTATAGCTATGTGACAGATAAAGGCCTCATTACAATGTAATAGGGTGGGTTAAAAGTCCCTTAACACTCCATGTAAAATGTATAAGAGTTATGCTGGGTACATTATGTCATGATAGAAATATGTTATCCATGGTGGAACCATAGTTGCGTGTGTCAATTAGACGTCCGCCATATTGTTAGCCACCATAGTGAATTCAACTCTAGCATTTTCTCACCCATTATTGAAGTTTTTTTATGTGGAGCGTGTAGATACGGCCGGCCATCGTACTATGGTCAGCTTGTCCCGTACCCCGTCCGTCATTTGTTCTGCTTCGAGCAAACTGTCGAAATATTACCCGGTACAACAACACAGTCTGCGTTAATGAGTAGGGTAGTTCGGGGCAAGTTGAGACGGAGGCAAGTTGATACATTGCCATTTACGAGGGGACGCTCATGCGCTGGGTAATGTCCGTTAAACAGAAGAAGCCGTTCAGCAGTCCCTATTGTCTGAGCGTGTGCATGACTAACGAACAATTTTATGCGCGAAGTTATCCGACCAAGTGTATTTTTCAAGGTGCAAAGTAACTTTTTTGGATGTTGTTTGAAGTCTCCTGGTGGTATTACTTGAACTGTGAATTATTTTGTCTTGGTGGATATGTGTTGTGCCACTAAAAGGTAAGGAAACACAGTTATTTTTGTTTGTTTTTATGTTGTCTGTAGTACATTATAGTTCGTTAATCGAAATGACGCCGGTTGGGGAAAGTTGATACGGCTGAATTGGGCGGGTTGATACGGTGTATCAACTTACCCCAGCTGCTTCTAATTATTTTTTTGTTTGTTTGTTTACGGAAAATGGTCCGGGATTACGTCAAAAAGACCAGTCGAGGAGAAATACCAGTTGAAACATTTAAGAAAGCCTACGCCGATGTCAAGAATGGTACCTTTTCACTGAGAGAAGCCGCGAAGACATATGGAATCGACAAAATGACTCTTACGAGGTATAAAATGAAAAGAGAAGTAAACCAAAGTAAGGATACCAAAATACGAATGGGTTACTCCAAACATCGTCAGTGAAGATTTAGAACTTCAACTAAAGGAATACATTGTCCACTGTTCAAGTATCTACTATGGTTTGACGCCTAAAACCATCAGAGAGTTCGCATATGAATTAGCAGTAGCTAACAAGGTGAAAATTCCTGACACTTGGATAAATAATAAAATTGCCTCGAAAGAATGGTTTACTGCATACATGAAAATGCATCCTAGACTGTCTCTTAGAGAGCCTGAAGGCACGATTCTAAGCCCTGATACTAGCTTTAACAGACACAACGTAGGCATATTTTTTAATAACTTAAAAGCTGTTCTGGAGAAGTACAAATTTGAGAGCAAAAATATTTGGAACACCGATGAAACAGTTATTCACACTGTTCAGCGCCCTGGGAAAATCGTTGCAGAAAAGGGTGCACGTCAAGTAGCCAAGGAGACGTCAGGAGAGAGGGGCACAATTGTAACACTTGCCACTGCCGTAAATGCGATTGGAAACTCCGTGCCCCCAATGTTCATATTTCCAAGGGTCTATTTTAAAGATAATTTTATTCAGAGCAGACCCCGTGTTTGTATTGGAACTTCATATCCCACAGGATGGATGACAGCGTCTTCATTTTTGCTATTTATGAAACACTTTCAGAGCCACTTGAAGGCAAGTAAAGATCACCCATGTCTATTGATACTGGACATTCATGATTCTTATTTGTCGATTGAAGTCTTGCATTTTTGCAAGGACAACTGGATCATTATGTTGTCATTTCCGCCTCATACTTTCCACAAACTCCAACCCCTGGACAGATCGGTTTATGGACCTTTTAAGAACTTTTATTTTGCAGCAATTGACAGTTGGATGACCAGCAATCCAGGGAAAACCTTTACTATATACGACATAACAGGAGTCGTTAGTAGTTCACTACCCAATGCTCTAACACCAAAAAATAACATATCAGGCTTTCAAGCAACGGGAATCATGACATTCAATCCACATATTTTTACTGAAGAAGATTATTTACCACGTTCGGTAACTGATCGACCAATGACCGAAGAAAATGAGTAAGATCGTTTACTTGATGGAAGTAGAATCTCTGAAACCAACATCTTGGGATTAGAAGCCACCCCTTCCACCAGCAGTGACAATCAAGAATTGCATGGTGTGTCAGTAAGCCCAGAGAGTTACGTCCGTACCCTAAGGTTGGAGAACGAAAAGCAAATCGAAAACGGAAACAACGAATGATATCGTAAATTCTTACACACACACCAGTGAAGAACAGATTAGAAAATGAAGCTCGAACAAGAGTTAACAATAAATTATTGACATCAGAAAGAGTTAAAAAAGATTGTGTCATTCTTTGAAAAAAGGTAAAAGGAGTCAGCAAATAATAGTACTAAGAAAAAAAATAATGGACCGACCGAAAGAGAAACTCATGGTCAAAAGAAACTATCAAACAGGAAATATTTGAAGAATAATAATTCAGAGTCAGAGTCAGAAGATGAAGACAGCTTGTTTCTAATGTGCCTCGAACCATTTTCAGCTTCTAAGCCTGGTGAAAAATGGATACAATGCATTTCCTGCAGTAGATGGGCTCACTTGAAATGCGGATACGATACTTCTATATACACCTGTGTTCACTGTAAATCAGATATGTGCATAACAAAAAGTGATAGTGACTGACTGCATGTAGGGTATCCATTATGATGCGATATTTTGTTCAAGTTTGTATGCTTTTCCTGAATACTAAACTTTAATTCAAAATTACTTTCTTGTATTTTATCTTATTTTAATTAAACTATATCACATCGTTATCAACCTACTTCAAATTAGTATCAACTTGCCCCATACCAGTATCAACTTGCCCCACGACGGGGCAAGTTGAGACGTTGCGTCCTACGTTGCTAATTAGGTTCTCGTCAGCTTACAAATTATATCTGTGAAATGTTTATGTGTTTTTTATAAAGATAAAGAGTTAAGCTATCGAGTAGTAACAAGTTTTATTTTCTTGCTAGCAACATAAGAAAGAAAAAAATCAAAATCTCAAATTGTATCAACTTGCCCCGCTCTCCCCTACTGTAAAAAACGTTTCTTGGTTTACTCTAAGCATTCAAAATAAAATAGGAAGTGGCCAATTTTTTTTTCTATTCCTGCAGTACGACGCACTTGACACCGGTATGAAAATATTTTAGTATAGCAGATAAGAAAACTAGAAGAATTTATTAATGTGTTTTTGTAGTGATAAGTCAATCACCATAGGAGTGCTTCTTTGCCGCTATTAAAATAATTGAGCACCTCCTAGCCTTACCATATTTATACACCACATAATTGCGTAATGATACAAATTATGAACATGTAAACATGTGGAAAAAGTTTAATCTAACGGACTTTTTCTGTTTTTACTTTTACTGTACTGTTCACCCCTCTTGGAGGGATAGGCCCTTGATAAAATCACGCCAACAGATTCTGTTTTTTTGCCATCTCTTTGATGTCGATTCAAGTCTTCTCTTGTCCATCTGACTCCCTTTGTAGAGTCATGTTATAAAAAGCTGTCGCATGTAATTGTTCTAAGTCCAACGTCTTTCCAAATTATGTTAGTAGCTCCGCAACAAGGAAGTATTGTGAAATATACGATCCTCCAATCAGAGTGAAGTTCGCTTCGGAGGAGTAGGAGGCGTGAGTCACGGTCTTGTTCACAGGAAGTTCAACCAATCCAGAATTTTCAAACATGAGATAACACCCCATTGGTTAAATATTGTTTCAATAACGCGAATAAGCAGAAAGAATGCACAAAAATTTACATTGTCGCTTTGATTGCGACTAATTGTTTCAAATTAGTAGTAAATTGTCCCAATTATAGTTCACGAACTTAATATATGTATTCATGCATGTGTTTGACAATATATATCACTCATAAGAACAGTTTGCATATTGTTTTCACTACGTGGGATGATATTTCATTTACATTTACGATAAAATTGTGGTTTAGATGTAATAACAGTTTTAATTAATTAATCAGGATATGCATTTTCATTTGTTGAGTTAATAATGAGGATGTTTCTTTATTTTTCGGGAAAAGAGGGAACCGCAGCTGAAAGAAAATACACAAATTGCATTATTGAGGTCAAGAGTTCGTTTAAACACCACTTTATGCACACATAAGCTAATCACGACTCGAGATACATTTAAGTTGGAATCTGAAACATTATGCGACCTGATTGGAACTCGGAAAAGGGCACACAGATTACAAGAAGTCGATACTTTAACACTGAGAAACGCCCATAATAATGAGATGTTGTATGATATTTTATCTATTTCGATCGCAACAGTCTACAACTTTGGGTTCACCACACTCATAATGTGAACTGTAAATTTATATGTTAAATAAAATAAAATTACATATAATCACGTCAACATTGTGGAAATTCAATCTATTTAAGCACTATGTAAGAAGGGAGTACAAAGATTAGCAATGCTGTTTCATTTGCTGCATACACAAAAATAGTCCCCATTGAAATTTGAAACAGTTATAGTTTTATTACAAGCAGAAATTGTGAAATACAATCGGACAAATATTACTTATCCCTTTTTACTGTACACATTCATGGGAAAATCCTGTAACTCTCATTTTACAATCTTTATACTTTTACCCTCAAAATATGAAATCCCTTTCCACACATATTTGAAAATTTATGTACAGTTTAAAATCACAAATGCAGTAAATGAATGGTGCCGATAAATACAACCCTAAAATACTGAATCAGTCTAACAAATGCACTCTTATTCATTTACGAAAAAGATGGAATGGACGATCGGAAACATTTGGTTATCGATGAACACGAAACATTCTTGTTAGATGCATATTTAATTCCAGCCCGAGATCAACATGACATTGAATATTTTAAAGAAAAACTAATAATTGATTTTAAATTATAATTATACTTCCGTAAGGTAAACCAAGCCTTACCAGAAAAAAACTATAAAATCAAATTAAGCACCAATTAATATTCCATGTAAGTTAAACGGCGAGTGAAAAAGGTTTAGTCAAACTCAATGCATCTCGTATGTTTGCGATCACCTGCCAACGGTCGTAACTACCTGGAGGAAAAACCTCTTTACCTTTTGTTATCTGAAATACCACTGCAACAAAAGGGAATGGGGATGTAAAGAGAGAAGAAAGTTCCTATACCCACAATGGAAACTTTTCAGCAGTCGGCTTGCAAGACAGCCAATCCGGAATGAGAAATTTAAACGAGACCGGCCAATCAGGAACAAGCCCAGATTATGCTGCCGCCACACGCAAGTCCCCCAAACTACTGCGGTTACCATAGCAACGCCGGAAACAACGCGCTTTGCGTAGACGCTATTCCATTTTTACGTCGCAACACACGTCTATATATGGAAAAAAAATCCATAGCGAAATATAGACTCTCTTAATTAAGCTGCCTGACTGCTGAAAATTAGTAGTGTAAAAGTACCTATAACCATTTCGATAAAGTATGAATCCCCCTCAGGCAGATTTGCCTACACTTAAAACTAGCTCAACATGCCCATATGAGCTTTTTGCTCAAGTGTGGAACTCTGTCTAATCCAAGATTTTTGTAAAAATGCCCTCGGGAATTTCCCGGGAAAGTATGACCCCCCTCAGATTGATTTGCCTACACTTATAAAAGGCTCTTCTGTGAGATTGTTGTCCATAAATTTGTTAAAAATATGCCCCTCTTGATATTTTTTTTTGTCCACACTTAAAACTAGGCCACGATACACCCACCCACATACACACCCACACCCACCCACAACCACACACACACACACACACACACACATACCCGCATTGACCTTGACCTTGACCTTGACCCCGACCTTGACCCCGACCTTGACCTTGACCCTGACGTTGACGTCGACGTTGACGTTGACGTTGACGTTGACGTTGATGTTGATGTTGACCACACCCACCCACATACACACCTACACCCACCCACACCCACCCACATACACACCTACACCCACCCACACCCACTCTTGTACACACCTATACACACCCACACCCACCCACATACACACCTACACCCACCCACACCCACCCACATACACACCTACACCCACCCACACCCACTCTTATACACACCTATACACACCCACACCCACCCTCATACACACCAACACACACCCACACCCACCCACACATATTTACTTCCGGTCCACTTGTGGCCTATTTCTGGTTTATTTATATTGCATCATGTTTTGCAACAAATTATTAGACACGTGTTGTTTTCTGATTGGTTGCTTATGACATAATGTGATGATGTGTTATATTCTGATTGGCTTATTGTTTTAGATATTTTCAATGCGGTCCGTGCTTAGGCTATATAAAGAGATTTTGTATTGCATATCAGCCAGTATTGTGAGAGCTGTTGAAGAGAAAGGGTGTGTTGTTGCAGTGCTGCTCATATTTTTTAAACACAAAAATATTGCAGATTTGTATAAATTGAATTACAAATCTATTTGATTTAATATACAGAATTTTTGACAACCTGTCATAGGTTTATTAAGTATAGAGTTTTGATTTGAACCCCAAGAAATTTTATATAAATACCAAAGCCAAAAAATATTAACACACATACACACACACACACACACATACACACACACACACACACACACATACACACACACAAATCACACTGCTGAACCCAACTGATATTTTATATTAAGCATAGAATTTTGATTTGAAACCCAAGAAATTTTATATAATAAACTAATAATAAAAATGCCAAATCAAAAACATTGTAATCAATGCAAAAAAAATATATCCAGCCCCAATTGGGCTAAGCATCAAAGGAATTGTAATCCAGACAAATACAGAACTCCCACAAAAATATGCCCTAAATGCCATAGAAAATATAGCATGGAATATTTCACATATAAACATAAAGATACTTGTTCTGCACAGTCATCAACATTGTCCCCACAACCATCTACATCTGGTCTGAAAAGAAAGCATGAAGCTCCTGTTAATGCTGGACCTGCAAAGCAGCCGCGCTATGCACCACCTATCCATAGCAGTTTTAATAGCCAACTTAGGGATTACCGGTTTGTATCAGAGCAAAAATGTGGTATTAAGAATTTTTTGAACAGTATAAATCCTGACGTGCAGGCAATTCTAAATGCACAAAATGGCTCTTATAAGCTGTCCCTCAAATTGTTTACACAATATAAGAAACCAAATGGCACAAAATTTACACAGCCCCACATAACAGAAACTGTACCGGTATATTCAAATGCAAATTCAGACAAAATAATAAGCAGTTTGATAGATCAATTGAATATTAAACACTCTGAATTTGCTGGAAAAGAGTCTGGATTGAGCCTATGCGGATCTCCACACAAGCTCTATGTTAATATTTCTGAATTCAGCCCATTACAAGGTTCTACATATCTGCCATTACCTGCCAATATTAAAAAAAAAACAGCCGTGGTTAATATAAAAAATAATGATGAGAAATGCTTTTTGTGGTGTATTTTAGCTGCTTTGTTTCCAGTTTCAAGGAATCCTGAGCGAATAAGTTATTATAAACAACATGAACATGATTTTGATGAAGCAATGGAGGGTTTAGAATATCCAATGTCTGTTCAGAATATTGATAAATTTGAAAAAAAGGCCAGGAGTATCAATGGTAAACAATTATCTATTAATGTATTTATTTGTTCTACTGGCGGTGGCAATTGCTTGATAGCACCTCTCAGAATCAGTACATTTGATGATGATTCTGCTGTTCCGATTGATTTGCTCTTAATTGAAGGGGATGATACACACCATTTCACCTTAATACGAAATCTTGAAGCTTTAGTCAGAACTCAACTAGACAAATCCAATACAATATTCAAGTTGTGTAGAAGATGTTTAACTGTATTTGATGGTAAAAAAATAATAAATGGGGTTCGTGAAAAAAATGCAGAAATTGCTAAAGTAGGGCTGTGGCACCGGTTCACAGCCCGAAAATGGCGCTCGGTGGCGCTCGCTGTGTTGCTAACTCCTCACTTGAAAAAATCACCAAGGTTTTTGTTTTTGGGTCTAACCTAACCTCAAGCAAGCTGGCAACACTGCTTGAGGCTTGCCTTGCAGTGTTGCCAACCCCTCACTCGAAAAAATCGCCAAGGTTTGTTTTTGGGTCTAACCTAACCTAAAGCAAGCTGGTAACGCTGCTTGAGACTTGTTCTGCAGTGTTGCCAACTCCTCACTCGAAAAAAATCACCATGGTTTGTTTTTGGGTCTAACCTAACCTCAAACAAGGAGCTGGCAATACTGCTTGAGGCTTGTTTTGGAGTATTGCCAACATCTTACTTGAAAAGTCACTAAGGTTTTTGTTTTTGGGTCTAACCTAACCTAAAGCAAGGAGCTGGCAATACTGCTTGAGGTTTTACAGTGCATAAAGCAATTTGCCAACGTACTGGTATTTTTGCTATAGCTTTTTACAAAAAAAAAAGAGAAGAGAGAGAGGGAAAAGTTAAACAACCGATAGTGTTGCTAATATTTACCTACAGCTTTTTTTTATTTGGTAAGGATTTAGCTAATTTATATACTGGTGTAACATACACTGGGCAAGAGAGCTGGTAATAAATATATACTGCCGTAAAAGAGAGAGGGATGGATGGATGGTAGCACAGTATGTGTGTGCGTGTGTGTATAATATGTAGCATTATTAACTAGAGTGCATTGGCAACCCACCTATAACTAAAAAATAGAGATGCCAATGTTGCTGTAAGATAAAGAGTGAGACTAAGCTGGCAACAGTGGTGAGCGAATATGCATTATTTCCAAGTCCCGAGCGCCAATGTATATCGTGATTTTTGCAAACCTCTCTCGCGGCAACGATGCGCCACACACACACGTACGTACTTTTTTTTATTTTTGTATTTTCATCTACTGAAGTGACTGAAGGGCAAGCTGAAAATCTGTAGTCAACTCAACCATGTAAAAACTTTGGGTGGGTGACTGCGGGAAGCCATCAATCACAGCCTATCTACAATTTTCATCGACTGTTGGGAGTGACTGAGAGGATAATCTGAAAATCTGTGGTCAACTCAACTGTGTTGTGTGGAAACTTGGGCGGGTAACTATAGGAAACCATCAATCATACAACAGGAAGCTGTCAATCACCTGGGTGTGACTGCAGAAAGTTGTCCATCGAGTTGATGGTATCATTACTCGACAAAAATCAAGATTATTTGTTACTGCCGAAAACTGTGCAAATTCTCAGCTTTTGCGACGGCTATGTGATTGACAGCTTCCTGCAGTCGCACCCAGGCTGTGCGATGAACTCAACGATATTTTTTTTCCTGGATTGCACTAAAGGGCACACAAGATTCAAATCTACTGGGTGACCACAGGAAGCAATCACTCACACAGCTGTCATAAATTCTGCACGAAACAAGTTCTACTTGTTTCCAGCAAAATACAGCTGGGCGTCAACGATGTTTTTTCTAGGAAAGGGCGTTCACGCATAGCTCGAACCGACCTTGAAAGTTTAGCTGTCGGCAGGTATAAGTTTCTATTAGAAACCTCGCGCACATCAGTTGCAGTCGAGTATTGCTACTGGGTAGTTGCATAAAAGTGTACGCTATACCAAGTGTAAATATCAAGTGTAATAGAAGCCGAATTAGTTTGGTCTGTCAGGTGAGTACCATATCAGCATAAGTTATACGCACACAAGTCGCTTGACTAGCTATAATGGATTTGTTATTTTTAAGTCTATTTTATGCACAGTAAGGCTAATCGGGACTGGGCCTACAGTTTCAAGAACTATTTGTGCGGGTATCGAACTTTTGATTACAATGCTATTGCTGTGCCATTGCAGAGGCTAGTAGAAGTACTGATTGATTTGATGTTTTAAATCCACTTTATGCACGTAAGGCTAATCGGGACTGGGCCTACAGTTTTAAGAACCACTTGCACGGATATCAAACTTTTAATTGCAAAACTATTGCAATACTATTGCAGAGGCTAGTGGAAGTACTGATAGATTTGATGTTTTAAGTCTATTTTATGCACGTAAGGCTAATCGGGACTGGACCTACAGTTTCAAAAACTACTTATACGGATATCGAACTTTCAATTACAAAACTATTACAGTACTATTGCAGAGGCTAGTGGAAGTACTGATAGATTTGATGTTTTAAGTTTATTTTATGCACGTAAGGTTAATCGGGACTGGACCTACAGTTTCAAAAACCATTTATACGGATATCAAACTTTCAATTACAAAACTATTGCAGTGTTATTGTAGAGGCTAGTGGAAGTACTGATAGATTTGATGTTTTAAGTCTATTTTATGCACGTAAGGTTAATCGGGACTGGACCTACAGTTTCAAGAACCACTTGTGCGGGTATCAAATTTTTGATTACAATGCTACCACTACACTATTGCAAAGACTAATGGAAGTACATAGTTATTCGAATCTAATTTATTTAAAATATTTAGTTTTTTTCTTTTTATGCAGGCTTATTGATTTTTAAACGTAATGTTAAATAAAATCCGACAATTATATCCAAATATACTTTTGGCTACAACGAGCATTCGCAAAAATAGCTTGAGATTTTTTTTTGCTACGTAAACAAAATGGTCGACATGCCAAATATGAACAGGCTATATAGATTTGAGAGATGGATAGGAAAAAATTAATTAAAATTTAATTTCATGATTACAACACGAATTTAATGATTGATTGATTGATTGATTTAGTTTATTTTAACTTCGCATTTTGTGCCTCTTGGCTAATTTGCGAAGATGGGGATGAGTGATGAAATTGATGAAAATGGATATTCACAAACAACCATACCTGACCGGGATTTGAACCCGGGGAACCCTTGGTGTTGTAGCGCGATGTGCTAACCACTCGGCCACGGGGTCGGGCAAGTACTGGTATATACATAAACCAAAGTTACATGGTTCTACCCCCCATAGGAGTCGAAAAAATCAATGTCTTGGAAAACGTCTTAAGACAAATATCTTAATCTTTAAGAAAGTCGACTTCCGGTATCTCAAGATGTTACTTCCGGTCTGTCAAGAAAATTTTCTTAAGACAATTATCTTAAGACGTTTTCCAAGACATTGATTTTCTCGGCTCCTAATTGAACTAGGATGATGATTTTAGGTTTGTTGGATAGGATTTGACGAAAACTATTCAACTAGCAAATAAAATCGATTCCACCCCCTCAAGTTTCGAAAATATAGACAATTTTTTTTATTTTTTGAGAAATTTGATTTGCTGGCTTAGTTTTTACTCTATTTCGAAAATTTTAATGACATTTGATAAAAAATTGAATGTACTCTACAACCTATTGGAAACATAATGATTAGTGCTTACTGTTTTCGAGTTATTTTAAATTTAAATTTCAAGATGTAATTTCTAAGTTGTTTTGTAACTCGTAAACTATAGGTCGTAGAAAACCCATTCTTGTTTTATCTGCTATTGCCCGACAAATACTATAAACACAAATAATGTTTATTGTTTGATTTAAAAAAATGGAGATCGAAAATAACTTTGTTTTCCAAAAATAAAAAAAAAAATGTGCGTATGGAAAAAAAAATACGATTGTGTAAAATTAAGTATACCTGAAAGTTTTAGAATTTCAAAATAGCTATATATATTTGCTATTATATCAGCCAAAACAATAGAATATATATATACAAAAACATTTTCATAGTTTCACGCCTCTACTAGAATAGTCGAAATATATACTAATGGGCAATAAAATCTGAAGAAAATTCGTGTCTAGCAAAAATAAGCTAAATAGAATTACACATGCATACAATATTTATTGTGTTTTTTTTTCTATCTACAATCATATTTTTCTTATATATTTTTTTTTAATTTTTTTTATAGAGTTGATTAAAGCATATATTTGAGGAAGGCAACACCACCCATATATAAATAAACATACCCCGAAAAAATGCGCTCCATGAAAAGTTGCCCTGTGTGCGAAAAAACCATATCAAGCGAACATTTTGCAAGACATTGTCGCACCTGCGCGCCAGGCAAGCATTTGGCTGCCACCGAATTATGTTCTGGATGCAATAAACACTTCACAATTGCGTATGCCAAAAAACATAAGCTTACTTGTTTAAGCAAAAGTACATCTGGGGCTCAACCGTCGACCAGCTCAACCAAGAGGAAGGCAGAAGCAGCCTCCATCAATGCACCACCCGCCAAACGCGTCAAGCCTGCGATAAAAGCAGACCAGTCTGCTTTCCAGCGTTCGTTAGAGGACTTTCCTTTTATTTCGGAGGGCTCATGCGACGTGCGTAGCTTTTTGGAGAACGTGCAAGCGCAAATTATTTCCGTCCTCGGCGATGCGCTTGCAACGCACTCCACTAAATTCTACGCATCGCTATGTTGCTGGTACAAGAAGCCTTCTGATGAAATTTACAGCTTCTGCCACAACACCAAGGCGAAGACGTTGCATCTGGCGGATGTCGAAAACCTAGAGGTAATCTACAACAAGTTTGTCGAGGAGCTGCTGGCAAAGCAAGAAGAACATGAAGCTAAGGGTTCGGGGGGTTCGCTGTGTGGCAAGCCTCACGAACTGCGCGTCAAACTTTCCAAGTTCATGCCTCTCTCCGCCTCCAGCTACGTCCGTTTACCATCTGCTATTGAGGATAAAAAGGCTGTCCTGAATATTCAGAACAGTGACGCCAAGTGCTTCCTATGGTGTGTGCTTGCAGTGTTACACCCTGTCCACTGGAAAAACCACCCATACCGAGTTAACCACTACATGCAGTACGAGTTGGAGCTGGAAGATGCGATGGCTGGGATTGACTACCCGGTGGAGGTCTCGGACATTCGCAAGTTCGAGGCTTGTACACGCAACCCTCGGTTGGCTATCAACGTTTATGGCCTCACCGGCAAAGATGTGGTGTACCCCATCCGGGTGAGCGACGTAGACGACGATGGTGTGCAGGAAATTCATCTTCTGCTCATCAAGGACGAGACCCACCACCATTACACCCTCATTCGCTCGCTCTCTCGGCTTGTTTCAAGCCAGCTGAGCAAAGACGAACACCACATAGAAGTTTGCCCCAGGTGCTTGTCTAAATTTCGTAATCAAAAACGGCAGGATTACCAGCGCATCAGAGGTCGCAACATCGCTGCCGAGAAGCTCGCTCGCCACAAGCTCTACTGCAAAGTCAACGAGCCTGGGGTGGCAGACTTGCCCAAACCTGGTGCCGTGGAGTGTTTCCACATGCACGGTGCTATGGTGGAGCACCTCGCTATCATCATCGCGGATTTCGAAGCCTTCCTCAAACCCCTGTCTATTTGCGATCCCGATCCCGAAGTTTCCTCCACCACCCCTTACCAACTCCACGAGGCATCCAGTTTCGCATACGTTGTGGTGCGACGAGATCAACACATCGCCCCCGAGCCCTACGTGTACCGTGGTCTCGACGCAGCCAAACACTTCCTCGAGAGGATGGTTGTCGAGGCTATCGAGATAGGGAAGGTGCTGTTGACCCCCAAGTCTATGCTCCCACTGTCCCCCGACGATCAACATAGACACGACGAGGCCATCGCTTGCCCTGTCTGCGTCGAGGAGTACACCACCAACAACTGTAAAGTCCGACACCACGATCATTTTAACGGTAGGTATGTTGGTCCTTGGTGCAACAGATGTAACCTTAAGGCCCAGGACCCGCGCTTCATCCCTGTGTTTTTTCACAACGGCTCGGGGTACGATTTTCACCACCTGATCAAGTATCTTGGGTACGACGACATGCGAATCAACGTCCTGGCACAAAACGAGGAGCGTTACATCAGTGTGAGCAAATGGGTTCGAATCCCGGGAGCAGACTCTACTGTCGAGCTTCGCTTCCTCGACTCCCTGAGGTTCCTCCCGGCCAGCCTCGATGCCCTTGCAGGGAAGCTGAGCAACGAGCAAATGCTCATTACCTCTGCGAATTTTCCAAACTTGGACGCCGGTCTCTTCAGGCGTAAGGGGGTCTACCCCTACGAATACATCACCGACTCTACCAAGTTTGCGGAGACGTCGCTACCTCCCCAGGCGAAGTTCTACAGTCAGCTACGAGGCTCAAACATCACCGACGAAGAATATCACCACGCCCAGTCCATGTGGCGCGAGCTAGGTTGTCGAACTCTCGGAGACTACCACGACGCCTACCTCAGACTTGATGTGACGCTCCTCGCCGACGTGTTCCAGACGTTCCGGGCGACCGCAATGAAGATCTACCACCTGGATCCCGCCTACTTCTATAGTCTCCCCGGACTGGCGTGGTCAGCCATGTTTCTGGTGACGAAAATCAAGCTGGAACTTCTTTCGGACGTGGACATGATGCTGTTTGTAGAACGTGCCGTGCGGGGTGGAATGGTCCAGGTGTCGCAACGGCACGCGCGCGCCAACAACCATCACATGGCTACTGGCTACGACTCCACCCAACCGTCGAGCTACATCATGCACACGGACGTGAATAACTTGTACGGGCACTCCATGATGCAGCCACTCCCCTTTAGAGGGTTCGAGTGGGTTGACCCTTCCAACTTCAACATTAAAGGTTTCGACGATTCGGAACATGGGTTCTTCGCCGAGGTGGACCTTGAGTTCTCCGAGAAGCTGCAGGATTTGTTTTGCGATCTTCCCCCTGCACCCGAGTTCAAGTGTCCACCCGATTCCAACCAGAAGAAGCTCGTCATGGATTTCGAACCCAAGAAGAATTACGTTCTTCACTACCGGAATCTCCGGTGGTTGATGCAGCGAGGGGTTACAGTCCACGTAGTTCACCGCATCCTCAAGTTCGAGCATTCTCCATGGTTGCGTCCATATATCGAAGTCAACACTAAACACCGCACCGCAGCCACGTCCGAGCTTGATAAGGATTTCTTCAAGCTCATGAATAATGCGGTGTTTGGCAAGACCATGGAGAATGTACGGAATCGCGTGGACATAAAATTGGTGACGGGGAAAGAGCGATGTCGTCAGCTTGTTGCGAGTCCATTGTTCAAGTCTCGAACAATCTATAACGAGCAGCTGGCTCTGATTCACATGAGGCAAGGTGTGGTGAAACTCACCAAGCCCATCTACGTTGGAGCCACTGTTCTGGATCTGAGCAAGCTCCACATGTTCGAGACATACTACGACATATTACGTCCACACTACGACCACAACATCTCGCTTCTCTACACGGACACGGACAGCTTGGTGTACCACGTCCGCTCACCCGATGCATACGGGGATATAGCCAGAGTTCCATCTTTGGTTAACCTCTTTGACACCTCGGGCTATCCCCAGCCGAACCAGTACGATATCCTGGCCAGCAACAAGAAGGTGCCTGGCAAACTCAAAGACGAGAAGGACGGAGACGTGATTCTCGAGTTTGCAGGTCTTCGCGCCAAGGCCTATACCATCAAAGCCGAGGGTAGTGTTACCAAGAAGGCCAAGGGTGTCGGCAGACAGGTGGTTCGGGAGCATCTCACATTCGAGGACTTCATGGATTGCCTCAAGACCAGGTCGTCGATTCTAAGAGCAGAACAGCGCATCCAGAGCATCGACCATGTGTTGACCACCAACAAGGTGAGGAAGATTGCCCTGGATCCCAACGACGACAAGAGGTGCGTTCTCCAATGTGGAATCCACACACTGCCGTGGGGGCACTATCGTTTAGCAGAAAGCAAAACCTGCAACATATGCCCATCTTCAACAGAAGATTCATAAAAACAAAACAAACAAAAAAAACAAAACAAAAAAAAAACAAAAAAAAAACACTGACAGTTATTACAAAAAACTTTGACCGTATTTTAAATAACCAGCATAATATGAATCTCTTTGGTTTCCGAAAACAAACCAACATGGAGACTGTGCACCGCGCGACGACAGATCATGAATTTCTACCTTCCATGTTAACTAAACTCAACGGTCTACTGATTGTTCACCTTAACAGCATTTGGACGAAATTGGATGACGATGTGGGCAAGATGTTTTACGTCTTCAACAACAATTTACATTTTTACAAAATTCCGATCGATGGAAAACTTCAAATCACCGTGAATCCGGAAAACGTAGGCGAAATCAAAATATCTACCGGCAAGAACATTTTTCGAATCAAGCACGACAAGATGCTTTCTAACATTACGTACGATGTTTCTGCAGGAGATTGTTTATACGTGGAACTCCTAGGAGATTACGACAAACTCATTCCTCTCTTCGTAGAATTACGAATCGTCTATCCTATTATAAATAACCGTTAACCAAAATGCCTAACGATATTTTCGGCAACACCAAGCGTGTAGACCACGCAGAAGAGATTCTCATGTTAGACGTCCGAATTAAAAAGTTGAGGAGCGATTTGATCGCTTTGCAGGAGACCTTAAACAAAAGTTTAGAGTCGGAGATCGCTACGCTCCAAACGCAATGTCTCGACCCCATTCTGAAAATCGATTCCGAACTGAAAACGCTCATAAAAAATTATGTCGACGTACCTTCTTACGACAACGTTCAAAATATACAGTTGAGCGTGGATAAACTTCAAAATGATTTGGCCAAATTACAACAATTTCAATCGAAAAATGAAGATTTGGAAAAATTGAAACTCGAAATCGAAGAACGAACTTCGGCAATCGAAAAGAATTTCTCTGAACTTCAAACCGTCGTGAAAGATATTGATGTAGAACGCTTGCACGTTGTTGTTTCCAAATTACAAGAAGAATTCGCCAGCACGTTGGAAGAAATTAAATCCAAGTTACAGACTTTGGAAGATACCATGACCAACCTACCATCGTCAGACGAACTGCAGGTCATCGGCAAAAGCGTCGCGAACATAAAAATTCAATTGGAGGCTTATCAAGATTTCGAACACATTCAAACCACCATCGCTACGCTTCAGGCATCTCTGGAGTTGATCAACGAAGAAATTAAAAATATTCACGCTGAAGCGAGCGCGTTGACGAGCATACAAGACACGTTGAGCACGGTTCAGCAGAAGATCGAATATTTAGAAAATTTGAACGTCGAATCGAACCTTGCTCATTTTCATCACGTACTGGACAACATACAGGGTGACTTGGAATCGTTACGGACGAGCGTACCTTCGAGCGAAGATTTGGAAAAATTGAAAACGGCGGTGACGGCACTATCCGATTCGAGCGACATCAAAAGTTCGTTGAGCGATCTCGAGAGTAGGGTTGCCAATCTCCCCACCTCCAAAGAATTGCACGCTTTGAAAAGAAGCATATCACGTATGCTGAAACGACTGGAAACGGAAACGGCGAACGTGGAACAGATTCGAGACGAACTTGCTTCGCTGGTGTCGACGCTGCCCACTTCGCAGAGCGTCGCCGACCTTCACACGCAGTTTACCGAGATGCGAAGCATCGTGAACGATCTTACCGAGAAAAGTTCGAAATTGAATCAAGTCGAGAACCTTCAGAGTATCGTCGTCAACATCAGAGATCAAGTTGGAGTGTTGGAATCCACGCAGGAATCGACGCTGGCCTCTTTCGGTGCCAAGTTACAAGAACTCAACGAAAACTACAAGCAGTTGAACGTGGAAGTGAAAATCAAACCGTCATTTTCTACAGTAACGGATACCATCGTCGAACATTTGTTGCCCGTACAAAATACACTGGGACAGCTTCACAGCAACCTTGTTAGCGTCGATACTAAATTCGCTAAACTGCATTCTCTGCAAGCCATCGAAATCAACAGCGTACCCAATCAACAGAGAATCTCCACGTTCGTCGAAGGTAACAAACTGTACATGTTACATCCTTATCATCCGTACTACAAGTTTCTCCTCGATGGTACAATTCAGATAAACGAATTTTCGTACTGGTCTCACGGCAGAAAAGCTAGCGTTCCCACCATGACCTTGATATCGAATCGTGGTGTTCAGAAAGCAGGAAACATTCCTCTGGCACGTTGGAACGAAACGCGCAACATATATGAAATACACGAAGACGAAGATCTCACCGTTTTCGACGTGAGTGCCGGCGATAAGCTGATCATTCAAAACACGAGCGAAGTGCCACCCTCTTTGAATCCCATCACGCTGGTGCTTCTCTTCAAACGTAATCTCTAAAAAATGTCTAGGCAAGCCATCGTCGAAGAATTGCATAAACCTGCACGCCGCAACTACAAACGTTTAGCTGTGGTAACCAAGGGAATCGATGACCTCTGGCAAAGTGACCTCGTGGAGATGAGTAGCGGCAATCTAAAAAATGTGCATAAATTGAACAAGGGCAACAAGTACCTCCTCACCGTCATAGACACGTTTTCGAAATTCGCATGGGCTCTACCTTTGAAAGCCAAAACAGGAACGTGCGTCACGGAAGCATTCAAGACAATTTTTCGCGAAAGCGACAGACGACCTCGGTTTTTGCAAACAGACAATGGTAAAGAATTTTACAATGCCGTATTCCAAAAGTTTATTCGGAAACACGACATTCGACATTATTCAACCTTCAGTCACATCAAAGCCAGCATTGTGGAAAGATTTAATCGAACCTTGAAAACACACATGTGGAAACGATTCACGCTTCGAGGAAATTACAAATGGGTCGACATACTGCCGGAACTCGTCGACACCTATAATAATACGGTACACAGAACGATAGGCATGAAGCCAGCTGACGTTACGAAATCTGACGAGCAGCGTTTAATTTCTACAGTTTACTGTCCAAAGTACACTCCCACGACTACCAAGAAATCAAAATTCAAAATTGGAGACCAGGTGAGGATCAGCAAATTCAAACGCACCTTCGAGAAGGGGTTCACAAAAAATTGGAGCACGGAACTTTTTACGGTGGTTCGAGTTTTACCCGGAAACCGACACACGTATATAATAAAAGATAGTAGCGGCGAGATTTTGAAAGGAAGATTTTACGAAGAGGAACTCTCTAAAACAAAACATCCCGACACGTACCTCATCGAGAAAGTATTGCGTAGAAAAGGCGACAAACTGTTTGTCAAATGGCTGGGACTTCCGGAAAAGAGTTGGATCAACGCGAACGAAGTGATCTTGTAAGTACGTGGAACGTGGTGAAACGTCTACCGGATTCGGAAAGTCAAACGAGAAAAAAGAACGGTGAGTTGCTTCCCGACAGCATCCGCTGTCTGATCGTAGGTCCTTCGGGGTGTGGGAAAACAACACTGCTCGTGGACAATTTTCTCCTCGCACCGAATTGGTTAGATTGGAAGAACAGGCACCTCTACGTATTTTCGAAAAGTCTCGAACAAGCGAAATACAAGCAACTGATAAAACTGTACGATGGTCTGGACATTGCAACGTTCGCTTCGGAAATAAAGCCACTCGACGATTGTCGTGAAAATTCAGTCGTTGTGTTCGACGATGTCATCCTGGAAAATCAAAATGAAATTCGCATTTTTTTCACGCAAGGTCGTCACAAAGGAATAGATTGCTTCTTCCTAGCTCAAACGTTTTCCAAAATTCCAAAACAGTTAGTACGCGACAACGCTAATTTCATATGTTTGTTTCGTCAAGATCACACCAACCTCAAGCACGCGTACGATGACTACGTAGGCGGAGACATGAACTACAATCAATTTTCGGAACGCTGCTGCAATTCTTGCTGGAACAGTGACGATTTCGGATTCGCGACGATCGACATGACGAGAAAACCCAACGACGGAAAATACAGAAACAAAATCAACGACTTTCTAAACGTTGCAACGTTGTGAGAAACAACGTGTATAAATAACGCTATGACGAAACGAAAAATCGAAGACGAAAATCTCAAGTTGCGAAACTACCTCGCGAAACGTTTCAAAGGTTGGAAATCCGAGAATCGCGGATTCTACGAAGAGAAGAAACGTCAAGATCAACCTGTGATCGACGCCATCAGCGATCTAGGTAAAGAAATTAAAGGCGTCACGGAACAAAATAAAAATTTGATCAACGAACTCGTACCACTTGCAGCTAAAAGTTACACCGTACCCACGCCTATTTCGAGCATTCCTTCGACGCCGTTCGAACTAAGGGACGTACCGGCACGACGTCGAGCCATAGGTAGCACGCCGTCGTCTTTGGATAAAATCGAGTTGGGACCTTTGGCACGAGACTACCTGAGCACGGGGAAATTCGACAAGGATGAAGTGTTCGGATTGTATCCGAGCATGGAGAGCAACGAAGGCGGCGGTGTGGTTTGGAAGATTGGAAAATCGAAGGTGACCTTCGAAGGCAACGACATTAAAGTTAATTTAGGCGAGAAGGATAGTTGGAACAGGTATCCGGGTACGGTGGGACTGTGGGAACTCGTTGCCAAAAAGCAGCCGAAAGATTACACCGACGAAGATTACCAGAGTTACAAGGAAATTTTGATCATGACGGATGCCTTGTACCAGAACAACGACGCCTCGCAGAATAGGGTGAAATCCAGCAGTGGCGAGAAGTACAGAAATCTCATCAAACCGATTTGGAACCAGGTGAAAACAGGCAGCGGCGTCAAACTCTACAACACCCTACCCAAAGAGTTTGTGTGGGTGGACGACGTGCGCAAGCTCATAGACAGGTTGTTGGTTATTGCAGGAGAGGAGAATGCAGGCAATCGTAATTTCTACAACGAGAAGGTAGGAATTGTGGACATGATCAGCGCCAAACTTTCCAACTTCATCGTGAACAACGACAAGGGTATAGGTTACCTCATCAAAATCATCAACACGTTGCCTCCGAGATTCTGGAACGTGGCCGAAGGAAAGGGACTCGTGAACGACATCATCAACAAGTTACCTTTCGAGATGCATTTACCCGGCTACCAGTTCTGCGGACCGGGTACCAAACTCGAGAAAAGATTGGAGAGAGGAGACAAGGGTGTGAATCCGTTGGACGCCGCATGCAAAGATCACGACATCGCCTACAACACCACTCGCACCGATCTGGATGCACGTCATGAAGCAGACAGAAAGTTAGAGCACGCAGCTTTCGAAAGATTCGTTAGCAGAGACGCTTCGCTGGGAGAAAGAGTTGCAGCACTGGGCACCACCATCGCCATGAACACGAAACAAAAATTTGGATGGGGTGTATAAATAAATAACATACAGTTAAAAAGAAATAATAACAACATGTCTTGCATAACCGATTTGCCGCACGAACTGCTATGTAAAATATTCAAACACGCTTGCGAGGATGTAGGGAAACTTTTACACGTAGCAAGAACAACTCCGAAATTTCGTGTCCCTTGTGAAATGCTTATCAAGGGCCATCTTCGGGAGATCAGTGGAATGAGGAGCGGTGATCTTGACACTCTTCTTTCGGTTGCGGGGGAAAAATTAAACGATAGGTTAGACGAACTGCACGAGGCGAGGCAGGGGAGAAGACGATATACTGATGATTCGTGTAAGTCCAAACAGGAAACTGAAGAAATCATCACGCACATCATTGCGTTTTCCGAAGCACGAACTTTCTTCCTCTAACGCACACACACAAAAAAAATCTTCGATACAAATCGTGAAAAAAAATATATATATAAATAACACACATCGTGAAAAAAATCTTCGGTATATATAAATAACACACATCGTGAAAAAAAAACTAAATTTCTCTAACACACACACTGAAAATTTCTCTTCGATATGACAACTGAAAAAATGAGTGACCTCCAAGCATTAAAACAAATGCTAAATTTGTCAGTAGAGTATGTAAAAATTCGGGAATTGGAAGTGGACAAACCTTACACGATAACTTCCGGTTCAATTGTTTCTACCCAGTATGGTCCCAAGGCGCGTCTGTTGCTCAACGCACAATACAGTCTATTTTTACCAGATCGATACGCTGACATGTTATCCAACGAGAAGCTAGCTATTTTAATCGAGAACAAAACTCGAATCGTGTACAAGGGTACAAAAGAACTTCTTGGTAAAAAAACAAAGCACGTAATAGAATTTGTGTAACGACTCTGCGGGAAGTATATCCTTGAAAAAAATTACACGGAACAAAAAAAATCTCAGAATATTTATATATAAATAACATACCAAAAAAAATTACACAAAACAAAAAAATCTCAAAACATATATATAAATAACATATCGTGAAAATAACATATAGAGCATCAACATGAAGCCCAAAGGTGTCGTGTACCAGATACCATACTCCAATCTGAAAAATCTAGGTGCCCTCGATGGGTTACTCACCAAGAAACAACGTGAGAAGAAACGTTCTTGCTTGACGAAAGGACACGGAATGAAATTACTTCTCAGCACACCTCAATTGAAACGCTTGCAGCGTTCGCGGAAACAGCAAAAGATCGGAGGTTTCATATTCAGCATCCCGGCCATCCTGGCAGCATTGGGGGCCGTTGGAAGTTTGGCCGGCGGTAGCGCCGCCATCGCGAAAACCGTCATCGACTCGAAGAAAAACAAGGCAGAATTGGAAGAACAGAAACGTCACAACCTGGCTATGGAGAAGAAGGGGAAAGGTATAACCAAAAAACAAAAAAAAGCAACCTCGATGCTTTGAAGAAATATAAAAAAAAGAAGAAGCCCTGTCCAACTTCGATATTGAATCTCTGATCGAACCGTTGGGAATAAAGAACTTCAGGGGTGTTTTCATGTCCGATTCTCTACCCTCTGCTGTGAAGAAAAAAGAGTATGGCGTGGTCAACCTGGACAGTTACAAAAATCCTGGTACACATTGGATATGCTACCTCAAAATTGACGATGACAAAGCATTTGTTTTCGATTCGTTTGGTGGCACACCACCTGCCAGGTTGGTGAAGTATCTCAGTGTTGCCAACCTCTACTACAATGACAAACGCATCCAGGGTTTCACCGATGTTAACTGCGGCCACCTATGCCTTTCCGTTCTCGCATACATGTCTAAAATAAATAACCTGTCGGTGGAACATTTTCAGAAAGCATTGTGGAATCTTAAATACGATGGGCGTGTTCCATCTCACGAGCGAATCTTCGATCTTGAAACTCACGCTGCACGACGACATCGTCTATCCTAAATCCGTAGCTCTGCGTGCATTCTACAGCATGTACCTCATACCTAACGTCACGCAGCACAACAACAAAATTAGCGTCGGAAGCGAACACATTGTCGTCACGCCAGGCCAATACAATCTTTCCACTTTGCAAGCTCAATTACCCAAAGGCACGTACCTTTCTCAAAATTCGGTCACGCACAGAGTGGAAATCGTGTCGGCGACGGAGACCGTGGACCTGGGCACCATGGGAGAACTTTTAGGTTTCGAGAACAACACAAAACTCGAAGCTGGCATCAAACACACAGCAACCAACATTCCTAAATTTCTAGCCATAGAGACTCTGAACGTTCACTGTAACGTGGCGGAAGGCATGATCACGAAATCCTCGGACGGATTGTTAGGAAGTCACAAGCAGACGGGGATCATAGCCACGTTCAAACCCAATTCCGAATTCATGGAACCGATCATCTACACACCCTCTTCGCCGATCTATTTTCCAGTATTCCGCAACCGCATAGACGACATAGAGTTGGTAGTGACAAACGAGAAAGAAGACGTGGTGGATTTCGCAGGTGCCACTACGACGGCCATCGTGGAGATCAACATATAATAAATAACACGCATAGTGAAAATGGAACAAATCGAAAGTTACGAATTGCAATCTTTCCCTCCGAACCGTCGCACGTTCGCTAATCTCAACGAAGCGAACAGGGAGATCGAATACGACGTGGACGTAGGGGACGGGTTTGTTCATCCTCACAGAGCGGACCTCTACCTTCAATTCGACGTGGTGAAGAAAGAAAGCGGAGAAGCGTTTCCGCCCAATGCAAATTTGAAACTCGTGGACAACTTCGTACCTCATCTGTTCTCGCAGGTGGAGGTGAGGAAACACAACACCGTCATCGACAGAATAGATTATCCAGGCATCACGTCGACGGCAGTGGGAACATTGAAATTATCCAAAACGGATGCGGCATACTACCAGGCGGGAGGATTCGAAGCGGGGACGAAAATATCGGCGAGAAGTCACACGGTGCTCTTTCCCATGCGTCTGCTACCGGGATTCTTCTCCGACTACAAAGAAATCATGTGGAAGGGGGGACTGCGCGTCACTTTTCGAAGAGCAGCCAACGACAACGACGCACTGATGCGATACACCAACTTGAACGCCGACGGCACGCCGATAGCCAACACATTACCCGAAGCAGCCAAGTGCGTCATCCGGAGCATGGAATTGAGAATGCCGATCGTGGAATACGAAACAAACTACGCCCTCAAGTACAAAGCAGAGATCTTGAAGAGTCCGCAGGTGCCGATTCACTTTCACGGTTACCAGTGCGTGCAGAAGATGGCATCGGGAAGTCACATGGAATTCGACGTGACGACACAGTTCAACAACATACAGTTCGACATGCCAGATTTCGTCGTGGTGCTCTTTCAGACCGGGCGCGATAACAACCAGGAAAAAGATTCCAGCAAGTTCGACGACTGCAAAATCAAGAATGTTTATCTGAAAAATGGACGCAACGAAGTTTTCCCGCGCGAGAATTACAACCTCGACATGACCAAAGACGATTACCTCAAACTTTACGAAGCTTACACCTCTTTCAAACGCGTGACCGAGGGAAGCATGGACATGTACTACACGCCCAGCGAATTCAAAACCCGCAGACCCATGTTCGTCATCAATACCACGAAGAGGAAGCAGGTGGTGGTCAACGATCGAACCAACATCAAGGTCGTCTGCGAGTTCAACAGTCCGTTGCCCGAGGACACCGTATGCAGTGTGATCCTGGTCGCCGAGAAGTCCTTCGTCCACGACGTGAAGAACGAGAGGGTCACAGAGCAGTTTTAACAAGTTTTTAACCTCTTTTCTTGCACAATAAGAAATTTTTGTACTAGCACAATCAGTTTCAATAGCACAATGCAAAAATTTCACTAGTTCAAAATCAGTTACAATATTAATTTCATCAGTTATGAATTACAATATCATCAGTTTTTGCACTATAGCACAAGACAATCAGAATTTTTGCACAAAAATTTTGTTGTTGTTGTTTTTACATGAGAAAATTAACAATAAAATTTTTTTTTATCGTTTCAGATGCTGTCGAACATCAAAAACACATACACATACACACACACTAGAAAAAATAAGCATGCAACTTTATTTGTAACACACACATACATTCTCCATCTTCATCAAAAAATATTATAATAAACATAATTATTATTATCTATATCTCACAAAATTCTATATCCAAAAATATTACAACATCAAATAACACTAGAGTCGTTAGTACACGTTGCATGCATTACGGAGGTCCTCTGCAGGGTTTCATGGAAGTTTGGAGGAAAAAAAAAAAAACACGTGAAACTCTACAGAGGTGTGGTTATCTAGAGCCGCAGCCATTAGAACCTTTTTGGGTTGGGCACCACGCACCCTGGCGGGGTTAGGGGCCAGGCATCCTAAAAACAACAATTATTATTTGTTTGTTTGCGTCACAATACTGAAATAAAAAAAAGTACGTACGTGTGTGTGTGGCGCATCGTTGCCGCGAGAGAGGTTTGCAAAAATCACGATATACATTGGCGCTCGGGACTTGGAAATAATGCATATTCGCTCACCACTGTTGCCAGCTTAGTCTCTCTCTTTAGCTTACAGCAACATTGGCATCTCTATTTTTTAGTTATAGGTGGGTTGCCAATGCACTCTAGTTAATAATGCTACATATTATACACACACGCACACACATACTGTGCTACCATCCATCCATCCCTCTCTCTTTTACGGCAGTATATATTTATTACCGGCTCTCTTGCCCAGTGTATGTTACACCAGTATATAAATTAGCTAAATCCTTACCAAATAAAAAAAAGCTGTAGGTAAATATTAGCAACACTATCGGTTGTTTAACTTTTCCCTCTCTCTCTTCTCTCTTTTTTTTTTTGTAAAAAGCTATGGCAAAAATACCAGTAGGTTGGCAAATTGCTTTATGCACTGTAAGACCTCAAGCAGTATTGCCAGCTCCTTGCTTTAGGCTAGGTTAGACCAAATAAAAACCTTGGTGATTTTTTCGAGTGAGGAGTTGGCAACACTGCTTGTGAGGTTAACATACACCATGAAAAGCTACGACGAGTTGGAAACACTGGTGAGGTTAACATACACCGTAAAAGGCTACGACGAGTTGGCAACGCTGGTGAGGTTAACATACACCATAAAAGGCTTCAAAATATCAGTTGGTGAAATTTTCGTGGAGTAAGTTGGCAACGCTGGTGAGGTTAACATACACCATAAAAGGCTACGACGAGTTGGCAACACTGGTGAGGTTAACATACACCATGAAAGGCTTCAAAATATCAGTTGGTGAAATTTTCGTGAGGTGAGTTGGCAACACTGGTGAGGTTAACATACACCATAAAAGGCTACGCCTCGCCCGAACACGTACACTCACACACAAAAGCTAAAAAATTATACACCATGAAAAGCTACGACGAGTTGGCAACGCTGCTTGTGAGGTTAACATACACCGTAAAAGGCTACGTCTCGCCCGAGTTGGCAACGCTGGTGAGGTTAACATACACCGTAAAAGGCTACGCCTCGCCCGAGTTGGCAACGCTGCGAGCCTCACCGAGCGCCATTTTCTGGCGCAGAACCTGGGCACCCCCACTATTTTGGTGATTTTTTCGAGTAAAAAATTGGCAACACTGCAAAAAAAAGCCTCAAGCAAGGTTGCCAGCTCCTTGCTTTAGGTTAGGTAAGACCAAAAAAACCTTGGTGATTTTTTCGAGTAAAAAGTTGGCAACACTGCAAAAACAGCCTCAAGCAAGATTGCCAGCTTCTTGCTTTAGATTAGGTTAGACCAAGATAAAAACCTTGGTGATTTTTTCAAGTAAGAGGTTGGCAACACTGCGAGCGCCACCGAGCGCCATTTTCGGGCGTGGAACCGGTGCCACTGTACTACTTGCTAAAAACAAGTTAATTGAGCATCTGAAAAACTGTGGCAACCATAAACCTGTTCATATGGTGATGCCTAATCCAAGTGAAAATGGCAATTTCAAAAAGTTTGAAGCCTTGTTGGAGCACCCAGCATATATAGTCTGTGATTTCGAATCAAACCTCAAACCTCTTGCATCCTGCAATCCAGATCCTGAAGAATCTTCAATTACACCATACCAGCTACATGAACCTTCCAGCTTTTGTTATGTGATTGTACAGGATGGTGTAGCTAGTGAACCACACTTATACATGGGAGCAAATGCTATCAAAGAATTTGCACATAGAATAGAAAATAAGTGCCATGACATATAATCTAATATCTTATTAAAATCAAAACCTATGTTGCCTTTAACAGAGAAACAGATTGAAGATTTCAACAATGCAGAAAAATGCCCGGTATGTGATTCTGAAATTTTAGATACAAATATCAAGGTACATCACCATTCCCATACAGATGGTAAATTCTTAATGGCCCTGTGTAATAGCTGTAAGATTAAGATCCAGAGACCAAAATTTATCCCTATATTTTGCCATGGTGCATCCAATTATGATTTTCATCATCTGATCAGGTACGAGGGGTTTGAGAAGCAGAATTTAAATATTTTAGCAGAAAATGATGAGAAATATATTACTATTAGCAAAATAATTAAAGTTAATGGTGTTTCTATTCACTTAAGATTTCTTGATTCATACAGAATTCTGTCTGCTAGCCTGGCTACACTGGCCACTCAATTATCTGATGCTCAATTCAAAATCACATGTGCTTTGTTTCCAAATCAGGACCTGAAATTAATTAGGCGGAAGGGTGTATATCCATATGACTATGTTACAGATTTTTCTAAATTTGATAAGTGTTCTCTGCCACCACAACAAGAGTTTTACAGCAAAATCAGAGCATCTGGAATCACTGATTTTGATAATCACCATGCCCAGTTGATGTGGAACAATTTAAAATGCCAGACATTTGGTGATTATCACAGTGCACATTTGAAACTTGATGTGACCCTCTTAGCTGATATACTTCAGGCATTTAGAAAATCTTCCATGCAAAATTATAAGCTGGATCCAATGTATTTTTACAGTGCACCAGGCCTAGCATGGTCTGCAATGTTTTTAAACACTAAAATGCAATTGGATCTGATCCAAGATCAAGACATGTATCTGTTTATGGAGCAATGTATAAGAGGAGGCATGGTGCAATGCTCTCAAAGATATGCCAGAGCAAATAACAAATATATGCCTGATTATGATCCAGCACTGCCATCAAATTATATACTGTATGTAGATGCCAATAGCCTGTATGGTTATGCTATGATGGATAAACTGCCACATGCAGGGCTTGAGTGGGTTGAAGATTTCAATATTGAGGATCTTCAGGACTTTGATGACAGTAACTATGGCCTGTTCTTAGAGGTTGATCTGACAATTCCTGATGATTTACACAACACATTTTCTGATCTGCCCCCAATTCCTGAGGTTAAGTGTTCACCTGGCTCTAAACAGAAGAAATTGATGATGACTCTGGAGCCAAAACAGGGTTATGTCATATATTACAAGAACCTCCAGTTCCTGATGCATCATGGTGTTCAAGTGACCAAAGTTGGAAAAGTTTTGAGGTTCAGGCACTCAAGATGGTTGAACATGTGAGCTTCGAACATCTGCAATGAGCAAATTTGATAAATCTTTGTTTAAATTGATGGTCAATTCTGTATATGGCAAAACTATTGAAAATGTCAGAAAACATACCGATGTTAAAATAATTACTGACCCCAGCCGGAGCAAAAAATTGATTGCAAAGCCTAATTTCAATTACAGAAGAATTTATGATGAGCATATGGCACTTTTCAACATGAAAAAAACAAAGATTAAGTTTGATAAGCCTATTTATGTAGGGGCTGTGATATTGGAATTGGCCAAATTACACATGTTAAAATTGTATTATGATGTGTTGAGACCTTTTTATTGTGATTGTGTAAAACTGATGTACATGGATACAGATAGTTTTGTTCTTGATATTCAGACAGAAGATGTTTATCAAGATATGTCACAGCCTGAATTGCTTGAATATTTTGATAGCAGTGAACATACAAGAATTCAATCCCGCAACAAAAAGGTGCCTGGCAAGTTAAAAGATGAGACACTTGGTGATGTTATTGTGGGATTTGCTGGGTTAAGAGCCAAGATGTACAGTTTTGAAACATGTAGTGGTGTTGTTGCCAAAAAAGTCAAGGGCATTGGCAGAGTGACTGTTGACAAAGAGCTTGAATTTGAGGATTACAAAAATTGCCTCAAATCATGTAGCACAATCAGAACATCAGAATCCAGAATTCAGAGTGTGGATCACTTGTTGACTAGCAATATTGTAAGAAAAGTGGCTCTGGACCCACATGATGATAAGAGATGTATTTTATCATGTGGCATACATACTCTACCATTAGGTCATTGTGATTTGAGAAGTGGCAATCAATGCCCAATCACAGAGCATGATTTGAAATAAATAAACATGCCTATGAACTTATTTGGGTTCAAAAAACAGGCTATTATGGACCTGCCAACACCACAAGCCTCTTCTGATATAATATCTAAACTAAGTGCTTTGTTAATTATTCATCTGAACAGCATACTTACAGATGTTGATGATGAAACAGGTAAAATATTGTACATATTTAACAATAATTTAAATCATTACCAATTACCTGTAGGTGGGCAATTACAATTTATTATAACCCCTGAGGGTGATGTCAAAATTTCAGTAGGGAGAAATATTTATAGAATTAAGCACTCAAACATGATTTCTGGCACTGTTTATACTGTTTCTGCTGGTGACTGCTTATATATTGAGGTCCCGGGATCCTATGACAAGCTTATACCTTTTTTTATAGAATTAAGAATTAGATATTCAATAATAAATAACCACTAAATCAAAATGCCTAATGATATATTTGGCCATACAAGGCATGAAGATCACAGTGATGAGATTCTGATGCTTGATGTCAGAGTCAAGAAATTAAGAAGTGATTTACAAGCTTACAAACTACACTGAATGCCAGTCTTCAACTAGAAATTACAAATTTGCAATCACAATGCATGGACCCTCTTCTTAAAATTGATTCTGAACTCAAATTGCTGCTTCAGAAATATACTGACTTGGCCACATTAGATAATTTTCAAAGTTTAGAAGAGGCTGTAGCAGCTCTTCAAGCCAAATTTAAGACTCAGCCTACCAACTCTGAGCAATTGAAACAGCAATTAGAAGAGCAGATAAATAATGTCCAGGCACAGCTCCAAACAATTGTCAAAAGCATAAAATCACAAAAAGATTTTGATCTAGTGATTTCCACTCTAAAGGAACAGATTCAATCACTGGAGATACCTAATCTGGACCCTCTGAACAATGCCATAGCCGAGGTTAAAGAAAAAATTGAGACACTTGAAAATTTTATGAACAACTTGCCATCTTCTGATGCTTTGAGTGCAATAACTCGGAGTGTTGCCAACATTAAGCTGCAACTTGAAACATATGAAAATTTTGGAAAATTTCAAAGTACCATAACCCATCTTGAGGGTACAATAGCAGCAGTGCAAAGTGATTTGACAAATGTACAAGAATCTCTAGAATCCCGCCTGCCTGGTATTGTAGATACCCTTGTAAGTGTCCAGCAACAGATCACAAAGCTTGAAAACCTCAACACTGAATCTGAGCTATCTCATTTTCATCACTTGATCGATGATATCCAAACAAAGCTTGAAATTTTACAACAATCAACACCCACTCAGGCAGATATAGCCCTGCTCCAAAATGCTATGCAAAATGTGGCTGATGCTTCTGAATTAAATGATGTGAAATTGGTACTTGAATCTTTGCAAAATACTGTATCAAATCTGCCTACATCACAGGAACTTAAAAATATAAAGAGGGCAGTGAATCGCATATTGAAATCAGAAGATATCAGGAATATCCAAACAGAGATCAAACAACTTACTCAGACAGTGGCCACTCTTCCAACCAATCAACATATTAATGAACTGCATGCCCTGTTTGAGGATATCAGAAGACAGGTCCATGATCTTACTGCTCAAAATTCAAAATTGGCAGTTGTTGAAAATTTACAGCAAATTGTAGCCAATATCAAGCAACAGCTAGGGACCATGGAATCCAATCAAGCAAATTCTCTGTCTGTTTTTGCCACCTAGCTACAAGAAATTGTGCAACAATACAAGAAACTTGTTGTGGACATAAAAATCAAGCCAGGCCATGATGATGTTGTTAGTACTATCAATGAGCATCTTGAATCTGTAACAAGTAGATTGCTTACAGCAGGAAAAGATATAACAGGCATAATTGAAAATCCTAAACATACAGTAATTCTTGAATTGTACAGTATCCCCAACGAAGAATATGATTCACCATTTACACCAGGTGGCAAAATATATATGCTGTCCCCTGCACAATTTTATTACCAGTTTTTTGTTGGGGGCACACTTAGACCAATCAAGATCAAATATTGGCTACAACCACAGGCACACCACTACCCTACCTTATCAATAACAAATGCTGATAACAAAGCAAAAATCACCCGTGTAGAGTTAGAAGATTTTACAGATCCCAATACATTAGAAACATCTTATGCTGAAGATGATGGATCTCTGGAATTTAATATACAAATAGGAGACAAATTATATTTAGAAAATCCTGCAGTATCAGCTGCTGAACACCCTATAGTTGCAATATTCTTGTATACATATTATGTCTAGACAAATTATTGTTGATGAATTACACAGACAAGCCAGACATAATTTTAAGAGACTGCCAGTAGTTACAAAAGGCATAGATGATTTATGGCAGAGCGACTTGATTGAGATGGCAAGTGGACAGCTGAAAAATTTAGACAAAATCAACAAGGGCTACAAGTATCTACTCACTGTCATAGATACATTTTCAAAATTTGCCTGGGCTGTGCCACTCAAATCCAAGACTGGAAAATGTGTTACAGAAGCCTTCAGGACAATCATCAATCAGACTGGAAGATCACCGCGATATTTGCAAACAGATAATGGCAAAGAATTTTATAATTCTGTGTTCCAACAATTTATTAAAAGCCAGTCAATACAACATTACTCGAGTTACAGTGATCTCAAGGCCTCAATTGTAGAGAGATTCAACAGAACCCTAAAAAATCATATGTATAAACAATTTACACTTCAAGGTAATTATAAATGGATTAATATTCTTCCAGAACTTCTACATAAATATAACAACTCGGTCCATTCCACAATCAACATGAAACCCTCTGAAGTAACTTCATCTGATGAGCAAAAATTGATCAGCACTGTTTATTAACCTAAATATCGGCCAACAAGAAGAAAAGCCAAATACAGGGTGGGTGATCAAGTAAGAATCAGCAAATATAGGCACTTATTCAAAAGAGGCTTTACAAGAAACTGGAGCACTGAATTATTTACAGTGGTTCAAATTAAACCTGGGACCCTTAACACATATATAATAAAAGACCACCGAGGAGAAATTCTCAAAGGCAGGTTTTATGAAGAAGAGCTCAGCAAAACTAAACAGCCTGACACATATTTCATAGAAAAAATCATCCGCAGAAAAGGCAACAAGTTACTTGTCAAATGGCTAGGACTTCCAGAACACAGCTGGATCGATGCAGACAAAATAATAATATGAACACCTGGGATGTTATAAAGAGGCTGCCAGAACCTGAACAGCAGAATAAGAGAAATGGAAAATTGCTGCCTGATAATATTAGATGTCTTATTGTTGGGCCATCTGCTTGTGGTAAAACTACACTAATGGTTGATAATTTTTTATTGGCACCCAACTGGTTAGACTGGAAAAACAGGCACTTGTATGTCTTCTCTAAGAGCTTGGAACAATTAAAATATCAACAGCTGATGAAGCTATATGATGGATTGGATATAGCCACTTTTGAACCAGATGTTAAGCCACTCCATGAATGTCTCGATAATTCTGTTGTTGTGTTTGATGACATTATACTGGATAATCAAAACAAGATTAGAAATTTCCTTACACAGGGCCGGCACAAAAATATTGATTGCTTCTACCTGGCACAGATTTTTTCTAAAATTCCGAAGCAGCTGATACGAGACAACAGCAATTTTATATGTGTGTTTCATCAAGATCATACCAACCTCAAACACATACATGATGAATATGTAGGTGGGGGAGCTACAATGATTTTTCCAAGATTTGCAGTAGGTGCTGGAACCAGGACAGTTATGGGTTTGTCACAATTGATATGACAAGAAAACCCAATAATGGCAAATATAGAAATAAAATCAACAATTTTCTAGACATTGAAACATAAATAAATAACCATGAAAAGGCCAATTATTGATGATCTTAAATTAAGAGATTATTTTGTAAAAAGATTTAAGGGATGGAAATCAGAGAACCGGGGAATTTATGAGCAACACAAGCGCAAAGAACAGCCTATTATTGATGCTATTGGTGAATTAGGAATATAATATCAAAACTGTTACAGAGCAAAATCAAAATTTGATCACAGAGCTTGTACCTGTAGCTGCCAGGAACATATTAGATCATCCATTCACCCCACTTTCTAGTATTCATACACCTAGTCCTGTTGGTCCTCGAAGAATTGAAGCTACTCAGGATCCTATTGGGTCTTCTTTCTCAAAAATATTTAAGCACACCTAAAGACAACAAAGATGAGGTTTTGGGCTTATTTGCCGACACAGAGCGTGATGGTAGCATCATACATAGAATTGGCAATTTCAGAGTAACATTTATGGGAGATGATCTGATTGTATATTCAGAATCTCGTCTTGGAGAAAAAGGTGCTTTTGTTAAGTATCCCGGCACACCTGGATTGTGGGAACTGATGACTAGGAAGAGACCTGGCAGCTATACAGATCAAGATTATGAGTATTACAAAGAAATATTAATAAAATCAGATGCTCTATACCAGAACAATGATCCCACACAAAAAAGAGTCAAGTCTAGCAGTGGAGCAAAATACAACAACTTAATCAAGCCCATATGGTCACAGATCAAGACTGGCAGTGGAATCAAACAATACAACACCCTGCCTAAAGAATTTGTGTGGGTTGATGATGTCAGGAAACTTGTAGATAGGTTGCTGGTAATAGCTGGGGAGGAAAATGCTGGCAACCACAATTTTTACAATGAAAAAGTTGGAATTATGGACATGATAAGCACAAAATTGTCTAATTTTATAGTGAATGACACTAAGGGGATTGGATATCTTATAAAAATTATTAATACTTTACCACCTAAATTTTGGAATATTTCTGAGGGTCGGGGGTTGGTTAATGATATTATAAACAAGCTGCCATTTGAACTACACATTCCAGGCTATCAGTATTATGGTCCAGGCACAAAATTGGACCATAGATTAAACAGAGGTGATCCTGGTGTTAATCCCCTAGATGCTGCTTGTAGAGACCATGACATAGCATACAACACACATTCTGATCTTGGCAAGAGACATGTTGCAGACAAGAAATTAGAAGAGGCTGCATTTGGTAGATTTGTAAGCAAAGATGCTTCTTTAAGTGAAAAAATAGCAGCATTGGGACCACCATAGCTATGAACACCAAACAAAAACTGGGGTGGGGGTTGTGAATATATATATAATAAACCTACAATGAAGGCCAAGGGTGTTATGTATCAAATACCTTATGCAGGTCTTAAATCTCTTGGGCCTATTAATAGTCTTCTAACCAAAAAGCAGCGCAAGAAAAAAAGCTCTTGTCTTGCCAAGGGCCATGGTATGAAATTGTTGCTTAGTAACCCCCAATTAAAAAAAATACAGCAATCAAGAAAAAAATCACATGTGGGGGGATTTATATTTACTATCCCTGCCATCTTAGCAGCACTTGGGGCTGTGGGGAGCTTGGCTGGGGGATCAGCTGCCATAGCAAAAACAGTAATAGGTGCCAAGAAGAATAGGGCAGAATTAGATGAGCAGAGGCGCCATAACCTGGCCATGGAAAAACAAGGCAAAGGTGTTAAGAGAGCCATGAATAAGTTTAAAAAAAACAAGAGCCGCTTACAAACCAAGATATTGAAGCTTTAATCAAGCCACTGGGCATCAAACATTTTAGAGGTGTGTACATGTCTGATTCTTTGCCAGAGCAACCACTCAACAAAGAGTGTGGCATTGTTAATTTGGATAAGTACAAAAATCAGGGCACTCACTGGATTTGTTATCTTAAATATTTAGAAGATGAGGCATTTGTGTTTGATTCATTTGGAGGTGTTCCACCTGACAATTTAGTAAAATATCTAAAATGAACTAATCTTTATTACAATAATGACCGTGTTCAAAATTTCAAAGATGTTAATTGTGGACATTTGTGTTTATCTGTTCTTAGATATATGTCTCAAATAAATAAACCATCAATTGAAGATTTTCAAAAAGCCTTGTGGTATTTAAAACATCATGGGGGTATTCCATCTCACCAGCCAAAATTCAATATTGAAACTCAAATTACATGATGACATAGTGTATCCCAAAACAATAGCTCTCAGAGCATTTTATGGCATGTACTTGATCCCTAATATTACACACCACAACAACACAATTGCAGTTGGGGATCAAAAAATTGTCATCACTCCAGGGCAATATAATCTCTCCAATCTAAATGCTCAGTTACCCAGAGGTATAGTATTAACTCAAAATTCTGTCACTCACAGAGTAGAGATTGTATCTGCTACAGAAACATTGGATCTGGGTACTATAGGAGAGCTGTTAGGCTTTGAGAACAACACAAAACTTGAACCAGCCATCAAACACACTGCTATTAATATACCCAAATTCTTAGTCATAGAGACTCTAAATATTCACTGTAATGTGGCCGAGGGTATGATCACCAAATCAAATGGCATAGGCACTCACAAACAAACTGGCATCATTGCAACATTCAAACCTAATTCTGAATTTATGGAGCCAATCATCTACAATCCATCACCAACATTATATTTTTCTGTGTGTCATAACAGAATAGATTACATTGAGTTGATGGTCACTAATGAAAAAGAAGAATTAGTTGATTTTGCTGGAGCCACAACAACTGCAATCATAGAGATTAATATTTAAATAAAAATACATACAAAAAAAATGGAAAATATTGAGAGTTATGAGCTACAATCATTCCCCCCAAACAGGACGACAATTGCAAATTTAAATCAACCCAACACAGAGATTGAGGTTGATCTTGATGTAGGGGATGGCTTTATACACCCCCCTCAGAGCAGATCTATACATGAAATTTGATGTTGTAAAGCTCGATGGTACAGATTATCCGGCAAATTCAAATATAAAATTGGTGGACAATTTTGTGCCACATCTGTTCTCTGAAATTGAGATCAGAAAACATGGTGTTGTTATAAACAGAGTGGATTATCCCGGCATTACCTCCACAGCTTTGGCCACACTAAAATTATCCAAAACCAAGGCTTCTTACTACAAAATAGGTGGATTTGAGGCTGGTGATAAAATAATATCTAAAAGCCACACAGTGCTGTTCCCTATCCGCCTGTTGCCAGGATTCTTCTCAGATTACAAAGATATTATGTGGAAGGGTGGTTTAAGAATTACATTTAGAAGAGCTGCCAATGATAATAATGCTTTGATGAGGTACAGTGCATTAAACTCTACAGGGGAAGCTCTGCCTAATACCCTACCTGATGAAGGCAAATGCATTATTCAGACTATGGAGCTAAGAATCCCTGTTGTTGAATATGAGGCCAGTTATGCTCTTAAATACAAAGCTGATATAATAAAAAATCCACAGATTCCTTTACAATTTTATACATATCAATGTGTACAGAAGCCCGCAACTGGTACCTATTATGAGTTTGATGCTACAAATTCATTCTCCAGTATACAATATGACATGCCAGATTTTGTGGTGGTACTGTTTCAGACTGGAAGACACAACAATCTTGTGAATTTGATAGCTGCAACATCAAGAACATTTATCTTAAAAATGGCAGAAATGAGGTATTTCCTAGAGAAAATTATAATTTAGACATTTCCAAGGATGATTTTCTTAAATTATATGAAGCATTTACAGCATACAAAAGGGTCACTACAGGCAATACTGACATGTATTACACACCAGATGAATTCAAAGCACAGAGACCCATGTTTGTCATCAACACTTCAAAAAGGAAACAAGTTGTGGTTAATGACAGGACAAACATTAAAATTATCTGTGAATTCCACGATACACTCCCTGATGACACTATATGTAGTGTTATTCTCATAGGTGAAAAATCATATGTTTATGATGTAAGAAATGAGAGAGTCACTCTAGAGAGCAATTCTAGAAGATTTCTGCACAAAACATTGTCTTAGTACTAGATATGCAAGTTGGGCCTGGTGTCCAATTGAACTTAAACCAGATGTGGACCGGAAGTAAATATATATATGTGTGGGTAGGTATGTGTGTGTGTGTGTGTGTGTGTGAGTAGGGCAGTGTCCCGGGTTCTGAAACCGAAAATGGGGCTCGGTGGGGCTCGCAGTGATGCCAACTCGGGCGAGGCGTAGCCTTTTACGGTGTATGTTAACCTCACCAGCGTTGCCAACTCGGACGAGGCGTAGCCTTTTACGGTGTATGTTAACCTCACCAGTGTTGCCAACTCGTCGTAGCTTTTCACGGTGTATAATTTTTTAGCTTTTTTTGTGTGTGAGTGTACGTGTTCGGGCGAGGCGTAGCCTTTTATGGTGTATGTTAACCTCACCACTGTTTCCAACTCGTCGTAGCCTTTCACGGTGTATGTTAACCTCACCAGCGTTGCCAACTCGGGCGAGGCGTAGCCTTTTACGGTGTATGTTAACCTCACCACTGTTTCCAACTCGTCGTAGTTTTTCACGGTGTATGTTAACCTCACCAGCGTTGCCAACTCGGGCGAGGCGTAGCTTTTTACGGTGTATGTTAACCTCACCAGTGTTGCCAACTCACCCCACGAAAATTTCACCAACTGATATTTTGAAGCCTTTCATGGTGTATGTTAACCTCACCAGTGTTGCCAACCTCTTACTCGAAAAAATCACCAAGGGTTTTTTTTGGTCTAACCTAACCTAAAGCAAGGAGCTGGCAACACTGCTTGAGGTCTGCCTTGCAGCGTTGCCAACATCTTACTCGAAAAAAGTCACCAAGGTTTTTATTGGTCTAACCTAACCTAAAGCAAGGAGCTGGCAATACTGCTTAAGACTTATCTTACAGTGCATAAAACAATTTGCCAACGTACTGGAATTTTTGCTATAGCTTTTTACAAAAAAAAGAGAGAGAGGGAAAAGTTAAACAACCGACAATGCTGCCAACACCTACCTACAGCTTTTTTTTACTTGGCAAGGATTTAGTCAATTTATACACTGGCGCAACATGCACACACTGGGCAAGGAGAGCCGGCAACAAATATATACTGCCGTAAAAGAGAGAGAGGGATGGATGGCAACACAGTATGTGCGTGCGTGTGTGTGTATAATATGTAGCATTATTAACTAGAGTGTGTTGGCAACCCACCTACAACTAAAAAAATAGAGATACCAATATTGCTGTAAGATGAAGAGAGAGAGACTAAGCTGGTAACAGTGGTGAGCGAATACGTATTATTTCCAAGTTCTGGGTGCCAATGTATATCGCGACTTTTGCAAACCTCTCTCGCGGGAACGATGTGCTGCACATGCATACGCGCGTGCGCGCACCTGTATTGTGAGGCAAACAAACAAATAATAATTGTTGTTTTTTAGGATGCCTGGCCCCTAACCCCGCCAGGGTGCGTGGTGCCCAACCCAAAAAGGTTCTAACGGCTGCGGTTGTAGATTACCGCACCTCTGTAGGGTTTCACGTGTTTTTTTTTTTTCCCAAACTTCCATGAAACCCTACAGAGGACCTCCGTAATGCATGCAACGTGTACTAACGACTCTAGTGTTATTTGATGTTGTAATATTTTGGATATAGAGTTTTATTGTGTGATAGATAAAAATAATTATGTTTATTATAATATTTTTTTGATGAAGATGGAGAATGTATGTGTGTGTTACAAATAAAGTTGCATGCTTATTTTTTTAGTGTGTTTGTATGTGTATGTGTTTTTGATGTTCGACAGCATCTGAAACGATAAAAAAAAATTTATTGTTAATTTTCTCATGTAAAAACAACAACAACAAAATTTTTGTGCAAAAATTTCTGATTGTCTCGTGCTATAGTGCAAAAACTGATGAGAAAAAAGATATTGTAACTGATAACTGATGAAATTGATATTGTAACTGATCTTGAATTAGTGAAATTTTTGTATTGTGCTATTGAAACTGATTGTGCTAGTACAAAAATTTCTTATTGTGCAAGAAAAAATGTTAAAAACTTGTTAAAACTGCTCTGTGACCCTCTCGTTCTTCACGTCGTGGACGAAGGACTTCTCGGCGACCAGGATCACACTGCATACGGTGTCCTCGGGCAAGGCTTCGTGGAACTCGCAGACGACCTTGATGTTGGTGCGATCGTTGACCACCACCTGCTTTCTCTTAGATGTGTTGATGACGAACATGGGTCTGCAGGTTTTGAATTCGCTGGGCGTGTAGTACATGTCCATGCTTCCCTCGGTCACGCGTTTAAAAGAGGTGTAAGCTTCGTAAAGTTTGGAGGTAATCGTTTTTGGTCATGTCGAGGTTGTAATTCTCGCGCGGGAACACTTCGTTGCGTCCATTTTTGAGATAAACGTTCTTGATCTTGCAGTCGTCGAACTTGCTGGAATCTTTTTCCTGGTTGTTATCGCGTCCGGTCTGAAGAAGCACTACGACGAAATCTGGCATGTCGAACTGTATGTTGTTGAACTGTGTCGTCACGTCGAATTCCATGTGATTTCCGACGCCATCTTCTGCACGCATTGGTAACCGTGAAAGTGAATCGGTACCTGCGGACTCTTCAAGATCTCCGCTTTGTACTTGAGGGCGTAGTTCGTCTCGTATTCCACGATCGGCATTCTCAATTCCATGCTCCGGATGACGCACTTGGCCGCTTCAGGTAATGTGTTGGCTATCGGCGTGCCGTCGGCGTTCAAGTTGGTGTATCGCATCAGTGCGTCGTTGTCGTTGGCCGCTCTTCGAAACGTGACACGCAATCCACCCTTCCACATGATCTCCTTGTAGTCCGAGAAGAAACCCGGCAGCAGACGCATGGGAAAAAGCACCGTGTGACTTCTAGTCGATATTTTGGTCCCCGCTTCAAATCCTCCCACCTGGTAGTATGCTGCGTCCGTTTTGGATAATTTCAATGTTCCCACTGCCGTCGACGTGATGCATGGATAGTCTATTCTGTCTATGACGGTGTTGTGTTTCCTCACCTCCACCTGTGAGAACAGGTGAGGCACGAAGTTGTCCACGAGTATCAAATTTGCATTGGGTGGAAACGCGTCTCCGCTTTCCTTCTTCACCACGTCGAATTGAAGGTAGAGGTCCGCTCTGTGAGGATGAACAAACCCGTCGCCTACGTCCACGTCGTATTCGATCTCCCTGTTTGCTTTGTTGAGATTGGCGAACGTGCGACGGTTGGGAGGGAAAGATTGCAATTCGTAACTTTCGATTTGCTCCATTTTCACTATGCGTGTTATTTATTATACGTTGATCTCCACGATGGCAGTGGTCGTTGCACCTGCGAAATCCACCACGTCTCCTTTTTCGTTTGTCACCACCAACTCTATGTCGTCTATGCGGTTGCGGCATACTGGAAAATAGATCGGCGAAGAGGGTGTGTAGATGATCGGTTCCATGAATTCGGAACTGGGTTTGAACGTGGCTATGATTCCCGTCTGCTTGTGACTTCCCAGCAACTCCCCGTCCGAAGATTTCGTGATCATGCCTTCTGCCACGTTGCAGTGAACGTTTAGAGTTTCTATGGCTAGAAATTTAGGAATGTTGGTTGCCGTGTGCTTGATGCCAGCTTCGAGTTTTGTGTTGTTCTCGAAACCTAAAAGTTCTCCCATGGTACCCAGGTCCACGGTCTCCGTCGCCGACACGATTTCCACTCTGTGCGTGACCGAATTTTGAGAAAGGTACGTACCTTTGGGTAACTGAGCTTGCAAAGTGGAAAGATTGTATTGGCCTGGCGTGACGACGATGTGTTCGCTTCCGACGCTAATTTTGTTGTTGTGCTGCGTGACGTTAGGTATGAGGTACATGCTGTAGAATGCACGCAGAGCTACGGATTTAGGATAGACGATGTCGTCGTGCAGCGTGAGTTTCAAGATTGAAGATTCGCTCGTGAGATGGAACACGCCCATCGTGTTTAAGATTCCACAATGCTTTCTGAAAATGTTCCACCAACGGGTTATTTATTTTAGACATGTATGCGAGAACGGAAAGGCATAGGTGGCCGCAGTTAACATCGGTGAAACCCTGGATGCGTTTGTCATTGTAGTAAAGGTTGGCAACACTGAGATACTTCACCAACCTGGCAGGCGGTGTGCCACCGAACGAATCGAAAACAAATGCATTGTTATCGTCAATTTTGAGGTAGCATATCCAATGTGTACCAGGATTTTTGTAACTGTCCAGGTTGACCACGCCATACTCTTTTTTCTTCACAGCAGAGGGTAGAGAATCGGACATGAAAACACCCCTAAAGTTTTTTATTCCCAACAGTTCGATCAGAGATTCAATATCGAAGTTGGACAGGGCTTCTTCTTTTTTTTATATTTCTTCAAAGCATCGAGGTTGCTTTTTTGTTTTTTGGTCATACCTTTCCCCTTCTTCTCCATAGCCAGGTTGTGACGTTTCTGTTCTTCCAATTCTGCCTTATTCTTCTTCGAGTCGATGACGGTTTTCGCGATGGCGGCGCTTCCGCCGGCCAAACTTCTAACGGCCCCCAATGCCGCAAGGATGGCCGGGATGCTGAATATGAAACCTCCGATTTTTTGCTGTTTCCGCGAACGCTGCAAACGTCTCAATTGAGGTGTGCTGAGAAGTAATTTCATTCCGTGTCCTTTCGTCAAGCAAGAACGTTTCTTCTCGCGTTGTTTCTTGGTGAGTAACCCATCGAGGGCACCTAGATTTTTCAGATTGGAGTATGGTATCTGGTACACGACACCTTTGGGCTTCATGTTGATGCTCTATATGTTATCTTCACGGTATGTTATTTATATATATGTTCTGAGATTTTTTTTGTTTTGTGTAATTTTTTTTCGGTATGTTATTTATATATAAATGTTTTGAGATTTTTTTTGTTTCGTGTAATTTTTTTTTCAAGGATATATTCCGCGCAGAGCCGTTACACAAATTCTACTACGTGCTTTGTTTTCTTACCAAGAAGTTCCTTTGTACCCTTGTACACGATTCGAGTTTTGTTCTCGATTAAAATAGCTAGCTTCTCGTCGGATAACATGTTAGCGTATCGATCTGGTAAAAATAGACTGTATTGTGCGTTGAGCAACAGACGCGCCTTGGGACCATACTGGGTAGAAACAATTGAACCGGAAGTTATCGTGTAAGGTTTGTCCACTTCCAATTCCTGAATTTTTACATATTCGACTGATGAATTTAGCATTTGTTTTAATGCTTGGGCGTCTAGTGATTGTTTACTCATTTTTATAAGATGGCAAACACAAATGGAGTTTTTTTTTACGTAGTGTTATTTATATACCGAAGAAATTTTTTTTCGCGGTTCGAGAAAATTTTTTATTTCTACACACCCCATCCAAATTTTTGTTTCGTGTTCATGGCGATGGTGGTGCCCAGTGCTGCAATTCTTTCTCCCAGCGAAGCGTCTCTGCTAACGAATCTTTCGAAAGCTGCGTGCTCTAACTTTCTGTCTGCTTCGTGACGTGCATCCAGATCGGTGCGAGTGGTGTTGTAGGCGATGTCGTGATCTTTGCATGCGGGAGTCCAACGGATTCACACCCTTGTCTCCTCTCTCCAATCTTTTCTCGAGTTTGGTACCCGGTCCGCAGTACTGGTAGCCAGGTAAATGCATCTCGAAAGGTAACTTGTTGATGATGTCGTTCACGAGTCCCTTTCCTTCGGCCACGTTCCAGAATCTCGGAGGCAGCGTGTTGATAATTTTGATGAGGTAACCTATGCCCTTGTCGTCGTTCACGATGAAGTTGGAAAGTTTGGCGCTGATCATGTCCACAATTCCTACCTTCTCGTTGTAGAAATTACGATTGCCTGCATTCTCCTCTCCTGCAATAACCAACAACCTGTCTATGAGCTTGCGCACGTCGTCCACCCACACAAACTCTTTGGGCAGGGTGTTGTAGAGTTTGACACCGCTGCCTGTTTTCACCTGGTTCCATATCGGCTTGATGAGATTCCTGTACTTCTCGCCGCTGCTGGATTTGACCCTATTCTGCGAGGCGTCGTTGTTCTGGTACAAGGCATCCGTCATGATCAAAATTTCCTTGTAACTCTGGTAATCTTCGTCGGTGTAATCTTTCGGCTGCTTTTTGGCAACGAGTTCCCACAGTCCCACCGTACCCGGATACCTGTTCCAACTATTCTTCTCGCCTAAATTAACTTTAATGTCGTTGCCTTCGAAGGTCACTTTCGATTTTCCAATCTTCCAAACCACACCGCCGCCTTCGTTGCTCTCCATGCTCGGATACAATCCGAACACTTCATCCTTGTCGAATTTCCCCGTGCTCAGGTAGTCTCGTGCCAAAGGTCCTAACTCGATCTTATCCAAAGACGACGACGTGCTACCTATGGCTCGACGTCGTGGCGGTACGTCCTTCAGTTCGAACGGCGTCGAAGGAATGCTCGAAATGGGCGTGGGTACGGTGTAACTTTTAGCTGCAAGTGGTACGAGTTCGTTGATCAAATTTTTATTTTGTTCCGTGACGCCTTTAATTTCTTTACCTAGATCGCTGATGGCGTCGATCACAGGTTGATCTTGACGTTTCTTCTCTTCGTAGAATCCGCGATTCTCGGATTTCCAACCTTTGAAGCGTTTCGCGAGGTAATCGCGAAGCTTGAGATTTTCGTCTTCGATTTTTCGTTTCGTAATAACGTTATTTATACACGCCGTTTCTCACAACGTTGCAACGTTTAGAAAGTCGTTGATTTTGTTTCTGTATTTTCCGTCGTTGGGTTTCCTCGTCATGTCGATCGTCGCGAATCCAAAATCGTCACTGTTCCAACAGTGGGAGCAGCAGCGTTCCGAAAATTGATTGTAGTTCATGTCTCCGCCTACGTAGTCATCGTACGCGTGCTTGAGGTTGGTGTGATCTTGATGAAACAAACATATGAAATTAGCGTTGTCGCGTACTAACTGTTTTGGAATTTTGGAAAACGTTTGAGCTAGGAAGAAGCAATCTATTCCTTTGTGACGACCTTGCGTGAAAAAATTGCGAATTTCATTTTGATTTTCCAGGATGACATCGTCGAACACAACGACTGAATTTTCACGACAATCGTCGAGTGGTTTTATTTCCGAAGAGAACGTTGCAATGTCCAGACCATCGTACAGTTTCATCAGTTGCTGGTATTTGGATTGCTCCAAACTTTTCGAGAACACGTACAGGTGCCTGTTCTTCCAATCTAACCAATTCGGTGCGAGGAGAAAATTGTCCACGAGCAGTGTTGTTTTCCCACACCCTGAAGGACCTACGATCAGACAGCGGATGCTGTCGGGAAGCAACTTGCCGTTCCTTTTTTTTCGATTTTCCGAATCAGGTAGACGTTTCACGACATTCCACGCACTCATAGAATCACTTCGTTCGCGTTGATCCAACTCTTTTCCGGAAGTCCCAGCCATTTGACAAACAGTTTGTCGCCTTTTCTACGCAATACTTTCTCGATGAGGTACGTGTCGGGATGTTTTGTTTTAGAGAGTTCCTCTTCGTAAAATCTTCCTTTCAAAATCTCGCCGCTACTATCTTTTATTATATACGTGTGACGGTTTCCGGGTAGAACTCGAACCACGGTAAAAAGTTCCGTGCTCCAGTTTCGTGTGAAACCCCTGTCAAACGTTCGCTTCAATTTACTGACCCTCACCTGGTCTCCAATTTTATATTTAGGTTTTTTTGTCGTGGGCGTGTACTTTGGACAGTAAACGTTGGAAATTAATCGCTGCTCGTCGGACTTGGTAACGTCAGCTGGCTTCATGCCTATCGTTCTGTGTACCGTATCATTATAGGTATCGACGAGTTCCGGCAGAATGTCGACCCATTTGTAATTTCCCCGAAGCGTGAATTGTTTCCACATGTGTGTTTTCAAGGTTCGATTAAATCTTTCCACGATGCTGGCTTTGATGTGACTGAAGGTCGAATAATGTCGAATGTCATGTTTTTGAATAAACTTTTGGAATACGGCATTGTAAAATTCTTTACCGTTGTCTGTTTGCAAAAACCGTGGTCGTCTGCCGCCGCTTTCGCGAAAAATTGTCTTGAATGCTTCCGTGACGCATGTTCCCGTTTTCGCCTTCAAAGGTAGAGCCCATGCGAATTTCGTAAATGTGTCTATGACTGTGAGGAGGTACTTGTTGCCCTTGTTCAATTTATGTACGTTTTTTAGATTGCCGCTGCTCATCTCCACGAGGTCACTTTGCCAGAGGTCATCGATGCCCTTGGTCACCATCGTCAAACGTTCGTAGTTGCGCCGTGCAGGTTTATGCAATTCTTGGACGATGGCTTGCCTGGACATTTTTTAGAGATTACGTTTGAAGAGAAGCACGAGCGTGATGGGATTCAAAGAGGGTGGCACCTCACCTGTGTTTTGAATGATCAGCTTATCGCCGGCACTCACGTCGAAAACGGTAAGATCTTCGTCTTCGTGTATTTCATATACGTTGCGCGTTTCGTTCCAACGTGCCAGAGGAATGTTTCCTGCTTTCTGAACACCACGATTCGATATCAAGGTCATGGTGGGAACGCTAGCTTTTCTGCCGTGAGACCAGTACGAAAATTCGTTTATCTGAATCGTGCCATCGAGGAGAAACTTGTAGTACGGATGATAAGGATGTAACATGTACAGTTTGTTACCTTCGACGAACGTGGAGATTCTCTGTTGATTGGGTACGCTGTTGATTTCGATGGCTTGCAGAGAATGCAGTTTAGCGAATTTAGTATCGACGCTAACGAGGTTGCTGTGAAGCTGTCCCAGTGTATTTTGTATGGGCAACAAATGCTCGACTATGGTATCCGTTACGGTAGAAAATGACGGTTTGATTTTCACTTCCACGTTCAACTGCTTGAAGTTTTCGTTGAGTTTTTGTAATTTGGCACCGAAAGAGGCCAGCGTCGATTCCTGCGTGGATTCCAGCACTCCAACTTGATCTCTGATGTTGACGACGATACTCTGAAGGTTCTCGACTTGATTCAATTTCGAACTTTTCTCGGTAAGATCGTTCACGATGCTTCGCATCTCGGTAAACTGCGTGTGAAGGTCGGCGACGGTCTGCGAAGTGGGCAGCGTTGACACCAGTGAAGCAAGTTCGTCTCGAATCTGTTCCACGTTCGCCGTTTCCGTTTCTAGTCGTTTCAGCATACGTGATATGCTCCTTTTCAAAGCGTGTAATTCTTTTGAGGTGGGGAGATTGGCCACCCTACTCTCGAGATCGCTCAATGAACTTTTGATGTCGCTCGAATCGGATAGTGCCGTCACGGCCGTTTTCAATTTTTCCAAATCTTCACTCGAAGGTACGCTCGTCCGTAACGATTCCAAGTCACCCTGTATGTTGTCCAGCACGTGATGAAAATGAGCAAGATTCGATTCGACGTTCAAATTTTCCAAATATTCGATCTTCTGCTGAACCGTGCTCAACGTGTCTTGTATGCTCGTCAACGCGCTCGCTTCAGCGTGAATATTTTTAATTTCTTCGTTGATCAACTCCAGAGATGCCTGAAGCGTAGCGATGGTGGTTTGAATGTGTTCGAAATCTTGATAAGCCTCCAATTGAATTTTTATGTTCGCGACGCTTTTGCCGATGACCTGCAGTTCGTCTGACGATGGTAGGTTCGTCATGGTATCTTCCAAAGTCTGTAACTTGGATTTAATTTCTTCCAACGTGCTGGCGAATTCTTCTTGTAATTTGGAAACGACGACGTGCAAGCGTTCTACATCAATATCTTTCACGACGGTTTGAAGTTCAGAGAAATTCTTTTCGATTGCCGAAGTTCGTTCTTCGATTTCGAGTTTCAATTTTTCCAAATCTTCATTTTTCGATTGAAATTGTTGTAATTTGGCCAAATCATTTTGAAGTTTATCCACGCTCAACTGTATATTTTGAACGTTGTCGTAAGAAGGTACGTCGACATAATTTTTTATGAGCGTTTTCAGTTCGGAATCGATTTTCAGAATGGGGTCGAGACATTGCGTTTGGAGCGTAGCGATCTCCGACTCTAAACTTTTGTTTAAGGTCTCCTGCAAAGCGATCAAATCGCTCCTCAACTTTTTAATTCGGACGTCCAACATGAGAATCTCTTCTGCGTGGTCTACACGCTTGGTGTTGCCGAAAATGTCGTTAGGCATTTTGGTTAACGGTTATTTATAATAGGATAGACGATTCGTAATTCTACGAAGAGAGGAATGAGTTTGTCGTAATCTCCTAGGAGTTCCACGTATAAACAATCTCCTGCGGAAACATCGTACGTAATGTGAGAAAGCATCTTGTCGTGCTTGATTCGAAAAATGTTCTTGCCGGTAGATATTTTGATTTCGCCTACGTTTTCCGGATTCACGGTGATTTGAAGTTTTCCATCGATCGGAATTTTGTAAAAATGTAAATTGTTGTTGAAGACGTAAAACATCTTGCCTACATCGTCATCCAATTTCGTCCAAATGCTGTTAAGGTGAACAATCAGTAGACCGTTGAGTTTAGTTAACATGGAAGGTAGAAATTCATGATCTGTCGTCGCGCGGTGTACAGTCTCCACGTTGGTTTGTTTTCGGAAACCAAAGAGATTCATAGGTATGCTGGTTATTTAAGAATACGGTCAAAGTTTTTTTTGTAATAACAGTCAGGGTTGTTTATTTTTGTTTTCTTTTTTTTTGTTTTGTTTTTATGAATCTTCTGTTGAAGATGGGCATATGTTGCAGGTTTTGCTTTCTGCTAAGCGATAGTGCCCCCACGGCAGTGTGTGGATTCCACATTGGAGGACGCACCTCTTGTCGTCGTTGGGATCCAGGGCAATCTTCCTCACTTTGTTGGTGGTCAACACATGGTCGACGCTCTGGATGCGCTGTTCTGCTCTTAGAACCGACGACCTGGTCTTGAGGCAATCCACGAAGTCCTCGAATGTGAGATGCTCCCGAACCACCTGTCTGCCGACACCCTTGGCCTTCTTGGTAACCCTACCCTCGGCCTTGATGGTATAGGCCTTGTCGCGAAGACCTGCAAACTCAAGAATCACGTCTCCGTCCTTCTCATCTTTGAGTTTGCCGGGCACCTTCTTGTTGCGGGCCAGGATACCGCTCTGGTTCGGTTGGGGATAGCCTGACGTGTCAAAGAGGTTAACCAAAGATGGAACTGTGGCTATATCCCCGTATGCGTCGGCTGTGTGAACGTGGTACACCAAGCTGTCCGTGTCCGTGTAGAGAAGCGAGATGTTGTGGCCGTAGTGTGGACGTAATATGTCGTAGTATGTCTCGAACATGTGGAGCTTGCTCAGATCCAGAACCGTGGCTCCAACGTAGATGGGCTTGGTGAGTTTCACCACACCTTGCCTCATGTGAATCAGAGCCAGCTGCTCGTTATAGATTGTTCGAGACTTGAACAATGGACTCGCGACAAGCTGACGACATCGCTCTTTCCTCGTCACCAATTTTATGTCCACGCGATTCCGCACATTCTCCATGGTCTTGCCAAACACCGCATTATTCATGAGCTTGAAGAAATCCTTATCAAGCTCGGACGTGGCTGCGGTGCGGTGTTCAGTGTTGACTTCAATATATGGACGCAACCATCGAGAATGCTCGAACTTGAGGATGTGGTGAACTGCGTGGACCGTGACTCCTTGCTGCATCAACCACCGGAGATTCTGGTAGTGAAGGACGTAATTCTTTTTGGGTTCGAAATCCTGACGAGCTTCTTCTGGTTGGAATCGGGTGGACACTTGAACTCGGGTGCAGGGGGAAGATCGCAGAACGAATCCTGCAGCTTCTCGGAGAACTCAAGGTCCACCTCGGCGAAGAACCCATGTTCCGAATCGTCAGTAGTTGTATTTACGGTACTATAAACCCGAGAAAGTATGAACCCCTCTCCAGCAGATTTGCTATACTTAAAACAAGCTTAACATGAGCATATGAGCTTTTTGTTCAAGTGTGGAATCTTGTCTAATCTAAGATTTTTGTGAAAATGCCCTCGGGAATTTCCTCAGAAAGTATGACCCTCTCAGATTGATTTGTTTATACTTACAAAAGGCACTTTTGTGAGATTGTTATCCATAAATTTGTTAAAAATATGCCCCTCTTGTGGCCACACTTAAAACTGGCCATCCACACACATACACACACACATACACACACACACACACATACATATTTATTTCTGGTTTAAGTTCAATTGGCCACCAGGCTCAATTTACATATCTAATATTAAAACAATGTAATTCTTCTAGAATTGCTCCGTGACAACAGACCCATCTATGTGCAAATGCCTGAACTCGGTGAATACTTGGGAACAAGTCCATTTTTTTCATTATGTCAACATTTTTAACTTCTTTTGCCAGTAATAGGGAAATGGTAGCAAGCATTAGACAAAGTACTTTGGAGCTGAATATTCCTTTTCTTAGACGTCGTATATTACTAAAATATTTTCAATTCACATATTTCTCATACCGCTGTATCTTGTTCTATTAGGCCTCTTCGAGAACATTGCCTATTAGGACTCTTCGAGAACATTGCCTATTAGTGAAATAATAGGACAAGCATATGGCGGTATGGGGATATGTGAATTGTTGGTTTCTTCAATTCACATAAAAGGATTGAATAGAAACTAGGATATTTTGCATTTGTTATATTCAATTTATTTGTTGTAATCTGTTCATATATAAAATCAAGCCCCGAGAAAATATAAGATCAATACTTGAACAATATGTGCGCATGACGGCCCCAAAGCGGTGGGATCGATACTTTCTGCACAGCGATCAGTTCATTTCGAGCCCAGCACCGGCGTGTCGATCAATATTTGGAGCAGCGATCCTTTACAAATTAGTTCCAGACAATTCCGCTCCCCTAAGCATGGAGGCGCTGCGGTCGGGATTGCATGTACGCTCAGCAGAAAAACGGGATACACTCAGAAGAAAGTACTTCGGCAAAAATGCTAGAGAATAGCTCATGTTTCTGAATATGCCCCTACAGTGTTTCTATTGGCTCTGTAAAACTATAAAAGCCAGGGTACAGTGCAGATTCTTCACCATTGCTGGATTGGCAGTGGAACCCACTGCTCCACCAAAGTATAGGAGACTTGAAGCATATAATTTGGCGGAATAATCCAAGTAAGGTCATATATACATATACATACAAAGCACAGTGCTGAACTCAACTGATCCAGCATAGAGTTTTGAATTTAAACCCCAAGAAATTGTATATAAATACCAAAGCCAAAACTATTAATACACGTACACACATACACACACACACAAAGCACAGTGCTGAACCCCAACTGATCCAGCATAAAGTTTTGAATTGAATCCCAAGAAATTGTATATAAATACCAAAGCCAAAAAATATTAAGTGTATACACGCATATATACATACACACACACAAAGTACAGTGCTGAACCCCAACTGATATTTTTATTCAGTATAAAGTTTTGAATTGAAACCCAGGAAATTGTATATAATAAACAACAGCAAAAATGCCGAATCAAAAATATTGTAATCAATGCAATAAAAATATATCCAGCCCCAATTGGGCCAAGCATCAAAAAATTTGTAATCCAGACAAATACAAAACTCCCACAAAAATTTGCCCCAAATGCAATAGAAAATACAACATGGAATATTTCACATATAAACATAAAGATACTTGCTCTGCATTGCCCTCTCAACCATCTACATCTGGTCTGAAAAGAAGGCACGAAGCACCTGTTAATGCCAGAGCAGCAAAACAGCCACGCCATGAACCTACCCGTAGCAGTTTTAATGCCCAACTTAAGGATTACCAGTTTGTATCAGAGCTAAGATGCGGCATTGAGAATTTCTTGAACAGTATAAATTCTGATCTGCAGGCAATTCTTAATGCACAAAATGGCTCTTATAAGCTATCCCTCAAATTGTTTGTACAATATAAGAAACCAAATGGCACAAAATTTACACAGCCCCACATAACAGAAACTGTACCGGTATATTCAAATGCAAATTCAGACAAAATAATAAGCAGGTTGATTGATCAATTAAATATCAAACACTCTGAATTTGCGGCAAAAGAGTCCGGATGGAGCCTATGCGGTTCATCACACAAGTTATATGTTAATATTTCTGAATTCACTCCATTACAAGGATCCACTTATCTGCCTTTACCTGCCAATATTAAAAACAGAAGAGCCGTGGTTAATATAGAAAATACCGACCAGAAATGTTTTCTGTGGTGTATATTAGCTGCTTTGTTTCTAGTTTCAAGGCATCCTGAGAGAATAAGTTATTACAAACAGCATGAACATATTTTTGACGATGCAATGAAGGGTTTAGAATATCCAATGTCAGTTCAGAATATTGATAAATTTGAAAAAAGGGCCAGGCACATCAATGGCAAACAATTATCTATTAATGTTTTTATTTGTTCTACTGGACGTGGCAATTCTTTGATAGAACCTCTCAGAATCAGTACACTTGATGATGAATCTGCAATTCCGATTGATCTGCTCTTAATTGAAGGGGATGGCACATATCATTACACTCTGATACACAGTCTTGAAGCTTTAGTCAGAAAACAACTAGACAAAACTCATACAATATTCAAGTTGTGCAGAAGATGTTTGACTGTATTTGATGGTCAAAAAATGGTGAAGGGGGTTCGGGAAGAGAATGCAGAAATTGCAAAAAACAAGTTAAAAGAGCATCTGAAATACTGTGGCAACCATAAACCTGTTCATATGGTGATGCCCAATCCAGGTGAAAATTGCAAATTCAAAAAGTATGAAGCCCTGTTGGAACACCCAGTATATATTGTCTGTGATTTCGAATCGAACCTCAAACCTATTGCATTCTGTAGCCCAGATCCAGAAGAATCATCAAGTACACCATACCAGCAACATGAACCATCCAGCTTTTGTTATGTGGTTATACGGGACGGTGTTGTTATTAAAATAGATTCATACATGGGAGAAGATGCCATCAAAGAATTTGCACATAGAATGGAAAATATGTGTCGTGACATAGCATCTAACATCTTATTAAAATCAAAGCCTATGTTGCCTTTAACAGAGGAACAGATTGAGGATTTCAACAATGCAGAAAAATGCCCACTATGTGATTGTGAATTTTCAGATACAAATATCAAGGTGAAACACCATTCTCATACAGATGGTAAATTCTTAATGGCCCTGTGTAATAGCTGTAATATTAAGATCAAGAGACCAAGATTTATCCCCATATTTTGCCATGGAGCATCCAATTATGATTTCCATCATCTGATCAAGTACGAGGGGTTTGAGAAGCAGAATTTAAATATTTTAGCTGAAAATGATGAAAAATATATATCTATTAGCAAGATAATTAAAGTTGATGGTGTTCCTATTCAATTAAGATTTCTTGATTCTTACAGATTTTTACCTGCTAGCCTGGATACACTGGCCTCTCAATTATCTGATGATGACTTGAAAATCACACGTGCATTGTTTCCAAATCAGGACCTGAAATTAATTAGGCGGAAGGGTGTATATCCATATGACTATGTCACAGATTCTTCTAAATTTGATGAGTGTTCCCTGCCACCACAAGAAGCATTTTACAGCAAAATCAGAGGATCTGGAATCAGTGATGAAGATTATCACCATGCCCAGTTGATGTGGGACAATTTAAATTGCCAGACATTTGGTGATTATCACATGGCTTATTTGAAACTTGATGTTACCCTCTTAGCTGATATAATACAGATATTCAGAAAATCTTCTATGCAAAATTATGGACTGGACCCAGTGTATTTTTACAGTGCCCCGGGCCTAGCATGGGCTGCAATGTTTTTCAACACCAAAAAGCCATTGGATCTGATCCACGATCAAGAAAAGTATCTGTTTATGGAGGAATGTATAAGAGGGGGGATGGTGCAATGTTCCCAGAGATATGCCAGAGCAAATAACAAATACATGCCTGATTATGATCCAACACGGCCATCAAATTATATACTGTATGGAGATGCAAACAACCTCTATGGTCACGCTATGATGGATAAATTGCCATATGCAGAGCTTGAGTGGGTCGAAGATTTCAATATTGAAGATCTTAAGGATTTTGATGACAGTGAGTATGGCCTCTTCTTAGAGACTGATCTGACAATTCCTGATCATTTACACAACAAATTTTCTGATCTGCCCCCAATTCCCGAGGTTCAGTGCTCACCTGGCTCTAAACAGAAGAAGCTCATGACGACACTGGAGCCGAAACAGGGTTATGTCATATATTATAAAAACCTCCAATTCCTGATGAAACATGGTGTTCAAGTAACCAAAATTGGCAAAGTTTTGAGGTTCAGGCACTCAAGATGGTTGAAACCATACATTGATACAAATACGGAGCTTCGAACATCTGCAAAGAGCGAATTTGATAAGGGCTTGTTTAAATTGATGGTGAATTCAGTGTATGGCAAAACAATTGAAAATGTCAGAAAACATACCGATGTTAAAATAATTACTGACCCCAGCCGGAGCAAAAAATTGGTTGCAAAGCCCAACTTCAATTACAGAAGAATTTATGATGAGTACATGGCACTTTTCAACATGATGAAAACAAAGATCAAGTTTGATAAACCTATTTATGTAGGGGCTGTGATATTGGAATTGTCCAAATTACATATGTTAATATTGTATTATGATGTGCTGAAACCTTTTTATGGTGATCGTGTAAAATTATTGTACATGGACACGGATAGTTTTATTCTTGAAATTCAAACAGAAGATGTTTATCAAGATATGTCACAGCCTGAATTGTTTCAATATTTTGATACCAGTGAACATACAAAGATTCAACAACACCACAACAAAAAGGTGCCTGGCAAGTTAAAAGATGAGACACTTGGTGATGTTATTGTGGAATTTGCTGGGTTAAGAGCCAAGATGTACAGTTTTGAAACATGTAGTGGTGCTGTTGCCAAAAAGGCCAAGGGCATTGGCAGAGTAACTGTTGAAAAAGAGCTTGTATTTGAAGATTACAAAAATTGCATCAAATCACAGAGTTCAATCAGAACATCAGAAAATAGAATTCAGAGTGAGGATCACTTGTTGACTTCAAATGTTGTAAGAAAAGTGGCCCTGGACCCACATGATGATAAGAGATGCATTTTGTCATGTGGCACACATACTTTACCTTGGGGGCATTGTGATTTGAAAAATGGAAATCAATGCCCAATTCCAGAGCATGATTTGAAATAAATAAACATGCCTATGAACTTATTTGGGTTCAAAAAACAGGCTATTATGGACCTGCCGACACCACAACCCTCTCCTGATTTACAATCTGTAATGTCTAAACTAAGTGCTTTGTTAATTATTCATCTGAACAGCATACTTACAGATAATGATGAAGAAACAGGCAAAACATTGTACATATTTAACAATAATTTAAATCATTACCAATTACCTGTAGGTGGTCAATTGCAATTTATTACAACCCCTGAGGGTGATGTCAAGATTTCAGTAGGGAGAAATATTTATAGAATCAAGCACTCAAACATGATTTCTGGCACTGTTTATACTGTTTCTGCTGGTGACTGCTTATATATTGAGGTCCCGGGATCATATGACAAGCTTATACCCTTTTTTATAGAATTAAGAATCAGATACTCTATAATAAATAACCAGTAAAAACAAAAATGCCTAATGATATATTTGGCCACACAAGACATGAAGATCACAGTGATGAGATTCTGATGCTTGATGTCAGAGTCAAGAAATTAAGAAGTGATTTACAAGCTTTACAGACCACACTCAATGCCAGTCTTCAACTAGAAATTACAAATTTACAATCACAATGCATGGACCCTCTTCTTAAAATTGATTCTGAACTCAAATTGTTGCTTCAGAAATATACTGACCTTGCAACATTGGATAATTTTCAAAGTTTGGAAGAAGCTGTAGCAGCTCTTCAAGCAAAATTTAAGACCCAGGCCACCAACTCTGAGCAATTGAAACAGCAATTGGAAGAACAAATAAATAATGTCCAGACACAACTCCAAACAATTGTCAAAAGCATAAAATCACAGGAAGATTTTGATCTAGTAATTTCCACTCTAAAGGAACAGATTCAGTCACTCGAGATACCTAATCTGGACCCTCTGAACAATGCCATAGCCGAGGTTAAAGAAAAAATTGAGACACTTGAAAATTTTATGAACAATTTGCCATCTTCTGATGCTTTGAATGCAATAACTCGGAGTGTTGCCAACATCAAGCTGCAACTTGAAACATATGAAGATTTTGGAAAAATTCAAAGTTCCATAACCCATCTTGAAGGTACAATAGCAGCAGTGCAAAATGATTTGGCAAATGTACTAGAATCTCGCCTGCCTGGGATTGTAGATACCCTTGTCAGTGTCCAGCAACAGATCACAAAGCTTGAAAACCTCAACACTGAATCTGAACTATCTCATTTTCATCACTTGATAGATGATATCCAAACAAAACTTGAAATTTTACAACGATCAACACCCTCTCAGGCAGATATAGCCCTGCTCCAAAATGCTATGCAAAATGTGGCTGATGCATCTGAATTAAACAATGTAAAATTGGCACTTGAATTTTTGCAAAATACAGTATCAAATCTTCCCACATCGCAGGAACTTAAAAATATTAAGAGAGCTGTGAATCGCATATTGAAATCAGAAGATATCAAGAATATCCAAGCAGAGATCAAACAACTCACTCAGACAGTGACCACTCTACCAACCAATCAACATATTAATGAACTGCATGCCCTGTTTGAGGATATCAGAAGACAGGTCCATGATCTTACTGCTCAAAATTCAAAATTGGCAGTTGTTGAAAATTTGCAACAAATTGTAGCTAATATCAAGCAACAGCTAGGGACCATGGAATCCAATCAAGCAAATGCTCTGTCTGTTTTTGCCACCCAGCTACAAGAAATTGTGCAGCAATACAAGAAACTTGTTGTGGACGTAAAGATCAAGCCAGGCCATGATGATGTTGTTAGGACCATCAATGAGCACCTTGAATCTGTAACAAGCAGATTGCTTACAGCAGAAAAGGAAATAACAGGCATAATCGAGAATCCAAAACATACAGTAATTCTTGAATTGTACAGCATCCCCAACAAAGAATATGATTCACCATTTACACCAGGAGGCAAAATATATATGCTGTCCCCTGCACAATTTTATTACCAGTTTTTTGTTGGGGGCACACTGAGACCAATCAAGATCAAATATTGGCATCAACCACAGGCACACCACTACCCCACCTTATCAATAACAAATGCTGACAACAAACCAAAAATCACCAGTGTAGAGTTAGAGGATTTTACAGACCCCAATACATTAGAAACAGCCTATACTGAAGATGATGGATCTCTGGAATTTAAAATACAAATAGGGGACAAATTATATTTAGAAAATCCTGCAGTATCAGCTGCTGAACACCCTATAGTTGCAATATTCTTGTTTACATATCATGTCTAGACAAATTATTGTTGATGAATTACACAGACAGGCCAGACATAATTATAAGAGACTCCCAGTAGTCACAAAGGGCATAGATGATTTATGGCAGAGCGACTTGATTGAAATGGCAACTGGACAGTTGAAAAACTTAGACAAAATCAACAAGGGCTACAAGTATCTACTCACTGTAATAGACACATTTTCAAAATTTGCCTGGGCTGTGCCACTCAAATCCAAGACTGGAACATGTGTTACAGAAGCCCTCAGGACAATCATCAATCATTCAGGAAGATCCCCGCGCTATTTGCAAACAGATAATGGCAAAGAATTTTATAATTCAGTGTTTCAACAATTTATTAAAAGCCAGGCAATAAAACATTATTCGAGTTACAGTGATCTCAAAGCCTCAATTGTAGAGAGATTCAACAGAACCTTAAAAAATCTTATGTATAAACAATTTACACTTCAAGGTAATTATAAATGGATTAATATTCTTCCAGAACTTCTACATAAATATAACAACTCGGTCCATTCCACAATCAACATGAAACCCTCTGAAGTAGCTTCATCTGATGAGCAAAAATTGATCAGGACTGTTTATTATCCTAGATACCAGCCAACAACAAGAAGGGCCAGATACAGGGTGGGTGACCAAGTAAGAATCAGCAAATATAAGCACTTATTCAAGAGAGGCTTTACGAGAAACTGGAGCACCGAATTATTTACAGTGGTTCAAGTTAAACCTGGGACCCTTAACACATATATAATAAAAGATCACAGAGGAGAAATTCTCAAAGGCAGGTTCTATGAACAAGAGCTCAGCAAAACTAAACAGCCTGACACATATCTCATAGAAAAAATCATCCGCAGAAAAGGCAACAAGTTATTTGTCAAATGGCTGGGTCATCCGGAAAACAGCTGGATCGATGCAGACAAAGTGATAATATGAGCACCTGGGATGTTATAAAAAGGCTGCCAGAACCTGAACAACAGAATAAGATAAATGGAGTGCTGCTGCCTGATAATATTAGATGTCTTATTGTTGGGCCATCTGCTTGTGGTAAAACTACTCTAATGGTTGATAATTTTTTATTGGCACCCAACTGGTTAGACTGGAAAAACAGGCACTTGTATGTCTTCTCTAAGAGCTTGGAACAATTAAAATATCAGCAGCTGATGAAGCTATATGATGGATTGGATATTGCCACTTTTGAACCAGATGTTAAGCCATTAGATGAATGTCTCGATAATTCTGTTGTTGTGTTTGATGACATTATACTAGATAATCAAAACAAGGTTAGAAATTTCTTTACACAGGGCCGACACAAAAACATTGATTGCTTCTACCTGGCACAGACTTTTTCTAAAATACCGAAGCAACTGATCCGAGACAACAGCAATTTTATATGTGTGTTTCATCAAGACCATACCAACCTCAAACACATACATGATGAATATGTAGGTGGGGACTTGAGCTACAATGATTTTTCCAAATTTTGCAGCAGGTGCTGGAGCCAGGACAGTTATGGGTTTGTCACTATTGATATGACAAGAAAACCCAATAGTGGCAAATACAGAAATAAAATCAACGATTTTCTAGACGTTGAGACATAAATAAACAACCATGAAACGACCAGTCATTGATGATCTTAAGTTAAGAGATTATCTTGTAAAAAGATTTAAGGGATGGAAATCAGAGAACCGGGGAATTTATGAAAAACACAAACAAACAGAACAGCCTGTCATTGATGCTATTAATAATTTAGGTAAGAATATCAAAACTGTTACAGAGCAAAATCAAGATTTGATCACGGAGCTTGTACCTGTAGCTGCAAGGAACATATTAGATTATCCATTCACCCCACTTTCCAGTATTCATACACCTAGTCCTGTTGCTCCTAGAAGAATTGAAGCTACTCAGGATCCTATTGAATTGGGTCTTCTTGCTCAAAAATATTTAACCACACCTAAAGACAACAAAGATGAGGTGTTTGGCTTATATGCCGACACAGAGCTTGATGGCAGTATCATACACAGAATTGGTAATTTCAGAGTAACTTTTATGGGAGATGATCTGATTGTTTATTCAGAATCTCGTCTCGGAGAAAAAGGTGGTTTTGTTAAGTACCCCGGAACACCTGGATTGTGGGAACTGATGACTAGGAAAAGGCCTGGCAGCTATACAGATCAAGATTATGAGCATTACAAAGAAATATTAATAAAATCAGATGCTCTATACCAGAACAATGATCCCACACAAAAAAGAGTCAAGTCGAGCAGTGGAGCAAAATACAACAACTTAATCAAACCCATATGGTCACAGATCAAGACTGGCAGTGGAATCAAACAATACAACACCCTGCCTAAAGAATTTGTCTGGGTTGATGATGTCAGGAAACTTGTAGATAGGTTGCTGGTGATAGCTGGGGAGGAAAATGCTGGCAACCACAATTTTTACAATGAAAAGGTTGGAATTATGGACATGATAAGCACCAAATTGTCTAATTTTATAGTGAATGACCCTAAGGGGATTGGATATCTTATAAAAATTATTAATACTCTACCACCTAAATTTTGGAATATTTCTGAGGGTCGGGGGTTGGTTAATGACATTATAAACAAGCTGCCATTTGAACTACATATTCCAGGCTATCAGTATTGTGGTCCCGGTACAAAATTGGACCATAGATTAAACAGAGGGGATCCTGGTGTTAATCCCCTAGATGCTGCTTGTAGAGACCATGACATAGCATACAACACACATACCGACCTTGACAAGAGACATGTTGCAGACAAGAAATTAGAAGAGGCTGCATTTGGTAGATTTGTAAGCAAAGATGCTTCTTTGAGTGAGAAAATAGCAGCATTGGGAACCACCATAGCTATGAGCACCAAACAAAAACTGGGGTGGGGGCTGTGAATATGTATATAATAAACCTACGATGAAGGCCAAGGGTGTTATGTATCAAATACCTTATGCAGGTCTCAAATCTCTTAAAACTATTGACAGTCTTTTGACCAAAAAGCAGCGCAAGAAAAAAAGCTCTTGTCTTGCAAAGGGCCATGGTATGAAATTGTTGCTTAGTACCCCCCAATTAAAAAAATTACAGCAATCAAGGAAAAAATCACATGTGGGGGGTTTCATATTTACTATCCCGGCCATCTTAGCAGCTCTCGGGGCTGTTGGGAGCTTGGCGGGGGGTTCAGCTGCCATAGCAAAAACGGTAATAGATGCCAAGAAAAATAGGGCAGAATTAGATGAGCAGAGGCGCCACAACCTGGCAATGGAGAAAAAAGGCAAGGGTGTTAAAAGAGCCATGAATAAGTTTAAAAAAAACAAGAAGCACTTACAAACCAAGATATTGAAGCTTTAATCAAGCCATTGGGCATCAAACATTTTAGAGGTGTGTACATGTCTGATTCTTTACCGGAACAACCACTCAACAAAGAGTGTGGCATTGTTAATTTGGATGAGTACAAAAATCAGGGCACTCACTGGATCTGTTATCTTAAATATTTAAAAAATGAGGCATTTGTGTTTGATTCATTTGGAGGTGTTCCACCTGAAAATTTAATAAAATATCTAAAATCAGCTAATCTTTATTACAATAATGCCCGTGTTCAAAACTTCAAAGATGTTAATTGCGGACATTTGTGTTTATCTGTTCTCAGATACATGTCTCAAATAAATAAACCATCAATTGAAAATTTTCAAAAAGCCTTGTGGTATCTGAAACATCATGGGGGTATTCCATCTCACCAGCCAAAATTCAATATTGAAACTCAAATTGCATGATGACATAGTGTATCCCAAAACAATAGCTCTCAGAGCATTTTACGGCATGTACCTGATCCCTAATATTACACACCACAACAATACAATTGCAGTAGGGGATCAAAAAATTGTCATCACTCCAGGGCAATATAATCTATCCACTCTAAATGCACAATTACCCAGAGGTGTAGTATTAAGTCAAAATTCTGTCACTCACAGAGTAGAGATTGTATCTGCTACGGAGACAGTACATCTGGGTACTATAGGAGAGCTGTTAGGCTTTGAGAACAACACAAAACTTGAAGCAAGCATCAAACACACTGCTATGAATATACCTAAATTCTTAGCCATAGAGACTCTGAATATTCACTGTAATGTAGCTGAGGGTATGATCACCAAATCAAATGGCATAGGCACTCACAAACAAACCGGCATCATTGCAACATTCAAACCTAATTCCGAATTCATGGAGCCAATCATCTACAATCCATCCCCAACATTATATTTTCCTGTGTGCCATAATAGAATAGATTATATTGAATTGATGGTCACTAATGAAAAAGAAGAATTAGTTGATTTTGCTGGAGCCACAACAACTGCTATCATAGAGATTAATATTTAAATAAAAATACATACAATGGAAAATATTGAGAGTTATGAACTACAATCATTCCCTCCAAACAGGAGGACATTTGCAAATTTAAATCAACCCAACACAGAGATTGAGGTTGATCTTGATGTAGGGGATGGATTTATACACCCCCACAGAGCAGATCTATACATCAAATTTGATGTTGTAAAGCTCGATGGTACAGATTATCCGGCAAATTCAAATATAAGATTGGTAGACAATTTTGTGCCGCATCTATTCTCTGAAATTGAGATCAGAAAGCATGGCGTTGTTATAAACAGAGTGGATTATCCCGGCATTACCTCCACGGCTTTGGCCACATTAAAATTATCCAAAACCGAGGCTTCTTACTACAAAATAGGAGGATTCGAGGCTGGTGATAAGATATTATCTAAGAACCACACAGTGCTGTTCCCTATGCGCTTATTGCCAGGATTCTTCTCGGATTACAAAGATATTATGTGGAAGGGTGGGTTAAGAATCACATTTAGAAGAGCTGCAAATGATAACAATGCTTTGATGAGGTACAGTGCAATAAACCCTGCAGGGGAAGCTCTGCCCAATACCCTACCAGATGCAGGCAAATGCATTATTCAGACTATGGAGTTAAGAATCCCGGTTGTTGAATATGAAGCCAGTTATGCTCTTAAATACAAAGCAGATATAGTAAAAAATCCACAGGTTCCTCTGCAATTTTATACATATCAATGTGTACAGAAGCCCGCATCTGGTTCATATTATGAGTTTGATGCTACAAATTCATTCTCCAGCATACAATTTGACATGCCTGATTTTGTAGTGGTATTGTTTCAGACTGGAAGACACAATAATCAGGAAAAAAATTCAAGCAAATTTGATAACTGCAACATCAAGAACATATATCTTAAAAATGGCAGAAATGAGGTATTTCCTAGAGAAAATTACAATTTAGACATGTCCAAGAATGATTTCCTCAAATTATATGAGGCTTTTTCGGCTTTCAAGAGAGTCACTACAGGCAATACTGACATGTACTACACACCTGATGAATTCAAAGCACAGAGACCCATGTTTGTAATCAACACTTCAAAAAGAAAACAAGTTGTAGTGAACGACAGGACAAACATTAAAATTATCTGTGAATTCCACGAGGCATTACCCGATGACACCATTTGTAGTGTCATTCTCATAGGTGAAAAATCATATGTTTATGATGTAAGAAATGAGAGAGTCACGGAGCAATTCTAGAAGAATTACATTGTTTTAATATTAGATATGTAAATTGAACCTGGTATCCAAGAACTTAAACCAGAAATAAATATGTATGTGTGTGTGTGTGTGTATGTGTGTGTGTATGTGTGTGGATGGCCAGTTTTAAGTGTGGCCACAAGAGGGGCATATTTTTAACAAATTTATGGATAACAATCTCACAAAAGTGCCTTTTGTAAGTATAAACAAATCAATCTGAGAGGGTCATACTTTCTGAGGAAATTCCCGAGGGCATTTTCACAAAAATCTTAGATTAGACAAGATTCCACACTTGAACAAAAAGCTCATATGTTCATGTTAAGCTTGTTTTAAGTATAGCAAATCTGCTGGAGAGGGGTTCATACTTTCTCGGGTTTATAGTACCGTAAATACAACTACTATCGTCGAAACCTTCAACGTCGAAGTTGGAAGGGTCAGCCCACTCGAACCCTCTAAAGGGGAGTGGCTGCATCATGGAGTGCCCGTACAAGTTATTCACGTCCGTGTGCATGATGTAGCTCGACGGTTGGGTGGAGTCGTAGCCAGTAGCCATGTGACGGTTGTTGGCGCACGCGTGCCGTTGCGACACCTGGACCATGCCACCCCGCACGGCACGTTCCACAAACAGCATCATGTCTACGTCCGAAAGAAGCTCCAGCTTAATTTTCGTCACCAGAAACATGGCTGACCACGCCAGTCCGGGGAGACTATAGAAGTAGGCGGGATCCAGGTGGTAGATCTTCATTGCGGTCGCCCGGAACGTCTGGAACACGTCGGCGAGAAGCGTCACATCAAGTCTGAGGTAGGCGTCGTGGTAGTCTCCGAGAGTTCGACAACCTAGCTCGCGCCACATGGACTGGGCGTGATGATATTCTTCGTCGGTGATGTTCGAGCCCCGTAGCTGACTGTAGAACTTCGCCTGGGGAGGTAGCGACGTCTCCGCAAACTTGGTAGAGTCGGTGACGTATTCGTAGGGGTAGACCCCCTTACGCCTGAAGAGACCGGCGTCCAAGTTTGGAAAATTTGCAGAGGTAATAAGCATTTGTTCGTTGCTCAGCTTCCCTGCAAGAGCATCGAGGCTGGCCGGGAGGAACCTCAGGGAGTCGAGGAAGCGAAGCTCGATGCTCCTGCTTTTTGAGTTGGGGATCGGCACCCACTTGCTGACGCTAATATAACGCTCCTCGTTTTGTGCCAGGACATTGATTCTTGCATTGTCGTATCCAAGATGTTTGATCAGGTGGTGAAAGTCGTACCCCGAGCCATTGTGAAAAAACACAGGGATGAAGCGCGGGTCTCGGGCCAAGCGGTTGCAGTCGTTGCACCAAGGACCAACGTACCTACCGTTAAAGTGATCGTGGTGATGGACTTTACGGTTGTTGATGCTAAACTCACAGGTGCACACAGGACAGGTAGTAGCCTCCTCGTGTCTATGTTGATCGTCGGGGGACAGTGGGAGCATAGACTTGGGGGTCAACAGAAACTTCCCTATCTCGATGGCCTCGTCAACCATTTTCTCGAGGAAGTGTTTGGCTGCGTCGGGACCGCAATACATGTAAGGCTCGGGGGCGATGTGTTTATCTCGTCGCACCACAACATATGCGAAACTGGATGCCTCGTGGAGTTGGTAAGGGGTGGTGGAAGAAACTTCAGGATCGGGATCGCAAGTGGACAGGGGTTTGAGGAAGGCCTCGAAATCCGCGATGATGATAGCGGGGTGCTCCACGTCGCCAGGTTCGGGCAAGTCTGCCACCCCCGGTTCGTTGGCATTACAGTAGAGCTTGTGGTTAGCGAGCTTCTCGGCAGCGATGTTGCGACCTCTGATGCGCTGGTAATCCTGCCGTTCTCGATTACGAAATATAGACAAGCACCTGGGACAAACTTCTATGTGGGTTTTGTCTTTGCTCAGCTGGCTCGAAACAAGCCGAGAAAGCGAGCGAATAAGGGTGTAGTGATGGCGAGTTTCATTCTTGATGAGCAGAAGATGAATTTCCAGCACACCATCGTCGTCTACGTTGCTCACCCGGATAGGGTACACCACATTTTCGTCGGTGAGGCCATAAACGTTGATGGCCAACCGAGGGTTGCGTGTACGGGCCTCGAACTTGCGAATGTCCGAGACCTCCACCGGGTAGTCGATCCCAGCAATAGCATCTTCCAGCTCTGGCTCGTAGGGTAGGTAGTGGTTAACTCGGCGTGGTTGGTTTTTCCTGTGGACAGGGTGCAATGCTGCAAGCACAGACCAGAGAAAACACTTGGCGTCACTGTTTTGAATGTTCAGGACGGCCTTCTTTGCCACAATTGCTTCTGGTAAGGGGACGTAGCTGGAGGCGGAGAGAGGCACAAACTTGCAAAGTTTGACGCACAGTTCGTGAGGCTCCCCACACAGCGAACCCCCCGAGCCCTTGGCTTGATGTTCTTCTTGCTTTGCCACCAGCTCCTCGACAAACTTGTTGTAGATGTCCTCGAGGTTGTTGACATCCGCCAGATGCAGCGTCTTCGCCTTGGTGTTGTGGCAGAAGCTGTAAATTTCACCAGACGGCTTCTTGTACCAGCAACATAGCGATGCGTAGAATTTAGTGGAGTGCGTTGCAAGCGCATCGTCGAGGATGGAAATAATTTGGGCTTGCACGTTCTCCAAAAAACTACGCACGTCGCATGAGCCCTCCGAAGTAAAAGGGGGGAAGTCCTCTAACAAACGCTGGAAAGCAGACTGGTTTGCTTTCGCCACAGTCTTGATGCGCTTGGCGGATGGTGGCGAGTCGGCTTCCGCCTTCCTCTTGGTTGAGCTGGTCGACGGTTGAGCCCCAGATGTACTTTTGCTTAAACAAGTAAGCTTATGCTTCTTGGCATATGCAATTGTAATGTGTTTATTGCATCCGGAACACAGTTCGGTGGCAGCCAAATGCTTGCCTGGCACGCAGGTGCGACAATGTCTTGCAAAATGTTTGCTCGATATAGTTCTTTTGCACACAGGGCAACTTTTCATTGAGCGCATTTTTTTCGGGGTATGTTTATTTATATATGGGTGGTGTTGCCTTCCTCAAATATGTGCTTTAATCAACTCTATAAAAAAATAAAAAAATATATAAGAAAAATATAATTGTAGATAGAAAAAAAACACAATAAATATTGTATGCATGTGTAATTCTATTTAGATTATTTTTGTTAGACACAAATTTTCTTCAGATTTTATTGCCCATTAGTATATTTTTCCACCAACCAGCCAACACAATACCGCCGAGGTCACCCGTACAAAAACCGAGCGAAACTAGGCGAAGCAGACCTTCAGGTGGGAACAATAACGCGAGAGACAATCAGACGCCACCACCTCACGTTCCCACGCTAACTCCTCCAGTTACCAGCAGCACTCTGCCAAATAACCAAAATACCACAACAACAATTAACCCACCCACTATTGCCAGCACTACCACTACCATACAAAAAAAAACACGTGAAACTCTACAGAGGTGCGGTTATCTAGAACCGCAGCCGTTAGAAAACCTTTTACTTTTTTGGTTGGGCACCACGCACCCTGGCGAGGTTGTAGGGGCCAGGAATCCTAAAAAAAAACAACAATTATTTATTTGTTTGTTTGCCTCACAATACAGGTGCGCGCACGCGCGTATGCATGTGCAGCACATCGTTCCCCCCGAGAGAGGTTTACAAAGGTCACGATAGGTCTCCCCCTCTTTATCTTACAGCAATATTGGCATCTCTATTTTTTTAGTTGTAGGTGGGTTGCCAACACACTCTAGTTAATAATGCTACATATTATACACACACACGCACGCACATACTGTGTTGCCATCCATCCCTCTCTCTCTTTTACGGCAGTATATATTTGTTGCTGGTTCTCCTTACCCAGTGTATGTATGTTACGTCAGTATATAAATTAGTTAAGCCCTTGCCGAGTAAAAAAAAGCTGTAGGTAGGTGTTGGTAATACTGTCGGTTGTTTAACTTTTCCCTCTCTCTCTTTTTTTTGTAAAAAGCTATGGCAAAAATACCAGTAGGTTGGCAACACTGCTTTATGCACTGTAAGGCCTCAAGCAGTATTGCCAGCTCCTTGCTTTAGGTTAGGTTAGACCAAATAAAAACCTTGGTGACTTTTTTCGAGTAAGATGTTGGCAACGCTGCAAGGCAGACCTCAAGCAGTGTTGCCAGCTCCTTGCTTTAGGTTAGGTTAGACCAAAAAAAACCCTTGGTGATTTTTTCGAGTAAGAGGTTGGCAACACTGGTGAGGTTAACATACACCATGAAAGGCTTCAAAATATCAGTTGGTGAAATTTTCGTGGGGTGAGTTGGCAACACTGGTGAGGTTAACATACACCGTAAAAAGCTACGCCTCGCCCGAGTTGGCAACGCTGGTGAGGTTAACATACACCGTGAAAGGCTACGACGAGTTGGAAACAGTGGTGAGGTTAACATACACCGTAAAAGGCTACGCCTCGCCCGAGTTGGCAACGCTGGTGAGGTTAACATACACCGTGAAAGGCTACGACGAGTTGGAAACAGTGGTGAGGTTAACATACACCATAAAAGGCTACGCCTCGCCCGAACACGTACACTCACACACAAAAAAAGCTAAAAAATTATACACCGTGAAAAGCTACGACGAGTTGGCAACACTGGTGAGGTTAACATACACCGTAAAAGGCTACGCCTCGTCCGAGATGGCAACGCTGGTGAGGTTAACATACACCGTAAAAGGCTACGCCTCGCCCGAGTTGGCAACACTGCGAGCCCCACCGAGCCCCATTTTCGGTTTCAGAACCCGGGACACTGCCCTACTTGTGTGTGTGTGTGTGTGTGTGTGTGTGTGTGTATGTGTGCTTTAGCAGATTTCCGATTTCGGGGAACAAAGTTAAACTACACACTCACAATTCGGGGAACCAAATTCACACTGAGGAACTTGCCTCAGGTCCCCGGAAGGATTTGACCCAAAAATCGTTAGAAAATGATGAAATAATGCTCTGGTTCAATTTTCAGCTCACTCTGAGAACTACCCCGAATGTCGTAAATTCATCAAAAACAGTGTGTCCAACGGTGTGTGAGTTAGTTCCAGAAATGCATTCCAGGTGGCAGCACAAATGCCATTTGTGTGTACGAATGTGTGTACGAACAGAGCGAGAGACGAAAGCTCTTCCCGCGCCAGCCGCTCAGCTGTTTTCCGTCACGTGATGTTAACAATACTGTACGCGCCCCTCTCTTTCTCTTTGCACAACAACAAAGGCACGCACATTACCCGCCAGTTCAAAACCGTGGTGTCCAAAGGCATTCCGTACATACCCATTATATTGAATGAAAACAACTGTTGTTACGCAGAGTGTTGCAGTATATTGAATCAATTGTACAGAGTCAAACTGTCATCTGGAAACACAGATTTTAATGCGTTTTACACAGAAATTGAGATGATGAAAATGCCAACATAAAAGGCGAAATTTTAAATCTAAATCGCATAGAGTCTTTAAGCATATTACCTTCTCTGTATTAGAATATGTGATTGTGACTACTCACCTTATTTATTAAAACATTGCTGTCTACATATGATAATATTTATGTCTACGTTTGTGCTTTCGTAACATATTTGTCCATTATGAAAATTGAAAACTTCTCGAAATGAATGAAACAACAGGTTAAATTGTACGTATTTTTCATGAAACTGAGTTCCATAAATTCTTATTAAATTAAAGTAAAATGTGTGTTAGTGAATGATATACAATATAGCCCAATATAGTTACTGGTAGTGTAAGGTTCGGTGTCGTGTCTTTACGAGCGTCAATTTACCAATTTTATCTATCATAATTCATCCTTATTGACACAATTAGCATACAGATGCAGCGAGGCAAAGCTATATAACAAAAATACAAATAAGAAATGTGACTGGTATCATCAAATTTGGACAATGGTCATTGTGAGATATCAGGATCTTTATTTTAAAAAAATGGAATACGTAGTAAATAATTGACAAGGATCATGAATCCTCAGAATAGCATGTCAAGAAAGTGACCGACATTTACTTGTATGTTGATCCAACAAACTGACATGTCCGATATCACTGCCTGTATACGCAAATAAGTGATTCATGGATGAAATAAATTTTATCTTATCTTACATAGAAGTGTGCATTAACGATAACGAAAAATAATAAACACGCTCGATACAACTCCCGTTAATTTCCCTGGTATAAGCTGGTGATTTACTGAAGCAACAAAAATGTTTTGTTGCTGCAGTGTGATTTTGAGAGTAGAGGAAGAATAAGTAGGCTGAAAATAAAACTCTTTTATCAAAAACACGCTAAAAAGATTAAAACGTGAATCAACTCATTCTGAGCTGTAGGCAGTTATCGAAAACGCCGCAGGAATAAACAAAAGTAAAAATAAAATTCTTAAAAACCATGGTGATGAGAGACAACAGCCGCTGATATTTGCATAGATCGCGACCACTACAGGATTCTTCTTTCAGGACCAATAGATTGCCTGTTAAATACCATACGTAATTGAGGTATTAATGCAATACCTAACATTGTAAACTCAAAGTTTCAGTAGCATAACATTTCATTAGGTTGAAAATAATTTTTGAAAAGGGAGTGCTGATGGAGGTGCCGTAGAAAATTCCCTAGTACCGCCCCTGGGTATCAACGTATTATATATATATATATATATATATATATATATATATATATATATATATATATATTATCGAGAAGTGTATAACAATGTGCACATTACTATCAGGTACGGTGTGCAGGAATTTTAGAAAAGGGACTAATTTTTAATTTTGATAGCCACTTCCAAATTTTAGCATCTTTTCAAGCAGTGACGACGTTTAGGGGGGCAGTTTCCTTCCCCGTACTTTTTGCGACTTTTGCCCCCGCACTATGATAAACCTTATCTAGAGAGAAAGAAAGTGCCTCCATCCCCCAGTTTTGAAGCTATGCCTCCTCTAGTTTTGGACCCAATCGCCGCCACTGAGTATCTAGGGTCCCGGATTCGAATCCTGTCTGGACATGGATGTTTGTAAGTATCCACTCATCAATTTCATCATATCATAACCCATTCCCATTTTCGGAAATTAGCCAAAAGGCACAAGAAGCGAAGAAAAATAAAGAAAATCAATCAGCCAATCTTTTCATATTTGGCACTTGCATTGGACAGATTATAATTATCCAAAAAATTTTAATTCAGCTTAATACTTAATTCTCGTTAAAGAAAATAAAATGGGTTTTTATTCGGCAGTTATATTTCATTTCACTAATTTCCGCGTTCCCGTGTAAGACCTTAAAATGGGCCCATGAAACTGACGTTGAACAACCAGAATTCACTCGTTACAATAAAAATCCTCATTTAGCAGTTTAAATCACACATTCCTGGATTTGTGCCTGCTGCTTGGTTTTTAATTCAGAGGAAATGATGCAATTCAAATGCTCAAATCATTCATGTGATACTCCGCATCAATTCGATTATTGTTGTGTGTGTGTGTACACTGACTTAAATTCACTCAAACGTAATCTTCATGTTAAGTGGGGAACTTGTGTGCATTTCTAAATTACAATGTCCCCGTTTGGCAGATTATATCCACATACACATACATCCGGATTTGTTTCCCTTGTCACACAACAGTAGAGCATCCTTGGGTTATGACGTAACCTTAGAATGCTGTTATTGTTAAGCCAAATACCTAGGTTGTTAGGTTAAGCTAGCTATGTTTGGTTATCTGAGCATAAATAATATTTTTTAGTGTATTTAAACTAATAGAACCAAATCTAATTGATCTAACCTAACAACATAGTCATCCCTCGTCTGACGTCAGAACACAAAATTGCTCTACTATTGTGCGATAAGAGAGACCCAACACACACGTATATTCAACAAGCCTGCTTCTTCACCCCAAATTCACGCACATTACGCACCAATATATTTATTTAAGAATACCAGTTCTGAACTGTTTATGTTAATAAAATAAGAATAAATCAGACGAACTCGTAAATTATATCTACGAGGCGTGGTGTGCTTTTAATTGCACTTCAATTGTTGCTAATCGCCTAAAAAAATTTACAGCCAAAAAAACATCCAAACACCACGCCAAGCACGGAGCAGAATAAATAGGGGGAAAATTCAGGTTATTGATTTTGATGAAAATTTAACTTTTTCAGCTCATTATCACCATCTAGTGTCATTTCTGAATCCCATGGAAGTCCAGAAATCTTAAAAACCCTCAAAATAAGAGAGTTCCCAAAAGGCGGAAATTTGTCATGTTCCCCAAATTTTCACACTTACAAACCATGGTGTGTGTGTGTGTGTGTGTGGGTGGGTGTGGGTGGGTGGGTGTATCGTGGCCTAGTTTTAAGTGTGGCCAAAAAAAAAATATCAAGAGGGGCATATTTTTAACAAATTTATGGACAACAATCTCACAGAAGTGCCTTTTATAAGTGTAGGCAAATCAATCTGACGGGGTCATACTTTCCCGGGAAATTCCCGAGGGCATTTTTACAAAAATCTTGGATTAGACAGAGTTCCACACTTGAGCAAAAAGCTCATATGGGCATGTTGAGTTAGTTTTAAGTGTAGGCAAATCTGCCTGAGGGGGGTTCATACTTTATCGAAAAGGTTATAGGTACTTTTACACTACTAAAATTATTACCAACGTACTAAACTTTCGAAGGGAAAAAAATTATAATTTAAACAAATGTATTTAGGAATTCAGGTTTCTGCTAGTTTTTTTTTCTTTACAGAATATTGTAATTTTCTAAGTGTAGAAATTTAAACGTAAACTAGAATTTTTCCTGAAAATTACACGTAAAAAAAGGTACGGGAACTTACTTATTTCAGCATACACCATCTAAAGGCTATTCTTACAATCATTCACGAACTTTCTGTATATGTATCTCCATGTGCGAGCAATATTTTACGAAAAACATATGCACGTCATAGAGGTTTCAAAAAACAAACACCACATTACATCAGTGATAATGCAGCCACTGCTTTGATTTTTCCAGGAGCCAGGGGGCGGGCAAAAAAAAACAGTAAATCCCATAAAACCAGTCCTTCATTTTGAAGTTATAGTGTTCCTGTAATGCTATTATAAAAATTATCATATATTGCTATTGCTTAAATGAAAGAACAAGTGTGAAATATAAATTTAAGTTGATAATAATTTTGCAAGGGGGGGGGGGTCCCACCTTCCTGATGACCATGCACACATTTCACCTCAAGATTTTTTGCTCATTCCTAAACACCTTGTGCAGTTAAAGCAAGAATGTATTCAAAATTAAATGAACATTAAGAAAATTGAAACCCTAACCTGACACATTACTTTCTGTAAATGTGTAAATAATTCCATAAATGAATAATTTCATCTCTCTCTTGAATAAAGTGTGGCAATTACAGGGTGCGAAACCCTGCGGGGAAGGGAGGGATTTTCCCCCACCAACAATATTGGCCTCAAAAATCCTTCCCCCCACAAAAAATTTCCAGGCAGGGAGAGGTTTTATTATAGCAAACAAAAGATAAGCAATTACTTTTAATTTCAAATATACTTTACTAAGAATACTATCTAAAAAAACACAAATTAGTGTAGTTGTGAGTATTGAATGCATTCTCTCTCAAGAGATCATTAACAAATCTACTACTAATTTTACTTTTAATAACATTACAAATATGTATCACATAATTTACACATATGTTTGTGGGGAGGGGGTTGTAGATGAAGAACTTTCTCCCCCCACCAGTTTTCAATGATTTCGCACCCTGTGCAGTTACATTAGTGATCTGAAGGATAATATCGGCTTCTCCGATGATGTTCACTTGTAATACTGTTGACTTGTAATCAGGAGAAGTCGTGAGTGGAGGCTTAATGCAGTGGTTCAGATTCAATTTTAAATTCAAAATTAGCCTATCTGAGCATAAAGTGGGCTTAAACCTCAAACTTTGGCACAGAATCATCTGGTCTTACTTAGGACCAGTATTTTTTTTCTGGGAAGATATGTTCCAATACTCTCCAAAAAACTTTGTTCTTGTGTTCATCATAAGAACTACCTAGACTATTAAGGTATGTTCACATATGATCCTGCATTCATACAGTTACACGCAAACACAAACTTCTAACATTAAAATAAAAAAAATGTTATTTTTCATTTTCACATGTAAAAAGATACCGGTATGGCATACAGTTTGCATACCACCAGAAAAATAGCACTGCCTAGGATTTAGCATTACATTACCACCTTGACCCACATAGGATCTAAATATTCCAATCACCAGGTAATTTTAACGTGTTTTTTCCTGTGGCACATAGCCGGAGGCAAATCTAAACCAGTGGCGTATTCGTAATATTTTACCTGGTTTACCTGAACAATTCTTACTTATTGTATTTGTTTATTATATCTCTCTCTCTTTCTGGCTCTACAGCCCTTGGTGGGCCTTATATTAGATATAAAAGAAATAAAACACAAATGCAGGCATGCAAGTAAAACAAGTATTGAATTACAACAACTTCAAATTTTAAGGCAATTTCCACATGTATTTTTTCAAAAAGCTTGTTTAACAATGGTAGACCAGATAATATGGATGAATATACCGCTGTTCTAAACTCAATGATACTGTAAAAAACATTATTCATCATCATCCATGAAAAAATCTAAACTCAATTCAATTAAAAATAAATCCCATTCATTACGACTCGCATGTTCACATCACTAATTACATTTTTATTATCTACATGTGGATGTATGTTGAGAAGAAGATGCATATAGAAAAAAGTATTTTCATCAATATTTAAATGAAACTGAACTCAGGTAAATATATATATATATATATATATATATATATATATATATATATATATATAATGATTAATTGACCGTACAGCCATTTCTACATGAAACACTTTTCATTTGGCACACTTCTGCAGAACACTCAACCTCTAATAGCTGACGACTCTTTACTGTAGGTCTTTTGTGGAGGAATGCAGTAACAATAGGCAAGTAAAGAAAGGATAATGTAAACAAAGACAGACACTGAAAATTATTTCATTATTGTATCCAAATCATTATAACAGTACAGACATGTAATGAAAACTATGTAAATTATTATTTTTACATAGGTGAAACTGTTCCTCTTTGTAAACATAACAAAAGTTCCAGGAATAAAACTTCACTAAATTTTATAATGAAGACTGAGATGACATTTTAACCTCTAACATGGGATTGGAATGACAATTGAGCCTATATAATAAAGTTTAAAAAAATAATAATAATAAAGTGCTCCCATGAAGGCTTATAGGGGGTGTGGAGATAGGGCCCCACACTTTCTTGATCACGGCCGAAGGTGGGGGTGGATGAAAAAATTCTAATGATTCATTACTTATTCCTATATTAGCCGAAACCAGTAAAGTATCAGTTAATCCGTCCCTTCTGTACTAAAAGCTTTCTAATTCTGGGTCACTTCTCTGACATAAAGGGACTCTCACAAAGAAATACCAAGCCCTGGCCCAGACTTGAACTGGAACCCTTGGTTATGAGATTATCTCATGTGTTCAGACACTGATGTAGCACTAAAAATATTCTAAAAAAATAATGTTGAGGTTGCCTAAAACACTTATAAGGTCAGTCACATAGAAGAACCTGTGGCTCTACAGACCGGAAAGAGCCTTGGTTTTGTATCTTCGGACTGGCAGTCTCCCTCCCATAATGCTACCTAGAGGTATCGAGATCTTTAACCGGTAATTGGGTGACGTGGGGTCAGCACATCCCGAGTCGAACAGCACACCCCACGTCAAACCCTCAGTGGATATAGGAGATTTTCATTACGCTACTCACTCGTAGCTCCCCAGTCTCCTCATGATGGTGTGCTGAGACTGAACACAGGCGGACTGTAACCTATGCCATCCTGCGGTCGGAGGCCACAGTGGAGGACAAAATCCAATTTAGGTACAAGGATAAAATTTTGAGTATTAGATTTAAAAAAAAAAAAATTAATTTTCTTAGTTCTGTATATTACAAATCTTTTTTTCTTTGAGATAAATCTATGTATATCGGCCATATCCTAGTTTCTTTAAAGTTATGGTAAGTGTAATGTAATCAGATATTATGTAGATTATACATTTTACACTTTTTTTCACCTGCAATCAGACAGCTCACTGATACTTCAACGGACTCCAAGAAACAGGTAAATTATTAATTTTAAATAGATTTTAATATGATTGAAATTCTGTACTATAATATGCACATATAAACGTAATTATATTAAAAATCTTGTCTTTGTATGTATCGTAAATTGTGACCGTACTAAATTAATTTCTTACAGCTTCTATCACATTCTTCCAATTTCATTTTTTTTTCTAAAATAATCAAAAGGAAAGAAATGATAACTAGAGATTTCATTTAATTTTTGTGTAGATACCACATTTTGTTCAATCTATGCTTTCGTGGTTAGGTTAGGCAGGCCAGGTTTGGTTATCTTATAATTAAAAAAAGTCCCTAAATGCACGGTCTGAAATGAGGCAAGTAGTGCTAATTGGTTGTTTCTACGCAGTACTTAGTAGGTATGCATTTGTAGCTTCTTTTTTTTTTATCAATTGAATATCACTTTTTGGCATATTGTGACAATTTTTTGTACATGCTTTAGCGTTTAGCGATGTTTTAGTAAAATTTCCCTTTTTTCCCACTCGTACTTAGTAGGTATGCATTTGTAGCCTTTTTTTATCAATTGAATATCAGTTTTTGACATATTTTGACAATTTTTTGTCGATATTTTAGCGTTTAGCGATGTTTTAGTAAAATTTCCCTTTTTTCCCACTCACACTTGGTAGGTATATCATGATCTTACGTGATATAACTTAACCTATTTATTTTATTACGTGCTAAACTACACGAGAGCCTCTACGTGCTTTGACCTACTTTTAGTAGTGGAATCAACCCGGTTCAGAAACCGAAAGTGGGACTCGGAGTGGGGCTCAGTGAGGCTCGCCTTGATGGTTTGCTCTTGTAAGGCATAAGCCTTATTTTCTCGCAGTGTTGCCAACACCTTACTCGAAAAAAAAATACCAAGGTTTTTTCCTTTTTCTAACCTATGTTATTGAACTGCGTCGTCACGTCCAAACTCGCATGACTTCCGGACACTATTGGTTCTATTCATACTTTTTCTTACGTATAGGTGTACATGACGAATCCGCAAACAGATTTTTTCTAAGTCTTACCGTTTCCAAGATAACCCCACTTCCGGTCGCCATTTTGGATTTCCGAGCACAGGTTCTATTCATACTTTTTCTTACGTATAGGTGTACATGACGAATCCGCAAACAGATTTTTTCTAAGTCTTATCGTTTCCAAGATAACCCCACTTCCGGTCGCCATTTTGGATTTCCGAGCATAGGTTCTATTCATACTTTTTCTCACGTATAGGTGTACGTGATGAATCACCAAACAGATTTCTTCTAAGTCTTACCGTTTCCAAGATAACCCCACTTCCGGTCGCCATTTTGGATTTCCGAGCATAGGTTCTATTCATACTTTTTCTCACGTATAGGTGTACATGACGAATTCGCAAACAGATTTTTTCTAAGTCTTACCGTTTCCAAGATAACCCCACTTCCGGTCGCTATTTTCGATTTCCGAACATAGGTTAGTAGATAGTAAATGTACCTTCTAGGCCAACCCTGATTTCTTGACCCCACGACCACCAAAACCTCAAAAACTCACTTTCTCTCCACGTTTCGCGCCTCATTTATTGCGCTGACGATGTTTCACAGCGCAGAAAAGCAGTGATGAGTGAAATGCACTCTCTCATCCTCTCATCCTTTGAAGGATGAATGCACCTTATCGTAATTTTCCAAGTCCGGGGGTCATGTTTATGTATCGTGACCTTTGTAAACCTCTCGGGGGAACGATGTGCCACACACGCGAGCGCGTGCCTCTTATTATTTCTGTATTGTGAAGCAAGCAAACAAATAATAATTGTTTTTTTTAGGATTCCTGGCCTCTAACCTCTCCAGGGTGCGTGGTGTCCAACCCAAAAAAGGTTCTAACGGCTGCGGTTAGATAACCACGCCTCTGTAGACTTTCACGTGTTTTTTTTCTCAAAGGTCCTATGGGACACCTCTGTTTGTCAAAAATTCGAGATATTAGCAATTTAACGCAGGACTTGGAAAATTTTCGGAAAATTTTTGGTTCCATGACGACCTATGTTTATTTTGGTATGGGTGGACAGAGGACACCGAGACTCGACCGACACACTAATCCCAACCTCTCTACGCGTACTCTACGTCACCAAAAAAGGTTAAAGGTTCCAAATAACAACAGTTAGAATTTCCCCAATCTATTTAAGTGGATTGGTTGAAATCTCCAAGGCGTATTTTGCATTTTTTTTCAAATATGAACACGTTAAAACTGAACTGTCTCGGATTTTTGAGTTTTGTATTCGCCCTGAGAAAATTCTATATAAAATAACATACCTGAAAATTATATTCACAGTAGATTGATTTTTTTGAGTTTTGTAATCACCTCAAGAAATTCTATATAAAATAACATACCTGAAAATTGTATTCACAGTAGATTGAATTCTTGAGTTTTTGTATTCGCACACAAGAAATTCTATATAAATAACATACCTGAAATTCTATTTACAGTAGATTGAATTTTTGAGTTTTGTAATCACTCCAAGAAATTCTATATAAAATAACATACCTGAAAATTGTATCGCTATATACTAGACTTTTTGATTTCTGTGATTTTGGAGAAAGCAATGGCATCCACCACCAGTTTCAATCGTAAAAATGATAACACTGAATGTGTTACTTGTGGGAAGCTAATCTCAAGGAACAATTTATCGGTACAGAGGGCAAGATGTAGCGAAACAGGTTCGAGAATTAATCGTTCGTCACCTTCTAAGTCTTGTGCTCGATGCAGAAAGATGATTAGCATTACAAATTTAAGTAAACACATGAAAATTTGCAAACCATCGACCGAACAAGGAACATTGAAAAGAAAAATCGATGATCCAGAAACGGAAGCTTCCACTTCCAAGCAAGTTAAATTATCGGATGAACGAAAACCAATTAGATCTGCATTCAACCGTCATATTCAGGATTTCTCTTTTACTTCGGAACCAGACTGCGACATTCTTAGTTTCTTGCGTGAAACGAAAACATCCGTGATAAATATTCTAAAAAATAAATTGGAAAATAATTCCATAAAAGTATACGTTGATCTGTTTTCTGAATACGAGAAAGTTGATGGCACAACGAGTATTTTTTATCATCGTACAAAAAACCAGGCTCTTCATTTGGCGGATGTCTGTAATTTGGACGGATTTTATTCTGATCTTTGAAATGAACTGGTTAAGAAACACGACGATTTCGAGGCTAAAGGGTCGGGATGGTCTCTGTGTGGAAGTCCTCACACGTTAACCGTTTACGTGAACCAATTCTCGCCTCTTCGTGCATCCAGCTACGTTTCTCTTCCAGTGGAAATTAAAAATAAAAAAGTTGTGCTGAATATTCAAATTATAGATGATAAATGTTTTCTTTGGTGTGTGTTGGCGGAACTTCACCCGATTCATTGGTAAAATCATCCAGAACAGGTTTATCATTACAAGCACCATGAACCTGAACTGGAAAATGCAATGGCTGGAATCGAATACCCGGTAACCATTTCTGATATATCAAAATTCGAAACACGAGCACGAGATGCAGAAGGAAAACGCTTAATCATCAACGTGTATTCCTATACGTTGGATAAACATGTCGTGCATCCCGTCAGGATAAGCGATGTCGACGATGATGAGGCTCGTGTGATTAATCTTCTTCTAATTTCAAACGACAGTGTTCACCATTACTGTCTCATTCGTTCACTATCACGATTGGTCAGAAGTCAATCAACCAAGCATGCAAACAACATCGAAGTTTGCCCGAGATGCCTAACCACGTTCGACGATCGAAAACAATCCAATTATCGAAATTACACCGGACGTCAGATTGCTATCGAGAAACTTGCCGAACATAAAATATATTGCGGCAACAACAGACCGACTCGCATGTTGATGCCGAAATCAAAAGAGGTCGAAGAATTTAGGATGCATAAGGCATTATTGGAACATCTCGCAATCATCATTGCTGATTTTGAGTCTTTTCTCAAACCGTTGTCGTACTGCGAACCAGACCCCGAACTTTCTTCCACAACACCGTATCAGTTGCACGAAGCCTCGAGTTTCGGATATGTTGTCGTGCGACAGGATAGGATAGATGAACCGTATGTTTACCGAGGACCAGACGTAATCAAACATTTTTTTGAAAAGATGGTTGAAGAGGTTGAGGCCATTGGCAGCCTCTTACGCGAATCGAAACCAATGCTTCCATTATCCAGCGATGAACTTCAATCTCACAATAACATTGAAACGTGTCCGGTGTGCGATCAACGTTTCACCGACGAGAACCGGAAAGTATTTCACCATAATCACTTCACCGGAAACTACATCGGTGGAATCTGTAACACGTGTAATCTAAAGATCCAAAAACCTACCTTTGTCCCCATATACCTTCATAATGGCAGCGGTTACGACTTCCATCTCTTAATTCGGAATCTTGGATATGATAGACAAAAAATAAATATTCTAGCAGAGAATGAAGAAAGGTACATCAGTGTCAGCAAGCGAGTATTGATTCCGGGAACAAACGAAACTGTGGAGATGAGATTTTTAGATTCTTACTGATTTTTATCTGCGAGCTTGGACGCTCTTGCAAGCAAACTTTCGGCTGAACAATTTAGAATAACGAGAGCTAATTTTCCCACCGTAGACATAGAAATGAATAGACGTAAAGGTATTTATCCTTACGAATATGTTAGTGATAATTCTAAATTTAACGAAGACACTCTTCCACCTCAAAAAGAACTTTACAGTCGACTCAGAGAGAAAGGAATCACGGACGATGAATACGAACACGCGCAACGGATGTGGGACAAATTAGGATGTAGGACACTCGGCGATTATCACGATGCCTACTTAAAACTGGACGTGACGATACTCGCGGATGTTTTTCAAGCATTCAGGAAAACGTCGGCGAATATTTACAAATTAGATCCTGCATATTTTTACGGTCTCTCTGGCTTAGCGTGGTCTGCCATGTTATTACAGACAAAAATAAAACTCGAATTGATACCGGACGTGGACATGTTATATTTTATCGAGAGGGGGATACGAGGTGGAATGGTGCAATGCTACAGAGACATGCAAAAGCAAATAACGTTCACATGACAGAAGAATACGATCCTAACGAACAATCGAAATACATATTTTATGTGGATGCAAATAATTTATACGGACATGCTATGATACAAAAACTTCCTTACGGCGGGTTCGAATGGGTGGATACCACTTCCATTAACATTAATAATTTCAACGACTGTGAATTTGGCTTGTTTATATAGGTGGACCTCGAATTCCCCGACCATCTACACGATTACTTCAAAGATCTACCTCCTGCACCCGAACTAAAATGTTCGCCTGATTCAAATCAACGTAAGCTTCTGTTAACATTGGATAGGAAAGAGAGATACGTTTTCATTACAAAAATCTTCAATTCTTAATTGAGAAGGGAGTTCAAGTAATAAATGTGAGAAGAATAATGAAATTCAAACATTCCGAGTGGTTAAAACCTTACATTGAAAAAAATACGTATCATAGAACACGCGCCACGTCAGATTTAGATAAAGATTTTTTTAAACTCATGAATAATGCTGTTTACGGAAAAAACAATGGAGAATGTCAGGAAGCACGTGGACGTGAGATTAGTTCCCGATTCAAATAAATGTAGAAAATTGATAGCATCGCCGACATTCAAATCACGAAATATATATGATGAAAGCCTGGCCCTGTTTGTGATGGAGAAAAAAATAATCAAGTTCAACAAACCAATCTACGTGGGGGCGACGGTTTTGGATTCATCTAAACTGCATATGTTTGAATTTCATTATAATGTCATGAAACCCTTCTATAATGAAAATATAACACTTTTGTACACGGACACGGACAGTTTTATTTATTCCGTACAGACATCTGACCTCTACAACAATTTGAAACAACCGAAAATGATTGATCATTTCGACACATCTTCCTTCCCTCAAACAAACAGATTTGATCTCCCTTCTCGCAATAAAAAAGTGCTTGGTAAAATGAAGGATGAATGCAACGGAGAAATCATTCTGGAGTTCGCCGGCTTACGTTCCAAAATGTATGTGGTGAAAACAGAAACCAGCATCACCAAAAAAGCCAAAGGTGTTGGTAAAAGTACCGTGAAAAACAAGTTTGTGTTCGAGGATTACATCAATTGCCTCTATTCACAGTCGAGGATTCTACGTTTGGAAACAAGGATACAAAGCGTAGACCACGTGCTTACCACAAACAAAGTTAAGAAAGTAGCATTAGATTCGCATGACGATAAAAGATGCATTTTGTCTTGTGGAATCCACACGTTGCCTTGGGGACACTATCGTTTAGAAATTAGTAAAAATTGTAGGCAATGCAATTGAAAAAAAAAATAAACTTAAATAACTATAACTAAAAAAAAACTTTAACTGTGTCAAATTATCTATCAAATCCTACGAAATGATCAATCATTTTCGGTTGTTTCAAATTGTTGTAGAGGTCAGATGTCTGTACGGAATAAATAAAACTGTCCGTGTCCGTGTACAAAAGTGTTATATTTTCATTATAGAAGGGTTTCATGACATTATAATGAAATTCAAACATATGCAGTTTAGATAAATCCAAAACCGTCGCCCCCACGTAGATTGGTTTGTTGAACTTGATTATTTTTTTATCCATCACAAACAGGCCCAGGCTTTCATCATATATATTTCGTGATTTGAATGTCGGCGATGCTATCAATTTTCTACATTTATTTGAATCGGGAACTAATCTCACGTCCACGTGCTTCCTGACATTCTCCATTGTTTTTCCGTAAACAGCATTATTCATGAGTTTAAAAAAATCTTTATCTAAATCTGACGTGGCGCGTGTTCTATGATACGTATTTTTTTCAATGTAAGGTTTTAACCACTCGGAATGTTTGAATTTCATTATTCTTCTCACATTTATTACTTGAACTCCCTTCTCAATTAAGAATTGAAGATTTTTGTAATGGAGAACGTATCTCTCTTTCCTATCCAATGTTAACAGAAGCTTACGTTGATTTGAATCAGGCGAACATTTTAGTTCGGGTGCAGGAGGTAGATCTTTGAAGTAATCGTGTAGATGGTCGGGGAATTCGAGGTCCACCTATATAAACAAGCCAAATTCACAGTCGTTGAAATTATTAATGTTAATGGAAGTGGTATCCACCCATTCGAACCCGCCGTAAGGAAGTTTTTGTATCATAGCATGTCCGTATAAATTATTTGCATCCACATAAAATATGTATTTCGATTGTTCGTTAGGATCGTATTCTTCTGTCATGTGAACGTTATTTGCTTTTGCATGTCTCTGTAGCATTGCACCATTCCACCTCGTATCCCCCTCTCGATAAAATATAACATGTCCACGTCCGGTATCAATTCGAGTTTTATTTTTGTCTGTAATAACATGGCAGACCACGCTAAGCCAGAGAGACCGTAAAAATATGCAGGATCTAATTTGTAAATATTCGCCGACGTTTTCCTGAATGCTTGAAAAACATCCGCGAGTATCGTCACGTCCAGTTTTAAGTAGGCATCGTGATAATCGCCGAGTGTCCTACATCCTAATTTGTCCCACATCCGTTGCGCGTGTTCGTATTCATCGTCCGTGATTCCTTTCTCTCTGAGTCGACTGTAAAGTTCTTTTTGAGGTGGAAGAGTGTCTTCGTTAAATTTAGAATTATCACTAACATATTCGTAAGGATAAATACCTTTACGTCTATTCATTTCTATGTCTACGGTGGGAAAATTAGCTCTCGTTATTCTAAATTGTTCAGCCGAAAGTTTGCTTGCAAGAGCGTCCAAGCTCGCAGATAAAAATCTGTAAGAATCTAAAAATCTCATCTCCACAGTTTCGTTTGTTCCCGGAATTAATACTCGCTTGCTGACACTGATGTACCTTTCTTCATTCTCTGCTAGAATATTTATTTTTTGTCTATCATATCCAAGATTCCGAATTAAGAGATGGAAGTCGTAACCGCTGCCATTATGAAGGTATATGGGGACAAAGGTAGGTTTTTGGATCTTTAGATTACACGTGTTACAGATTCCACCGATGTAGTTTCCGGTGAAGTGATTATGGTGAAATACTTTCCGGTTCTCGTCGGTGAAACGTTGATCGCACACCGGACACGTTTCAATGTTATTGTGAGATTGAAGTTCATCGCTGGATAATGGAAGCATTGGTTTCGATTCGCGTAAGAGGCTGCCAATGGCCTCAACCTCTTCAACCATCTTTTCAAAAAAATGTTTGATTACGTCTGGTCCTCGGTAAACATACGGTTCATCTATCCTATCCTGTCGCACGACAACATATCCGAAACTCGAGGCTTCGTGCAACTGATACGGTGTTGTGGAAGAAAGTTCGGGGTCTGGTTCGCAGTACGACAACGGTTTGAGAAAAGACTCAAAATCAGCAATGATGATTGCGAGATGTTCCAATAATGCCTTATGCATCCTAAATTCTTCGACCTCTTTTGATTTCGGCATCAACATGCGAGTCGGTCTGTTGTTGCCGCAATATATTTTATGTTCGGCAAGTTTCTCGATAGCAATCTGACGTCCGGTGTAATTTCGATAATTGGATTGTTTTCGATCGTCGAACGTGGTTAGGCATCTCGGGCAAACTTCGATGTTGTTTGCATGCTTGGTTGATTGACTTCTGACCAATCGTGATAGTGAACGAATGAGACAGTAATGGTGAACACTGTCGTTTGAAATTAGAAGAAGATTAATCACACGAGCCTCATCATCGTCGACATCGCTTATCCTGACGGGATGCACGACATGTTTATCCAACGTATAGGAATACACGTTGATGATTAAGCGTTTTCCTTCTGCATCTCGTGCTCGTGTTTCGAATTTTGATATATCAGAAATGGTTACCGGGTATTCGATTCCAGCCATTGCATTTTCCAGTTCAGGTTCATGGTGCTTGTAATGATAAACCTGTTCTGGATGATTTTACCAATGAATCGGGTGAAGTTCCGCCAACACACACCAAAGAAAACATTTATCATCTATAATTTGAATATTCAGCACAACTTTTTTATTTTTAATTTCCACTGGAAGAGAAACGTAGCTGGATGCACGAAGAGGCGAGAATTGGTTCACGTAAACGGTTAACGTGTGAGGACTTCCACACAGAGACCATCCCGACCCTTTAGCCTCGAAATCGTCGTGTTTCTTAACCAGTTCATTTCAAAGATCAGAATAAAATCCGTCCAAATTACAGACATCCGCCAAATGAAGAGCCTGGTTTTTTGTACGATGATAAAAAATACTCGTTGTGCCATCAACTTTCTCGTATTCAGAAAACAGATCAACGTATACTTTTATGGAATTATTTTCCAATTTATTTTTTAGAATATTTATCACGGATGTTTTCGTTTCACGCAAGAAACTAAGAATGTCGCAGTCTGGTTCCGAAGTAAAAGAGAAATCCTGAATATGACGGTTGAATGCAGATCTAATTGGTTTTCGTTCATCCGATAATTTAACTTGCTTGGAAGTGGAAGCTTCCGTTTCTGGATCATCGATTTTTCTTTTCAATGTTCCTTGTTCGGTCGATGGTTTGCAAATTTTCATGTGTTTACTTAAATTTGTAATGCTAATCATCTTTCTGCATCGAGCACAAGACTTAGAAGGTGACGAACGATTAATTCTCGAACCTGTTTCGCTACATCTTGCCCTGTGTACCGATAAATTGTTCCTTGAGATTAGCTTCCCACAAGTAACACATTCAGTTTTATCATTTTTACGATTGAAACTGGTGGTGGATGCCATTGCTTTCTCCAAAATCACAGAAATCAAAAAGTCTAGTATATAGCGATACAATTTTCAGGTATGTTATTTTATATAGAATTTCTTGGAGTGATTACAAAACTCAAAAATTCAATCTACTGTAAATAGAATTTCAGGTATGTTATTTATATAGAATTTCTTGTGTGCGAATACAAAAACTCAAGAATTCAATCTACTGTGAATACAATTTTCAGGTATGTTATTTTATATAGAATTTCTTGAGGTGATTACAAAACTCAAAAAAATCAATCTACTGTGAATATAATTTTCAGGTATGTTATTTTATATAGAATTTTCTCAGGGCGAATACAAAACTCAAAAATCCGAGACAGTTCAGTTTTAACGTGTTCATATTTGAAAAAAAAATGCAAAATACGCCTTGGAGATTTCAACCAATCCACTTAAATAGATTGGGGAAACTCTAACTATTGTTATTTGGAACCTTTAACCTTTTTTGGTGACGTAGAGTACGCGTAGAGAGGTTGGGATTAGTGTGTCGGTCGAGTCTCGGTGTCCTCTGTCCACCCATACCAAAATAAACATAGGTCGTCATGGAACCAAAAATTTTCCGAAAATTTTCCAAGTCCTGCGTTAAATTGCTAATATCTCGAATTTTTGACAAACAGAGGTGTCCCATAGGACCTTTGAGAAAAAAAAACACGTGAAAGTCTACAGAGATGTGGTTATCCAACCGCAGCCGTTAGAACCTTTTTTGGGTTGGACACCACGCACCCTGGCGAGGTTAGAGGCCAGGAATCCTAAAAAAAACAATTATTATTTGTTTGCTTGCTTCACAATACAGAAATAATAAGAGGCACGCGCTCGCGTGTGTGGCACATCGTTCCCCCGAGAGGTTTACAAAGGTCAAGATATATAAACATGACCCCCGGACTTGGAAAATTTCGATAAGGTGCATTCATCCTTCAAAGGATGAGAGGATGAGAGAGTGCATTTCACTCATCACTGCTTTTCTGCGCTGTGAAACATCGTCAGCGCAATAAATGAGGCGCAAAACGTGGAGAGAAAGTGAGTTTTTGAGGTTTTGGTGGTCGTGGGGTCAAGAAATCAGGGTTGGCCTAGAAGGTACATTTACTATCTACTAACCTATGTTCGGAAATCGAAAATGGCGACCGGAAGTGGGGTTATCTTGGAAACGGTAAGACTTAGAAGAAATCTGTTTGCGAATTCGTCATGTACACCTATACGTGAGAAAAAGTATGAATAGAACCTATGCTCGGAAATCCAAAATGGCGACAGGAAGTGGGGTTATCTTGGAAACGGTAAGACTTAGAAGAAATCTGTTTGGTGATTCATCACGTACACCTATACGTGAGAAAAAGTATGAATAGAACCTATGCTCGGAAATCCAAAATGGCGACCGGAAGTGGGGTTATCTTGGAAACGATAAGACAGAAAAAATCTGTTTGCGAATTCGTCATGTACACCTATACGTGAGAAAAAGTATGAATAGAACCTATGCTCAGAAATCCAAAATGGCGACCGGAAGTGGAGTTATCTTGGAAAAGATAAGACTTAGAAAAAATCTGTTTGCGGATTCGTCATGTACACCTATACGTAAGAAAAAGTATGAATAGAACCTATGCTCGGAAATCCAAAATGGCGACCGGAAGTGGGGTTATCTTGGAAACGGTAAGACTTAGAAAAAATCTGTTTGCGGATTCGTCATGTACACCTGTACGTAAGAAAAAGTATGAATAGAACCAATAGTGTCCGGAAGGCATGCGAGTTTGGACGTGACGACGCAGTTCAATAACATAGGTTAGAAAAAGGAAAAAACCTTGGTAATTTTATTTCGAGTAAGGTTTTGGCAACACTGCGAGAAAATAAGGCTTATGCCTTACAAGAGCAAACCATCAAGGCGAGCCTCACTGAGCCCCACTCCGAGTCCCACTTTCGGTTTCTGAACCGGGTTGATTCCACTACTAAAAGTAGGTCAAAGCACGTAGAGGCTCTCGTGTAGTTTAGCACGTAATAAAATAAATAGGTTAACCCATTAGTGCCCAGTGCCCACATTTGTTGGCGCCTGTTGGCAGTTATTGATCATGCCCACAAACTATGTAAATAAAAATTGATCATGAAATTGTTGGTATTATCAGTTACGAGTTGGCAACAGTGATCTTCAGTTGCGTTATCAAATTGAAGGTTGCATTCGTTTTGGCGCAAGCTATTGTTGAAGTACGTTGTAGTTAATAAGTCTACGAGCATGGCGAGTTCCAGAAGGTAAGTTATTTTCTCATTGTTTTTAAACAGGTCTACCTATTATTTGTTAGGGTCATTTTAAACTACTATGATCTATGTTTATTATTATAAAGTAAAAGGTTCTTTGAACTTCATAGCATAGTAACAGTAAGGGTTTAATTTTTACTGCCCACTTTTGTTGGCACTGGGCACAAGAGGGTGGGTGAACTTCTACAGCAGTTTTCGTAGCTATTTTTTTTTTAACATTGAGCCGTAGACCTAAATTTCACATGAATTGTAGTTTACACAAAAAACATTGGTTGCAAAAGGAACATAGAATATTTACAACATCGCATTTATAAATTATATACCAAAACGATTGAAGTTTATGAGTTTTCTTCATTGCGGAAACGGATTTCCTTTGTACATGGTTTGTTATATAGCCATCGGATTTTTTCTAAATGGAAGGGCATAAAAGGTAGGCTTTGAAATACTGTCATTTAATGCCTCCTTGCCGTTCGTTCTTTTCAAGTTGAATGAAATTTTGTTTATATCTAATGGTATCAGAAAAATACAAGCATTTATTTTTCTTTCCAGGGTAAATGTTGGAGAAATCGCAGCTCTTCTTGAAGATTTGATTTGATTTAGTTTATTTTACTTCGCGTTTTGTGCCTCTTGGCTAATTTGCGAAGATGAGGATGAGTGATGAACTGATGAAATTGATGAATGGACATTCACAAACAACCAAGCCCGACCGGGATTCGAACCCGGGACCCTCTCTTCTTGAAGAGGACGACGTACTTCATGCGGATGTGTATATTCAACCACCTGAAAATGCATTGGCCAGCTATGAGGATAGCGCTTCTGAAGAAGATTTTGATATCACACATTTATCTGGTAATCAGCTTCGAGGTGGAACCATACCAGGGGGCCTCAACAGGTAATACTATTCCTGAACTTGGAGTAGGTGGTTCTGTTGTTACGAAACTGGTCAACAAAATGCCACCTGATACTACATATTGCCTGTACATGGACAATTTCTTTACGTCCCTCAGATTGTTTGACTCCTTACTTCAAAAAGGGAATGATGCAGTTGGTACAATCTAGTAAATCGAGTTGAGAAGGCGCCTCTCATTAATTCCAAATTGTTCAAGAAGGAAATCCGTGGTTCGTATAACCAGGTCACGGGCACAAAATCTGCAATAACTTTGGTGCAATACAATGACAACAACGTTGTAACTGTAGCTACGAGGAGCTGTGGTGTGCATCCATTGGGGAAAAGTAAAAGATGGTGTCGAGCAGAAAAGAAGCACATTATTATAGATCAGCCAGCTTGCATTGCGAGGTACAACACTTACATGGGTGGAATAGACCAAATGGATCAGAACATATCTACTTACCGCATCACAATGGTACTGGCAGCTCATTGCTTATTTTTTAAATGTTACAATGAATAATGTTTGGCAGCTGTACAGATTAAAAACACCCATTGGACACCAGCAGGGTCTAGATCTTCTCGCATTTACCCGCTTTGTAGTTCAGAATTATTTGTCTAGGTACACACAAGAGCGTCCAAGGCAGTCACGAGTATCCACAACTGGGAAGATACGAGTTGACGATAATATTCGACTAGATGGTGCTCTTCACATCTTAGAAACCAACAAAACACAAATACGACGTGGAGAGTGCAAGAAGAATACTTGCAAAAAGTGCAGAAAGTGCAACGTGGGATGTCACATCAAATGTTTTGAACGGTTTCAGTCAAAAATAAACTTTTGAAAAATCGAAGAGATACTTTTCTAAATCCAGAAATTTGCATTATAAATTTATTTGAAGCTCATGTAGACGAAATATTTTGGGAGTAATTTACTAAGAAAAAAAATCTACCATTATATATACAAGGAGATATTATGTAAATTCTAGTATACTTCAGTGCATAAAATGTTGAACAGACCAACTGTACTTTCATAAATTTAGAACCTTTGCAATATAAATTACTTTAAAGCTCTTGTAGAAGAGTGAATTATTATAATTGCTCTATCATAATAAATATCAGGAGATCCATTAGTGCCCAGTGCCCACATTTGTGGGCAAGTAAACACCCCACCCATTAGTGCCCAGTGCCCACATTTGTGGGCCCCCCTCCACTCTTTAACAAGTAAAGATATCATATCGAAACTGAAGTTTAGCATAATATCTGACCCTCAATAGCCTTATATTCAAGTATAAAACAGATATCTGAAAAAAATATTCTGGGCACTAATGGGTTAAGTTATATCACGTAAGATCATGATATACCTACCAAGTGTGAGTGGGAAAAAAAAGGGAAATTTTACTAAAACATCGACAAAAAATTGTCAAAATATGTCAAAAACTGATATTCAATTGATAAAAAAAAGGCTACAAATGCATACCTACTAAGTACGAGTGAGAAAAAAGGGAAATTTTACTAAAACATCGCTAAACGCTAAAACATCTACAAAAAATTGTCAAAATATGCCAAAAAGTGATATTCAATTGATAAAAAAAGAAGCTACAAATGCATACCTACTAAGTACTGCGTAGAAACAACCAATTAGCACTACGTATAATACTAAATTACCTATTTTAGTGACTAACATGTGTTGTATCTACACTGTGTTGGAGCATTATTTTTACTAGTTAAAATTTGAATGTGGTTTCTTACCATAAGGGAGGTAATCCATACCCCAAGCTGTAGGAAAGTATGAGAATATGGTTGTCAAAACAAGCACTTCGTTTGAATCCATGAACTTTTCTTCATACTATTAATCACACAATACATACTCCCTTGTTTTTCATGTACCGATCCCAATATAGTCTTCTCATCTTTTCTCTTTGAATAACGATGCATTACATCTCATAAAGAAAAAGGGTAAAAGGTACTACATTTGGAATTTCTCACAGTATATCACAATTTTTTCTCACTTATATACATCCGCACACAAATGAAGAAATGGCAACAAGAACAATTAAACTTTTTAAGAATCAAAGCTCTCACCAATTACTTTTTCCTTGATGTAAACTATGCACCAAGAAAATATTTCAATATCAGAAGATTTTGGAACGTTGAAACATATACTAATGACTTTATTGGTGAGCTGTTAGTCTACAGTGAGTCAGTAAAAATAAATATTTATCACATTTCACATTTGTCACTAAATCTTAGCAGAAATCACTTTCATGTTATGTATAGACACTGCACAGTATTTCTCCACATTTTGTGCTTCCAGGACTGGTCAACCAATGGTAACATCTGTAATACAAAAACATAAGTTTAAAATTGCCTTGATTAGATTCATAATTTTCAGTTCCATCTACAAATACAATCACATGCATTCTAACAAGCAGATCTAAACACACATACGTATGCATATGGTATTTAAGATCTGAAGAACTTAGAATTTGTAAAATTTTAAGGTTTTCACACAATGTTTATTTTTATATTTTATTATTTACTTGATTTCCTTCTTCCCTGGAAGTTTTATACACACACACACACACACACACACACACACACACACACAATCTCTCTCTCTTTGTTTATATTTTTTTCTTCAATTTTTCAGAAAATCTGTATTATAGAAGCATTTATTAGTTACAAATGATGATGGTACAGTCAAGCAGAAAAACCTGCTTCATAGGCTGAGCTTCTTGCGTGTCGAACTGATAATTTTGCCTCCAAAAGGGCTTGGTATGTTAAAAGTATTCTTAAAGGCTCCTTTAGATAGTGAAAAAAAATCGCAAATTCAATGGTGGACTCCGAATCACCAGATATCCGTTCCTTTTGGCACCCTTGAGCTCCAGCCTACACGTCTTGTAGGTCAAAAGTGTGAAATTTCGTGAAAATAGACGGTGGACCAAAGTATCATGCATCTGTCATGATTGTTTACAACGTATATATATATATATATATATATATATATATATATATATATATACACACACACACACACACACACACACACACACACACACACACACACACACACACACACACACACATACCAATATGTTTACCTTTGGTGATCACATTATTTATTGACAAACTAAGAATTTTCTAACTACATTTTAATAATGTCTCGTAAGATTTATTGTACATACCTGTCTGGATCCTTCGGAATTCTGATACGCGAATTTATCCAAGCTTCATATCTCGTAGATTTTTCCCGTAAATCAGACGAACTCGTAACTTACAACTACGAAGCATGGGGGGCTTTGAATTGCACTTCAGTTGTTGTGGTAAATCGCCTAAAAAAATACAGACAAAAACAACATCCAAACACCACGCTAAACACGGAGAACGAACAAATTTCGGCGTTGTACCGACGCGAGCAACATCGACGGTTACTTCAAATTCAAACTTACGTGCAACGCTACCAGTAGGAGGAAAAAGAGAGTTCACCAACAGAAAGTGGAGCGTTTTTTGCAGCCTTAACGGAAAATATCGTAAGGCAAACGCGAAAGTGGCACGCTCAAGGTTGCCAACCTACTAGGCTCTAGCCATAGCCTTTTACGATGGGGGTTCACCAACATCAAGAGTAGGGCCAAAAAGAGAGTGTTGCAACCGAAAGTGAGGCTCGGTGAGGCTCGCCTTAATGGTTTGCTCTTGTAAGGCATCAGCGTCTTGGAAGACTTCTTAAGACAAATATCTTAATCTTTAAGAAAGTCGACTTCCGGTTTGTCTCAAAAAACTTTTCTTGAGATAAATATCTTAAGATGTTTTCCAAGACATTGATTTTCTCGGCTCCTAATTGAGCTAGAATGACGATTTTAGGTTTGTTGGATAGGATTCGACGAGAACTATTCGACTGGCAAATCAAATCGATTCTACCCCCTCCCCCTATGTATTTTCTAGCATTCTGATCTATTGCGTGCTGACCAAAACCTCTTTTGAGGCAGGGGGCTCTTGTAACGCCAGGTATGTATGTAATGTGATTTGTAGTAAGAGGGGGCCAAAATTTTAACCTTACGGCTAGAAAATGTTTCTATAAAATAACCATGCCTATGAACCTGTTTGGCTTCATGAAGCAAGCTATGGAAGTGCCCGTCCAGCCTACGTCGTCGAGCTTCGACGAACTGCTGCCTTCCATTCTATCTAAACTTAACGGTCTGTTAATTATACACTTGAATAGCATCCTCACGCAGTACGACGAGGATGTGGGCAAAACTTTCTATGTATTCAACAACAACTTGAATTATTACCGGTTCCCCATCTCCGGCAAACTTAAGTTCGACAAGAACCCCGAGAACGAAGGGGAGGCCAAGGTTTCCTCCGGCAAGAACATCTAACGCATCAAGCACGATAGGATGGATAATACTACAACGTACGACGTGTCTGCTGGCGATCGCCTGTACGTGGAGCTCTTGGACGACTACGACAAACTCATCCCTCTTTTCATAGAAATGAAAATCACCTACCCTATAATAAATAACCACACTGGCAACAATGCCTAACGATATTTGCGGTCACACCAAGCGCGACGACCACGGCGACGAGCTACTCATGCTCGACGTCAGGGTCAAGAAGCTGCGAAGTGACCTGCAGGCCCTGCAGTCCACGCTCAACTCCAGCCTCCAGTCAGAAATAGCCAGCCTGCAGTCTCAGTGCCTGGACCCCGTACTCAAGATCGATGCAGAGCTTAAATCGCTGTTGCAAAAGTACACCGACCTCGCGTCAATAGACAACTTCGACAACTTGGCACTGAGTGTAGGCAAGCTCCAGAACGAACTTGTGAAGCTGCAGCAAGCGCAGACCTGTGACGTGGAAAAGCTGAAGCGACACTTGCAGGACCAAACGAGCACCATCCAGACTGAACTGCAAAACATTATCCAGAATATAAAAACTCAAGATGACTACGATCGCGTGAATGCCAGTATTGCCAAATTGCACGAACAGTTTCAATCGTTCGAAATTCCGACGTTGGAAAGCATCAAGGCTGAGCTTCAAACAGATGCTTTTCATGCAGCCATCAACGAAGTCAAAACAAAACTCCAAACGCTACAGGACTTTATCGACAATCTACCTTCTTCCAGCGATCTGAATGCCATTGCCCGTAGCGTGGCCAACATGAAACTCCAACTTGAGACTTACGAGGATTTCGGGAAGCTGCAAGGTACCATAGCCCATATTGAGGATGCTCTCGCCGTCATCAAAAATGATCTGGCAAACGTGCACGAACCACTGGAATCCGAACTGCCTGGCATCAGGGATACTCTGGCCAGCGTCCAACAGCAGATCACCAAGCTGGAAAATCTAAACACTTAATCAGAGTTGTCGCATTTTCATCACTTGATCGACGACATACAGGCAAAGTTGGAAACTTTGCAACAATCCACCACCACCCAGGACGACATAACACAATTACAAGAAGGCATACGCGCTGCTGCGAATGCATCGGAGTTGGACGCGATGAAAAAAGCTTTGGAGTCGTTCCAAAACACGGTGGCTTCCCTCCCTACCTCGCAGGAACTGAAAAGCGTGAAGAAGGCTTTCAACCGAATACTCAAATCCGACGACATCAAAAACATCCAAACCGAAATTGAATTGCTTCGGGAGTCTGTTGCATCCTTACCCACCAACCAGAAAATAAGCGAGCTACATGCCTTGTTTGCGGAAATTAGAACCCAGGTCCACGACCTCGCAACCCAGAGCTCCAAGTTGACACTCGTGGAAAGTCTACAGCAGATTATCACCAATGTGAAAGAGCAAATTGGCAGCATCGAGGCGAGCCAGGAATCGGCCATAACCAATTTCAGTACCCAAGTACATGACTTAATCGAAGAATTCAAGAGGCTAATTGTCGATGTGAAGATCAAGCACGATTACGACACTGTTGTCCGTGCTATCGAGGAACACCTGGAATCGGTCAACGGTAGATTGGAGGACGTGGAGAGCAAGGTTCGAACCAATGTAAACACCCTGAACGCCAGCATCGACAATCTCAAGTCCACTGTTGTCATCGAACTGTACAGTATTCCAAACAGGGAATTTTCCTCGCTCTTCCATCCGGGTTCCAAACTCTCCATGCTGACTCCTGCCAAAGCCTATCACCAGTTTTTCATCGCTGGCACACTTCAGATCGTTAAGGTTTCATACTGGTCTTTGCCTCACGCTACCCACTACCCAACCATGACCGTGACGAACATCAGTGACGAGCCTAAAATAAGAGGAGTGGAGTTGGTAGATTTCACCCACCCCGAAAGTCGCGAGACTGCCTATGCCGAAGATGCCACTCAAATTATCGAAATAGAAATAGTTGATAAGCTGTACATAGAAAACCCGGCATTGTCTGCAGCCAGAAATCCCATCGAAGCTATATTCTTATTTTTGCGCAATGTCTAGGCAGGCTATTGTGAACGAGCTGCACAAACCTGCACGGCGAAACTACAAACGACTGGCGGTTGTCATCAAAAGCATAGACGACTTGTGGGAAGCTGACCTTGTGGAAATGAGCAGTGGCAATCTAAAAAATTTACATAGAATCAACAAGGGATACAAGTATCTTCTTACTGTCATAGACACATTTTCAAAATTTGAGTGGGCTTTACCCCTCAAGGCAAAAACAGGAACCTGCGTGTTTTAAGCATTCAAAACTATTTTCGATGAAAATGGCAGGCGACCTCGATTTCTTCACACAGACAACGGAAAAGAATTCTATAACTCTGTCTTTCCACAATTCATTCAAAAACGAAATATCCAACATTACTCTACCTTTAGTCACATCAAAGCCAGCATAGTGGAACGTTTCAACCGAACTCTCAAAACACGGATGTGGAAACAGTTCACGCTTCAGGGGAATTACGAGTGGCTCGACATGCTTCCGGAACTAGTTAACAGCTATAATCACAGTTTGCATCGCACGATAAACATGAAACCGGCTAACGTCAACAAATCTGACGAGCGACGTTTAATTTCTACAGTTTATTGTCCAAAGTACAAATTTACAAGAAAGAAACCCAAATACAAAATAGGAAATCAGGTGAGAATCAGTAAAGTTAAGCGTGCTTTCGAAAAGGTTTCACAAAAAATTGGAGCACGGAACTTTTCACCGTAGTTCGAGTCTTACCCGGAAACCGTCACACGTATATAATAAAAGATAATCGCGATGAAATTCTGAAAGGAAAATTTTACGAAGAGGAACTTTCTAAAACAAAATACCCCGACACCTATCTTATTGAAAAAGTGTTACGTAGAAAAGGTGACAAACTGTTGTTGAAATGGCTGGGACTCGAGGAAAAAAGTTGGATAGACGCAAACGAGGTGATTGTGTAACGGGTGCTTGGGATAGGAAAAATAGCGAGCTTCTACCCGAGAACATTCGCTGCCTTTTTGTTGGACCTTCTGGATGTGGAAAAAAAACGTTTTTTATTGATAATTTTCTTCTTGCACCCAACTGGTTAAACTGGAAGAACAGGCACCTGTATGTTTTCTCCAAAAGTTTGGAGCAATCGAAGTATCGCCAGCTGTGGAAACTGTACGAGGGACTAGACATAGCTATATTTGCTTCTGAAGTGATACCACTAGACTGCTGTCTCGAAAATTCGGTGGTGGTTTTTGACGATGTGATCATGGAGAACCAGAACGAAATTCGCAATTTTTTTTTCTCAGGGTCGGCACAGAGGCATGGACTGCTTCTATCTTGCTCAGACTTTTTCCAAAATCCCCAAGCAGCTACTCCGAGACAATGTTAATTTTATTTGTTTGTTTCGTAAAGACTACAAGAATTTAAAACACGCTTACGATGATTATGTAGGTGGGGACATAAACTACAATCAGTTTTCCAAATTTTGCTCTTCATGCTGGAACCAAGATGATTTCGGATTTGTTACAATAGACATGAAGAGGAAACCCAATAACGGAAAATACAGAAACAAAATTAATAATTTTCTGAACGTTGCAACGTTACAAGAAACGTCTTGACCTATTATAAATAACTACATACAAAAAAAAATGAAACGCAAACTTGCAGACGACAACGTGAAGCTGCGTAGCTACCTGGCAAAACGGTTTAAGGGTTGGAAATCCGAGAATCGCGGAATTTACGAAGTAAAAAAGCGTCAGGACCAACCTATCATCGATGCCATCAGTGGAATTTGTAAAGAAATCAAAGATGTGACCGAGCAAAACAAAGAATTAATCAACGAGCTTGTGTCACTTGCCGCTCGAAATTATACCATACCCACACAGATATCCAGCATTCACACTACTCCGTTCGAACTTGCTCCGGCTCCGGGACGTCAGGCCCTAGGCAGTACTTTTTCGGACAAGCTAGTCGAGCTGGGTCCGTTGGCGAGGGATTACCTAAGCACCGGGAATTGCGAAAAAGACGAGGTGTTCGGATTGTATCCAACCATGGAACATAACGAGGGTGTGGTTTGGAAGATTGGAAAATCGAAAGTCACGTTCGAGGGTGACGACGTGAAAATCAATTTGGGGGAGAAGAACAGCTGGACTAGGTATCTCGGCACGGTGGGACTGTGGGAACTTATTACCAAAAAGCAAACTAAAGATTAAACAGACGAGGATTACCAAAGTTACACAGAAATGTTAATCATGACGGACGCACTGTACCAAAACAACGACGCGACACAGAATCGCGTGAAATTTAGCAGTGGGGAAAAGTACATGAACCTCATCAAGCCGATATGGACCCAGCTCAAGACTGGCAGCAGTGTCAAACTGTACAATACCTTACCTAAAGAGTTTGTATGGGTAGACGACGTGAGGAAGCTTGTAAATCGATTGCTGGTTATCGCAGGCGAAGAGAATGCAGGCAATCGCAACTTCCACAACGAGAATGTGGGCATCATGGACATGATTAGCACCAAGCTTAGCAACTTCATTGTCAACGACAACAAAGGTATAGGTTACCTCATCAAAATCATCAACACCCTGCCTCCCAAATTCTGGAATATAGCCGAGGGTCGAAGTCTCGTGAACGATATTATCAACAAGCTACCCTTCGAGATGCACCTACCGGGTTACCAGTACTGCGGTCCTGGTACGAAACTCGAACAGAAGAAAGGAGAAACTGGAGAAAGGAGACAAGGGAGTGAACCCACTGGACGCTGCATGCAGGGATCACAATATTGCCTACAATACTCACACAGATCTCGACGGTCGTCACGATGCCGACAGGAAGTTGGAGCATGCAGCTTTCGGGAGACTCGTCAGCAGAGATGCCTCGCTAGGTGAACGGGTTGCTGCATTGGGTACCACCTTCGCCATGAACACAAAACGAAAATTAGGGTGGGGATTGTAAATAAATAACACCCTGTGAAAAAAAGCGACTTGTATAACCAACCTATTAGGGGGCAAAGCCTTACCTTTTTCACGATATATATAAATAACATACTATCACAATGAAACCCAAAGGTGTCGTTTACCAAATACCCTACGGAAACCTCAAGTCTCTCGGAGCTCTTGATGGATTGCTTACCAAAAAGCAGTGCGAGAAGAAACATTCCTGCTTGGCAAAAGGTCATCGAATGAAATTGCTGCTTAGCATTCCTCAGTTGACGAGGTTACAAGGTTCGCGAAAGCAGCAGCAAAAGACTGGAGGTTTCATATTCAGCATCCCGGTTATCTTGGCAGCATTGGGCGCTGTAGGCAGCTTGGCAGGAGGCAGCGCAACCATTGCCAAGACCGTCATCGATGCAAAAAAGAACAAGGCCGAGCTGGAAGAGCAGAAACGCCACAACCTGGCTATGGAGAAGAAGGGGAAAGGTGTGACCAAAAGGCGAAAGAACAACCTCGAAGCTTTGAAAAAGTTTTAAAAAAAAATAGAGCCCCTGTCCAACCTCGATATTGAATCTCTGATCGAATCGTTGGGGGTCAAGCACTTCAGGGGCGTTTTCATGTCCGACTCTGTACCCTCTGTTGTGAAGAAAAAAGAGTGTAGTGTGGTTAAACTGGACAGTTACGAAAATCCAGGTACACATTGAATATGCTACCTCAAAGCCAACAACAACAAAAAAGCATTTGTTTTCGATTCATTCGGAGGCACGCCACCTGCTAGGTTGGTAAAGTATGTCAGTGTTGCCAACCTCTACTACAATGACGAATGCATCCATGGTTTCGGCGATGTGAACTGTGGCCATCTCTGCGTTTCCATGCTTGTTTTCCTCCTCTCGCAATTAAATAACCCAACAATTGAGGATTTCCAGAAAGTATTGTGGCACCTGAAGCACTATGGGAGTATTCCATCTCACAAGCGAGACTTCGCTTCTGAAACTCACATTGCATGACGATATCATCTATCCTAATTCTATTGCTCTTCGTGCATTCTACAGCATGTACCTGATACCGAACGTGACGGTATACAACAATAGCATCTAAATTGGCAGCGAAAAAATCAGCATCACCCCTGGCCAGTACAACCTGTCTACCTTGCAGGCTCAATTGCCAAGAAGTGTACTGCTGTCGCAAAATTCTGTAACTCACAGGGTGGAACTGGTGTCTGCCACGGAAACCGTAGACCTGGGTACCATCGGAGAGCTTTTGGGATACGAGAACAACACATAGCTCGAACCTGGCATCAAGCACATCGGTGCTAACATTCCTAAATTTCTAGCCATTGAGACTCTGAATATACATTGCAATGTGGCAGAAGGTATTATCACCAAATCCTCGGACGGGATCCAAGGGAGTCACAAGCAGACAGGTATTATCGTTACGTTCAAACCAAACTCTGAGTTCATGGAGCCAATTATCTATACACCCTCCCCACCGATATACTTTCCTGTATCACGGAGTCGCATAGACAACATAGAATTGGCAATTATCAACGAGAAGGGAGAGGTGGTTGATTTTTCAGGAGACACGACCACTGCCGTCGTGGAGATTATCAGATAATAAATAACCATCATGGAGCAAATCGAAAGTTACGAGTTGCAGTCCTTCCCTCCCAATCGTCGCACGTTTGCCAACCTTTACGAAGCGAATCGAGAGATAGAATACGACGTGGACGTCGAGGATGGATTAATTCACCCTCACAGATCTGATTTGTATATCAAGTTTGATGTTGTGAAGAGAGACAATGGCGAAGCATTTCTTGCCAATGCAAATTTAAGACTTGTAGATAATTTTGGCCTTACTTATTCTCGCAGGTGGAAGTTAGAAATCATGGCACCGTCATCGATAGGGTTGACTACCCCGGGATTACCTCTACAGCTGTGGGAACACTGTAACTCTCCAAGACCGATGCAGCATACTACCAAGCAGGGGGATTCGAAGCAGGTACAAAAATCAAAACTCAAAGTCACACAGTACTGTTTCCCATGCGCCTGCTTCCAGGCTTCTTCTCCGACTACACAGAGATTATGTGGAAGGGTGGTTTGCGCTTCAATTTTCGCAGAAGCGCCAACGACAACAATGCGCTGATGCGTTACAGCACCTTGAGTGCAGACAGTTCAGCAGTTCCCAACACACTACCCGATCCTGCCAAGTGCATCATCCAGTCCATGGAGCTGCGCATGCCCGTAGTGAAATACGAAACTAACTACACTCTCAAGTACAAAGCAGACATTTTGAAGAATCCCCAAGTACCCATTCAATTTTACGGTTACCAGTGCGTGCAGAAACCTGCTTCCGGCAATCATTTCGAATTTGACGTAACCACGCAATTCAACAACATTCGGTACGACATGCCCGAAATTTTAGCCGTAATCTTCCAGACAGGAAGGGACAATAACAAAGAAAAAGATTCCAGCCAGTTCGATAACTGTAAGATTAAGAACATTTACCTCAAAAATGGCAGGAACGAAGTTTTCCCACGTGAGAACTAGAACCTAAACATCGCAGACGAGGACTACCTGAAACTGTACGAGGCGTACACAGCTTACAAACGAGTGACCTCGGGTAACGTGGATGTGTACTACAATCCAAACGAGTTTATAGCTCGCAGACCCATGTTCGTCATCAACCCATCTAAAAGAAAGCAGGTAGTTGTTAACGATCGCACAAACATCAAGATTATGTGCGAGTTCCACGATGCCTGCCTGCGGACACACTGTGCAGCGTCATCCTTATTGCAGAGAAAACTTTTGTGTATGATTTCAGGAACGAGCGAGTGACAGAGCAGTTTTAAATATGCATAGGAAATAACAATAAAATAAAATAAAAAAGCCATGCTTGAGCGCCGAAAGGAACTTCCCCTTTTGGCCCTGCACATGCCCCAAAATTTTCGTCCCGTAGGACACGGCGGGAGTTAGTTCCGTTAAAAAAATATACATACTATATATTTGCAGACAATGCTAATTTTTTGAATTCTTTTGTTTAGGTTAACAAAAAATTCTGTTGATTGAATATATAGTATATATTACAAAAAAAAACTGTGAAATTAATATTTTGAGAAAATATCCCACCTCCACCCCCTCTTTTTTTGCATTCGATGGCAAATTTCTTCTTTTTTTATTTTGGGCATACAGAGCAAGTTTTACCTGTTTTCAGGCGATAGTGGCCCCACGGCAGGGTATGAATCCCACATTCGAGAATGCATCTCTTCTCTCGTGCATCCAGAGCAATTTTCCTGATGGCGTTGGTTGTAAGTATATGTTTAACACTCTGGATGCGATAGTCTTTTCGCAGAATCGGCTTTTCGGTTACGAGGCACTCGACGCAGTCTTCAAACTTGAGTTTTCTCTGAACCACCTGCTTGCCTATGCCTTTAGCTTTTTTGGTTACAGAACTCTCAGCTCGAATTGCATATGCTTTGGCACGAAGACCGGCAAACTCTAATATAATATCCCCATCTTTTTCATCCTTTAGTTTACCAGGCACTTTTTTGTTTCGAGCCAGGATTCCATATCGATTTGGTTGGGGATAGCTCGACGTGTCGAACAAGTTAACGAGAGCTGGAATCGTGGTGATATCTTTATATGCGTTAGCAGTGTGGGCGTGATATACCAGACTGTCCGTATCTGTGTAGAGAAGGTTGATGTTGTTACCATAGTGTAAGCGTAGTATATCATAATATATCTCGAACATTTGCAGTTTGCTTAACAGTAACACTGTGGCACCAACATAGACTGGTGTGTTGAGCTTTAGCTCACCACGATTCATGTGTACCAAAGCAAGCTGTTCGTTGTAGATTGTTCGAGATTTAAAGAGTGGGCATGCAACAAGTTTGCGACAACGGTCGACGCTAGTAAGCAACCTTATGTCTTCACGATTTCGCGTGTTTTCCATTGTTTTGCCAAATATTATATTATTCATGTCCTTAAAAAATTTGCAATCAAGTTCCGAGGTAGCAGCAATACGATGTTTAGTATTGAGGTCGATGTATGGATTCAAGCAATTTGAATGGTTGAAAGTGAGGACTCGGTGAATTGCTGTAATCGCGAGCCCTCGTTGCATCAACCACCGAAGATTTCGGTAGTGCAACCCGTAACGGTTTTTGGGTTCGAAATCCATGATGAGTTTATTCTGCTTCGACGCAGGTGGACACTTCAATTCTGATGGTGGTGGGAGGTCGCAGAACACATCCTGCAGCTTCACGGAAAACTCGAGGTCCACCTCGACAAAGAAGCCTCGTTCCGAGTCGTCGAAACCTTCTACGTCGAATTTGGAAGGATCAGCCCATTCAAATCCTCCAAATGGAAGTTTTTGCACCATGGAGTGCCCGTAAGAAGGAGCACGGCCGACCATGCCACCCCTAGGAGACCGTAGAAGTATGCAGGGTCCAGCTTGTAGATTTGCATTGCATTTGCGCGAAACGCTTGAAAGACGTCTGCGAGGAGTGTTACATCGAGTTTTAAGTAGTCATCGTGGTATTCTCCAAAATTTCGGCAACCCAGCTTGAGACTGAGCATGCTGATATTCTTTATCGCTGATGCCCGAACCTCGCAGCCGGCTGTGAAACTTAGCCTGGGGAGGCAACGACTCCTCCTCGAACTTGGAAGGGTCGCTGACATATTCGTAGGGGTAGACCCCCTTACACCTGAAGAGACTAGCATCCAAGTTCGGGAAATTGGCTGAGGTAATAATTAGTTGATTGTTGTTGAGCATCCCAGCTAGAGCATCGAGGCCTGCCTGGAGAAACCTTAGGGAATCGAGAAACCGAAGTTCTATGCTTTGCACCCATTTAAAGATAGCAATGTAGCGCTCCTCATTTTGTGCAACAATATTAATGCGCGCATCGTCGTATCCGAGATGCCTGATAAGGTGGTGAAAATCGTACCCGAAACCGTTATGGAAGAATACGGGGACGAAGCGCGGTACCTTAGCCTTCAGGTTGCACCCGTTACACCAAGAATCAATATAGTTTCCGGTGAAGTGATCGTGGTGTTGAACTTTCTTTTTTTTCCTACTACCAATAAATAGCTACAGGGTCTAACAATACTTCTCGTATCTCGTTCACTTCTACAATCGTCCTTTCCAGAAAATGTTTGGCTGCATCGGGACCGCGATATACATATGGCTCAGGGGCAATTATTTGATTTTGTCGCACCACAACAAAGGCAAAACTGGAGACCTTATGAATTTGACAAGGCATGGTAGAAGAAACTTCTGGGTTGGGTTTGCAGGTGAACAGCGGTTCAAGGAAGGCCTCTAAATCTGCAATGATAATAGCAGGGTGCTATCCCATAGCACTATACGCCCGAAATTGCTCCACAGTACCAGGCTCGGGTAAGACTGCAACACCAGGCCTGTTGTCGTTACAATAGCGCATGTGGTGTGCAAGCTTCTGGGCAGCAATGTCAGGACCTTGAATGTGTTGGTAATCTTGTGGTTTTTGATTATCGAACGTGGACAAGCACCTGCGACAGACTTCTATGCAACCATCGTGCTTGCTTTTTTGACCTGAAACTAACCGGGAGAGAGAGCGAATAAGCGTGTAATGATGGCAAGTCTCGTTCTTGATATGTAACAAATTGATTTCTTGTACAGCTTCACCTTCCATGTTGCTCACTCGAATAGGGTATACAATATTTGTGTTTTTAGTAAGGCCGTAAACATTGATAGCTAGTTGCAGGTTTTGTAAGTTGTGTACACGGGTCTCGAATTTGTTTTTGTCCGACAACTGAACTGGGTAGGTAATCCCAGCCATCGGATTTTCTAATTTTGATTCGTAGGCCATGTAGTGGGTAACACGATGCGGTTGATCTTTCCGGTGGATACGATGCAGCGCTGCCAGCACCGACCAAACAAAACATTTCGAATCGCTATTTTGGATGTTTAGAACAGCCATCTTGACTGCAATTATTGCCGGCAGTGGAACAAACTTGTTAAGACTCAATTTAAGTTTATGCGGAGTACCACACAACGAACCACCCGAGCCTTCAGCCTGATGTTCTTCCTGTTTGGCAACAAGCTCCTCCAAGAATTTGTCATAGATACTCTCGAGGTTAGCAACATCTGCCAAGTGCAATATTTTTGCCTTGGTATTATGGTGAAAGCTGTATTCCTCATCAGATGGTTTTTTGTATTGGCATCCCAGCGATGCATAAAATTTAGTAGAGTTTAAAGCCAGTACATCACTTAAGATAGAAATTATCTTGGGTCGCACACTCTCTAGGAAGCTACGTACATCTCATAAGCTATCTGAGGTAAAATCAAAATCTTCTAATATATGATTAAAAGCAAACCGGCTTGCTTTTGTTGACGACTTGACGTGTTTGGCAGATGGTAATATGTTTAAAATCTGCTTCAGCCTTCCTTTTGGTTGCAGCACAGGGTCTCCTGTACCCTTGGAATTAGGCATATGCTTCTTGACATGCGCAATTGTAAAGTGTTACACTTAGGACACAATTCGGTTGCTGTTAAATGCTTGCTAGGCACACAGGTACGACTATGTCGTGCATAATGATCACTGGAAATATTTTTCTTACATATAATACAAATCTTTGTAGGACGAATATTTTTGGGAGGTGTTTATTTATATACGTAGATATGCTGATGTATGATTTTTTTTAGATGTCGAATCCACACGTACTGTTGTACAATTAGGTGCAAAATGTTGTACAATTAGGTATAAAGTGCAGTACAATTAGGTAGAGAGTATTGCACAATTAGGTACTGAGTGTTGCACAAATAGATACCCCAAAAAAAGCACTACAAGAAAAATAACTACTCTTCAATCAGTCTCACAAAAATTCAACTACTGTGTATACAATTTTCAAAAATCAAACAAAAAATATCACCATGTATGGGCAAATCTACGAGGAACACTGCGACAGAACGTCCGTACTCTTCAAGCTGCTCTCGCAGACTGTGACTGACTGCTCTGGCCCCCCTTATATAACCTCGGTTTATTTCTGACGTATTTTTCCTCCAATCAGAAGAGACCACGTTAATTATGACGTATTTTTCCGCCAATTAAAAGAGACCACGTTAGATACGAGTCATCACATTACGTCATAATTTGTTGCGCAATCAGAAGATATGAGTCATCACATTAAGTATTTTTTAACTAATTAGAAAACACAATATCAAAAGCATTCGCCTCTAGCTATTTCTGACTGGAGGCTGGAGTTGAGCGTGGACTGCAGAGACTGCAGGTCGCTTCGCAACTTCTTGAACCTGACGTCGAGCATGAGAAGCTCGTCGCCGTGGTCGTCGCGCTTGGTGTGACCGAAAATGTCGTTAGGCATTGTTGCCAGTGTGGTTATTTATTATAGGGTAGGTGATTTTCATTTCTATGAAAAAAGGGATGAGTTTATCGTAGTCGTCCAAGAGCTCCACGTACAGGCGATCGCCAGCAGACACCTCGTACGTTGTAGTCGCATCCATCCTATCGTGCTTGATGCGATAGATGTTCTTGCCTGAGGAAACCTTGGCCTCCCCTTCGTTCTCGGGGTTCATGTCGAACTTAAGTTTGCCGGAGATGGGGAACTGGTAATAATTCAAGTTGTTGTTGAATACATAGAAAGTTTTGCCCACATCCTCATCGTACTGGGTCAGGATGCTATACAAATGTATAATTAACAGACCGTTAAGTTTAGATAGCATGGAAGGCAGCAGTTCGTCGAAGCTCGACGACGTAGGCTGGACGGGCACTTCCATAGCTTGCTTCATGAAGCCAAACAGGTTCATAGGCATGGTTATTTTATAGAAACATTTTCTAGCCGTAAGGTTAAAATTTTGGCCCCCCTCTTACTACAAATCACATTACATACACACATACGTAGCGTTACAAGAGCCCCCTGCCTCAAAAGAGATTTTGGTCAGCACGCAATAGATCAGTATGCTAGAAAATACAGAGGGGGAGGGGGTAGAATCGATTTGATTTGCCAGTCGAATAGTTCTCGTCGAATCATATTCAACAAACCTAAAATCGTCATCCTAGCTCAATTAGGAGCCGAGAAAATCAATGTCTTGGAAAACGTCTTTAGATATTTATCTCAAGAAAATTTTCTTAAGACAAACCGGAAGTCGACTTTCTTAAAAAAGGTAAAAAAAAGGTAAAGTGTTCCCCTGTGCTTAGCACCACGCCATGAAGGCGTATAGGGGGTGTGTGGGTAACGCCCCACACTTTCTTGATCCGGTCGTGAGTGGGGGTGATGTGAACAGCATCACGCCCCTGACCGCCTTTACCCCCAGGTTTCCCCAGGTACCCATGTTATTAGACGCTGGGTGGGCGCCGGGGCCGCTTCCAACGTTAGAAAAGTTCCCGGATTTGAACCGGCCGGGGATCGAACCCGGGACCTTTAGCATGGTAGTCAGAAACGTTACCGACTGAGCCACCGCGGCCACATTTCTTAAAGATTAAGATATTTGTCTTAAGACGTCTTCCAAGACGCTGATGCCTTACAAGAGCAAACCATTAAGGTGAGCCTCACCGAGCCTCACTTTCGGTTGCAGAACTCTCATTTTGGCCCTACTCTTGATGTTGGTGAACCCCCATCGTAAAAGGCTATGGCGAGAGCCCAGTAGGTTGGCAACCTTGAGCGCGCCACTTTCGCGTTTGCCTTACGATATTTTCCGTTAAGGCTGCAAAAAACGCGCCACTTTCTGTTGGTGAACTCTATTTTTCCCCCTACTGCTACCTTCACTTATTAACAGTATAGGGTGCGTTAGTTCGTGAGTTTCGGGGTATTAAGACTAGATGCCGCTAGTGTAGCTGAAGTCCCCTACCTCCCTTTCTTTCCCCTCCTAGCAGACGACGTACGATTTCCACATTAGGGGCTGAGTCAGCTCTCATCCTATTTTCCTCTTTGACTGCAACCACAGATTAGATATAGGTTTTACAGATGGGAATGTTCCTATATCTCCCGTGGAAATCATTTGCCGTCTGCTAGCGTGCTTCTTCCGCCTGTCGCTGCAGCGCTAGTATCGCCGGGAGCGTGACGTCACATGCTTTCGTCATGCCGTTACCATGACAACGCACAGCATTCTCGGAACCACCGTTCCCTTTTTCGTTTCGTTCAAAGAAATACGCAAATATTTTATATTATGCACAAATGAATTCATTTTTATTAACAAATTAGAATGTTGTGAAAAGTAATAAGAATAATATTTTGTTTCCAATGAGATCCTAAAGTAGCTACATTTTAAGGCAAAAACAAATAGCTAAATTTCTCCGAAAAATTCTGTTCATAATGCATATCAGATTTTTTTTCCGCACGAGAAACATTCTAGACGAAAAAAATCCTTCCACATACTCCATGGTAAGAGTTTCCATATTTCCCTTTTTGCCAATACAGGGCACACTGAACAGGTACATAAAAATCAGTTACACTAACACACACAGGTAATATATTGTAGAGATATGGAGACCATTAAACCGAGAAAACCTCGTCATGTTAATATTCACACTTGTTTATTTCCTGAACTTGTCCGACCAGCGAGTGATCCCAAGAATGAGCTAACTTGTAACTTCCGTAAAACAAGGAACTGGAAAGGCAAACGCGTGGATCTAAACAGGATCTACCGCGTTTGAAAGGTTTAACAACCTTTCGACGCCTAGAATGATAAAAGCAAGCTCCTACCCGGAGCTAGCTCTCTTTTGGATTCTGACACTCATCGACGCTACATGGATACTAGTCCGATTACTTAAACAACACTTTACACTGCTGAACTACGACGATGGAACACGGAGTTACCGCTGCCTAGCATGCTACAAGGCGCAAGGGATCGCTTGGCTTGGTGAACTGAGGATCGCTGGATAGAACCTTGGAACTGTCACGATTCGGTCTGCGAGAAGCATTAGGACAAGACATCACACACATCTACCAGGTATGAACAAGCGTGAATAACCTTTTACACCAACTTTCCATATCTCTACCCTCCTACGGAGCAGGTTCAGCCATCAGATATTATTAAGCTCTACCTAAATGTTTAAATGAAACTTCCCTGTACCTCTCTAACCCCAGGAAAACGGGGTTACAACAATATATTTCATACTTTCAAATTACATATTACATTGAAATAATGTATCATTTTATTAAATGTTAAGTATCCCAGAAACATCTAATATTCCTTTATTTTTCACATTGGTACTTATGTATTCTGCATTTTTAAGGATTCTTGAAGGTGCCATTTCGTTTTTTTTCACGCAACCTCAATTTTCGACATATCGAGTAATTCTTGTTGGTTCGTTTTCGCTTGCGTTACACGCAATATGGCGGAGAAATCTTGACTAGCGTTGTCGATGATCAGTGGTTATACAGTGTTGCAACCTTCATCGAAAAATACCTACTTTCGTGTTACTGATTTTTTTTCGAGGTTCAAAATCCCCACGAACCATGCACGGCAAGGTTAGGTTAGGCAAACACAGTTAAAATTGTCATCTTCAAAATTGTTAAAAACATTCATAAATAGCCCCACCAACCATACACGGCAAGGTTAGGCAAACATAGTTAAATTGTCATCTTAAAACTATTAACATTCATAAATAGCCCCACAAACCATTCACGGCAAGGTAGGTTAGGTTAGGCAAACAGTTAAAATTGTCATCTTCAAAATTGTTAAAAACATTCATAAATAGCCCCACGAACCATTCACGGATAGTCCCACGAACCATTCATAAATAGCTCCACGAACCATTCATGAATAGCCCCACGAACCATGCACGGCAATGTTAGGTTAGGTTCGGTTAGGCAAACATAGTTAAAATTGTCATCTTCAAAATTGTTAAAAACATTCTTAAATAGCGCCACAAATCATGCACGGATAGCCCCACGAAACATGCATGGCAAGGCTAGGTTAGGTTCGGCAAACATAGTTAAAATTTTAATGTTCTTGGAGAGCAACGGTGTGGTTGGAAACACTGACAGTGGGTTACATCATCGAACGCACGCAAAATTTGATTCACGTAGTGGAAAGACATAGAGGCAACAGCTTTCGTGCATTGAAGAGACATTAATCTTCAAAAATACATGAGCAATGGGAAAAAAACACTTCTACGAACTTTCAAAAGTGTACGGAAAGTCAGTTCGGTAAATACTTTCTTCTGTAAAATTGATGAAATATAGACTTCTGGGTGGCCAAAGAATCAGAATAAGTGTTGATATAAGATTGGTTTCGGGAATACTTAAATTTTACCATACCTTTTCACAGGAACAATACGAAATTGCACAATAAAGGATATTTGGAAACCCTAACCAAGAGTATGCATTTCGTAGTTTTGAATTTTTTTATGTGTATCTTCATAACACATGGTAGAAAAATAAAACCTACAACAAACTGTACAGACTATATTTGTATATTTGCAGAGCTGTACTGTAAAATAAAACATTTGAGACTCCATTGCGTTATGTTCGTAACAAAATGCAATTTCTCATCATACTAGTTGCAAAAACTAGCAGAATCTATCATGAGAAAATTACAGGATTCAACAGGTGGGTTTCATGTCATGCCAGGATATGCACAGTCACCATGTTCATGGCCAATTTTGTGCCATGTGCAAGGAAAAATCGTGAACTTCTGTTTAAACATTATATATATAATGAATTAATTACTATAATGACAGAAAAGTGCATTGAATTCAGGATTCAATAATGTGAACATTGCACCAAGTACATCATAAACAAGGTTCAAATCTCCAGCCCACTTGCTTGAATTCCATGTGTTTACGAGATTTGGCCTCCATAATAGCTTCTCAAAGTCACAATGCAATAGTTTGTGACGTAGGTGAAACTTGCCCATAACAGCAAATCACTGCATAAGATGAAAGCACTCGCAAACAAAAAGTGGGGGAAATGAAAATTTTGTAAAGTATTAGGCAAGATAGGTTTCAATCCTTTTTTTAAAAAACTCTAACCTCTAATTCATTGAGAACTACAACGTCCCTTGTGTACTGATATCTGTAATTACATGAACATCCGACTGCACTTGCAAAAATCAATACAGTACTTCTGGAAATGTTAAATTTTATTTGCACAAAATGAGCAAGGTCACGGCATGAGAAACTGCACTTGCCATCATACTTGGTAGCAGTTTCAAAACAGAATTCATACAGATATTTCATGTTACTCACCTCTACAGTTTATTCACAGCAAACATTATGGCATGATTTGAATTTATTTGCAAAATATTTTTTTTACCATAGATGCTGATCACTAAGGTGTTCTCTCACGGCAGCTCTTTAAGATTCGCTTGAAATATGTTGCTGTGGAAAAAGGGCTTTGTTACATGCCACTAAAGTACTATTAAAAAATTTCTCTCCCTCATCTGTTTCACTGAAAACAAACCACAGAAAGGTGGAACTTGAATTCCGAGAAGGAATTGTAAATATTTTCTCACAATTTGGAATGAGGTTTTTGAAAGAAGAGAAATTTTTTAAAACTAATTTGCTTGCAGACATTCAGTAATGCAACAAAGCAAAAATAACAATTCCTACCTAAATAATTCCAAGTTACTTCTCCCCGTCTGCATGTATTATTTTATATTTGATGCTGAAGGATAGAAAGAGAAAATATGCATACGTAGCTACTTTGCCATTATATTAATCATGGTTCCACTCTGATTCTCAATTATCACATTCTATGCTATTCAATTGGTTTGAAATGAATAACAATTTCTTTTCAGTTGACCAAACTGCTATCACTACATCAGACTTTTAGAAGTTGTGGTTATTTATGGGGTAGTTATATGAAACAAAATTCCATAATTGCAAACTACAATGCCAAAGAACAAAACATAAGAAGCAAAGTGCACTGCACATTTTTCTTTCCATCCTACGATCATATCAACTTAAAATCAACAAATCGCTTATATCACATGCAGAACATATTGCAACATGCAAGACATATTGTCGTTCAAATGCCAAAACCACGAGTGTGCAAATTTTGACTATTTAACCTAGTGCAGTTGCTCATAAATATTTGGTGATACATTTATATGGCGTAATAAATAGTCATAAGTGGATGCATATTTTCCCAATGACAACATTTAATTAAATGCAAAAGTTATTAATAATCTGGGATATTGACTAAAATGCTTTCATCTCAAAAGTAAGATTTAGCACTTTCGTGCCTTTGGCATTGGAGCGGTAATATCCATCCATAAAGAACTTATTTCTTCTGAGGGCAAAAAGAGACATGTTAATGTAACAGTTCAATTTTATTTTAAAATAAGGAAACGCATAGCTGATATAATTCACACAAAACATTGCTTAACACAGTGCCTTATAAGCATCCATTGTTAAAAATAGACCCTTGATATTAGATTACAACTTGTAGAGATGCTTGTACTGCAATTTTTGCTACAGTTTTGAATTTAAAAAATTCCATTCAATTTGAAATAATTACTGCTAATATGTCACCATTAAGGTAAAAATGAAAAAAAGGATTTCAGCAATGAAATTAAAAACCAGTGACTAAAGACAATAGAAGAGGTTTTCTGTCGTAAACATGCTTGTTGAATAAGCATAGGTAAAAGCCCCAGACAATGGATAATTTCCAATGAACATTGCATGCTAACTTTTTCCATGCGAGAAATCAATTTAAAAACAAACTAGAGTAAAATATTTTCATGAAAGGTATTTGAAACCAGACAAAACTGCATATATATGCTCATGCACAAACACACACAATAAACTAAAGGCTGCGACTATTTTCACCAGGTGCTGAGGAACAGCACGTGTGTCTATTTGCACCAGCAAAAGTAATTACCTAAATCATACTATGACATTGTATTTTATTACATTCATTGGCAGTGTTGTTGAACTTACTCCTAAGAAGTTATTTTAAATTAAAAATGGGTGCGTCACCAGGTAGAGAGAATAGTATAAAGTGATCAAGACCAGAAATTACATGGTCAGGCGTTGGTAAGTATTTACAGAAGTGATTCTAATGCTAATAGCCATAAACCTGATCTGCCTAACCTAACAATTAAAGCAAATGCACACTAATGTAAGCTTCATACACATCAGCAATTAAAGAATACACACATCCATTTAGCAGACCAAGCCAGATTGTAGATGATGCAAATGCATATGTCTACCAGTCAAGAAATTATGCATGTGGTCAAGAATTTTTGCTATTTTTTACACTACAGTCAATTTACATTGTTATAGGTATATCTCTACTGGTGCTTATGATAAAATTGGAAATCTAAAATTGCCTTGAGTTGTGGTTAATTTCAATTTGTTAAGAATTGCATTGTTGCATGCGTAAAGGTTTGTAAAAATATTTTAAAGTATTGTGGCCATTCCCCATCCAGGATGAAGTGTGAAGCATTAATAACTAAAGCAAGTCTAAATCTCTTCTTAAAGTACAGTTTCAGTTTTCATCTTAACTAGCCTTGTGGTAGAAGTTTTTCATTGAATAAAAATATGTATTTTTCTTAATTTCCAACCATACCTAAGTAGGGGGTGATTAAATACATGCTAAGAAAAAGGGGGAAAAAAGGTCAAAAACGTTAGATTTGTTATTTTGGTAGACACTCTGACATGCATCTTAAAATCTGGTGAAAATAGCTCAAAAGCTAGCTTCACAACCTGGTGAAAATAGTCACTCCCTAAACTAAAACAGTCCTTCGTAAAAAGACGCCTACCAACTGGCTTTCAGAAACAAATGCTCAAAATTATTGATTTTAAGTAGAAACAGATTGCCCTCACAATGCTGGGTAAACATCATACACCATTAGCACATCATTTACACAACCTGGGAAAACTACTTATTTTCACAGGGGACAAAAAAATGTATTCACTGATTTTTCTGTCTGGAATGTTTTCACATAACTTACCTGTAGTACATATCCCCCCCCCACAACGTTCATATTATTTAGCAGCATTACACAAAAACTGGGGTATGGCATAAAACTAGAAATAGAATACACTAGTGTTTTCCCACTGCCACTGTCTCACCATAAACTGATCAAATCAGTGAAAAACATTTTTTTTCCGAAACATATTTTCACTAAACGTCAATAATGTTGATACTGACATTTATAGCTTTTCTATTCACTTAAATCTTTCATCTTTGTTAAGGAAGTAAGTACACAGGGATCTTGCAAGATTTATTTCGGATTTTTTTCACTGCGGTTATACCGCTGTGCTGGATTGTGCCAGGCAGGACATCACACATGTGCATTAGTTTGAGATCTCCTTTAAAAATTGTCAGGGGAATGTCATGGGCAAGTCATTAGTACATATATATCTTGTCTTGAAATATTTTGGTTGTGGCTCAAACTGAACTGCTGCATCTGAACATATTTTTATTCAATGAAAAACTTCTACCACAAGGCTAGTAAAGTGTCACTTCAGAGTAAAAGCAGGGAAGCAGATATTTCACATCTTCCTTTTTGATTGTTGCTAACCAGTTGCAAATCTGAAAATAAGAATAAAAGTTTATTGGTTTAAAGAGTCAAGCACATAGCACAAATAATAATTAATTTAATTACAAAGACATAAAACAATTCCCCCAGATTACCATACATACGTTTGCCCACAGACAACTTTTCTCTCCATTTTTGTTGAAAAATAAGGGAGTTGCTCCTCCTTGCATCATAAGCCAACTTGCAAGATGGGCACAAAAGTAGAGAGATGTGTGAAGATAATTTGCAGAAAGGATCACACAACGAATTTCATTATCACCATCTCATGCAAGCCTTGACTAAACACAAGTATACATATGACACGCACCTTCTGCCTTTAGGGCTTTATGTTAGTCGGGTTACAACCCTTTTATCGGACTTCTCAAAGGCTTCTAAGGCTTAGTAGGACCAAGCCCTTGCGTGGTCTGTTGTGCAGGATTTATTTTTTAATTATCACCTTATGTAGGTTTGAAATGAAAGATCTTTAAGACCTTTTACTCGAAGATTTATTTAAACTTCGATGTAATACAAACACTTTTCCAAACTGACAATTCACCCGGTATAACTTGTAGGCCTAAAAATATTAGTTATACCGAAGTTTTTAACCCTGGTCTTTTGATGATGCAGGAGAACACCTTATTCAGAGTTGGGTTTGTAGAATATCTGCCAAAATGGAGTACAAGTACACCAGCCAATCCGAAGATTGAAGCAAGATATTCCCCAACGTCCCCTGAACCATCAACCTTTCGGCAACCAGGAGAATGTCCCGTAGACTCACAAAAGTCTAGCTCTTTTATGTCATATTGTTGTTTACAATTTACCATGGTTATTACATAGTTGTTTAATATTTCTATAGTTTCAACATTTAAGTTAAACAATTCATTACCCATTAACAATAACACATTTTTAAAGAAAAGATTCCAACATACATTAATATAATACAGATTGAATAGTTTTTTGCTTGAAAAATCATGTGTTGACATGGGCGACACATAGCGTTCCCCCAGAAGAAAATAAAATTAAATATAAGTGAACGTTATTTAATTTTGTTTTATAACTTTTTCTCCTTTTTTGTATATTTTCATTTTGCTTTCACTTCTTCTTCTTCATGATGTGAGGCGATATTTCATTTGGGATCGTCTTCTAGGACTTCATTCTTCATTTGCATGTAACTTCTGGAGAAAACAGAAAATGGTTTTACATCTTGACGTCAATTAGCCAGGTCTTCCATCCATTTAGGTCTTCTTCTAGATTCTCCTCTTTTTGAATGGGAGATGGATTTTGTAAAGGAAATACAGGTTGTTCTGCACTTATCTTGCAGATTGAAGTATTTGCAAGTCTCTGTTTGTCAGAAAATAATGGGCAGTGTAGTTTCTCCTCATCTTCTTGATTCGGCAACCCTGGAGCGAAAGCCTTCTTTCTTATATCTTCCTCGGCGGCGGACCTATTGTCTGAGTGCGATTCCCTTTCAGCCATCGATAGTTTATCACACGAAGTCTTACCATTAATTGCTTGAAAACTATATTCTTGGCCATTTGGAATCAAACTTTCTTCAACGACTTGTCCCTTCACCGTTAAATATAATTTGTTGGCACCTGCATCCAAATTGACTCTATATCTCTTGAAGAAGGGATATCCAAATAACAAATCTGCCTCTAAATTCTTCACTACGTAGACTTGATCTTCAAAAGTGTGTCCTGCAATTTCAAAAAGAATGGTTCGGCTTCCTACAATACGGGACCTCTCATGTCCAACAAAATCCTTTAACCTTATTCCTGGACATCTTTGCAGTTTCAAGCCTGGTAATCTCTCTCGGAGCTTTACCCAAACATTGTAATTCATGACGGTGCATTCACTTCCTGTATCCAAAGTACATCTTATTTTTAATCCTAAAACTTCTATTAGAATTTCTGGCTTCTTGCTGTAATTCCCAGTTACTTCGAAAACATTAAACAATTTCTCTTCTTTTGAATTTGGATAAGAATTTAGATCTAGATATAAAACATCTAAATTTTCATTAGTAATTAGTTTGTCTTCTTCGCTCTCACAAACATCAAGATTGTGTCGCGTTGTAGAAAGGAGAGCTTCATCTACAACGACCTCTGGTTTAAATTTGCTCGACTGGTAGAGGGAATTTCCCAAGAAGGTGCTTTAATAGTGGAAGGAATTTCCCATACAGGTGCTCTAGGGTTCAAAGCACAGTCTTCTGGACTTTCGTCAGTCTGTATTCCGCATTCCTTCTTGCGAGACTGGTTCCAGTTCCTTTGATTCTGGTTCTTATTCCAGAATGTCCTTCTATAGGCATCCTTCCTTTGGAACCTTAGATTTCCATTAAACCTTTGGTTGATCGGTGTGCGCCTCTTATCTTCTTCTCCTCCATTCCTCCGGGATAGCTCTAGATTCCTTATTGGAGGTTGAGTATTTCTTCGTTCATCGTTCGTTGGTGATCTGCTTTCCATCCTTCCATTTGTTCAGACGCTTCGAACTTTCCCAGGAAATTCGTGAGTTGGTCTATGTTGGCGGTATCTCGAGTTAGTACCAGTTGTCGCACTAGTGAAGGTAATTGGCCAATGATTAAGTTCAGCACTTCTGATTGGTTGATGGTTTCCGTCAGATTGCAGTATGCTGCATATACCTCCCAGCAATATTCTTCCAATGATAACCCTGCACCTTTGCTATAATGTTTATTCCTCAGGGTATTCATTTCCCTCTGTTTTGCTTCAGGTGATGCGTATTGCTTCCTAAATGCAGAGCGGAAATGTTCAAAAGTTTTCCATCTCTTTTCGTTTGCCATAAACCAAGCCTTGGATTTACCCACCATTAGCGAAGGGAGGACTTTTAGTCGATACATCATGGGCATTTTCATTAAATCCATATAAGTATTTATCTCCTCCAGGTACCTCTCAGCAGATACTGAATTTATTTCTCCATTAAACTTGGTGAGGGAATTGACGTCAGACATTCGGAGAATTCGATTGGATGAATAGTTTAAGTAGGAATTATCTTCTACCATTTTTTCCGTAGACTAGTCTCTAGTTCGTCCTATTCTGCCACTCCCTCTTCGATTCTTTCTTTGGCATGGTTCAGAATGTTCGGGAGATTCGGAACTGGAAGAATGCGAGGAGCAAGAGGTTCTTACACATATCTTCTTTGGCAGAGTTTCCATCTCTTCATGCCTATTCTCCTTGCCTAGCTGTAAGGTCTCCAACTTTGAGGTTAACGTTTTTATAATTTCCACTTGTTGTGTTTGGACCTCTTTCGTTTTTCTTATTTGACCTTCCAAATTTACGGATATTTCCCTCTGACTTTCCTTCAGTTCGGTTAGTAAACCGCAGTTTACATTATCCTTGTCCTCTCGATTCTTTATTTCTTGGTTCAAACTTTCTTGTAGCTGTTTAAAACGGTCATCATCTACGAGGGGGTGCTGAAAAGTTCGTAGCCCAACCCAGAAGGCGTGCACGTGGAATGATGAAACTTTACAGTTTTAAAGAACATATCTTGGTATGTACACATGCAAATTTTCAAATTAATAACGGAATTGGTATTGTGGTTTTCACGCCCCGGAAGTGATCATGTGTGCCCAGCCAGCGATTTTCACAAACATCGAGATCAGAGTTGTCATCAAATTTTTGTTCCACCAAGGAAAGTCGTCAAAGCAAATTCATGAGGAAATCAGTGGAACACTACGGAACTATCCTCCATCATATGCAGTTGTTAAGAAGTGGGTGGAACATTTTAAACGTGGCGATTTTTCAACAGATGATGCTCCACGTGCAGGAAGATCAAAAACAGTGACTGTCCCCAAAATCATGGATGAAATTCATGACCTTATTCTTGAAAATCGCAGAATCTCAGGAAAACGTGTGGCAGAGATTATGGGCATTTCTCGGGAACGCGTTGGTACCATAATTCATAATGACTTGGATATGCGCAAGCTCTTGGCAAAATGGGTTCCCAAACATTTGTCAGCAGATCAAAAACGTGAAAGAGTGAGGACATCAAGGGAAGTCATTGCACATTTTGAACGCAATGCCGACCAATTTCTGTCACGAATATTAACCATGGATGAAACATGGTTCTACCACTACGATCCTGAAACGAAACAACAGTCAATGGAGTGGCGGCACTCAGGTCCCCCTTGCCCCAAGAAGTTCGAGTTGCAACATTCTTCTGGGATAAGGATGGAGTTGTACTCATAGACTACCTGCCCAAGGGTCAGACATTTAATGCAGAGTATTACTCTGCATTACTCACAAAATTGAAAGACAAATTGAAAGTGCAACTCCGCGGAAAAATGAAGAAAGAAATTCTGTTCCTGCAGGACAATGCCCCTGTCCATCGAGCACTGCAAACACAACTGACATTGCATGATCTAGGGTTTCAATGTCTAGATCATCCCCCTTATTCCCCAGATCTAGCTCCGTCAGACTATTTCCTATTCCCCAAACTCAAACAACACTTGAAAGAACGCCATTTTGGATCTGATAAGGAGGTGATAAGCGCTACAGAACAGTGATGTGTGGAACAACCTTCAGAATTTTTTTTCACTGGTCTGCAAAAATTGGAGCACCATGCAAGGAAGTGTATTGCACTTCGGGGGGAGTATGTAGAATAACTGCAAAATTTCATCATTCCACGTGCACTCATTCTGGGTTGGGCTACGAACTTTTCAGCACCCCCTCGTATCTGCCGATCTTCTCTCCTTCTTTCCACTAGTTCTTCATATTTTTCGTCTCTCTTTTTCCTGATTTCAGCTATCGCTTCGGATATTTCTTTTCCTAGATTTATTTTAAAATCTTCAAACATTTTCTTACTCATTTCTCGTTCCCTTTCTCTTTCTGCTTTCTGTTCAGCATCTCTTTCACCCAAGGTTTCAATCAAACGTGCGAACTTTTGGTCATTTTCTTCCTTGTCCTTTAATCTTTGCTCTTTTTCTTCTTCCTTTTCTTTTAATCTTTGCTCTTTTTCAGCTTCTTTCTCTATCTGTCTTTGTATCCTCTGTTCAACTTCACGTTCTTCTAGCTTCTCGATTAAACGTGTGAATTTCTGATCGCCTTCTTCCTTGTCTTTTATTCTTTGCTCTTTTTCAGCTTCTTTCTCTATCTGTCTTTGCATCCTCTGTAAAACTTCAGGTTCTTCTAGCTTCTCGATTAAACGTGCGAATTTCTGATCATCTTCTTCCTTCTCTTTTAATCTTTGCTTTTTTCTGCTTCTTTCTCTTTCTTAAAATCTGTCATAAAGGAGATCATCATTTCCCTCCAACTATCATCTGTTGGGGTTGGCGTAACTTGTTTTTCCACGCACTGTCTACATTCAACGTCTACCTCCGCTGCTACGTCAGATCCTGGGGTTTTATGCGCGCAACTTTCATGAACGTATCTGTTGCAGCCGGAGCATGGTAATAAGGTTTCCTCCTTCTTTTCTTCATTCGTACAGCAAACGAGCCTTTCCTTTTGCTGCCTGGTCAAAGGTCTCTGGGAACCTATCATCTTTGCTTCTTCTGTTTCTGGAACAGGCTTCTTCTTCTGTTTCTGAAACAGGCTTCTACTTCTTCTGCTGGGCCACGAAGATCCACAGGTGGTTGCTTCGATGGTCCTCGTCACGGTCGCCAAAAGTCACTGACACGCACCTTCTGCCTTTAGGGCTTTATGTTAGTCCGGTTACAACCCTTTTATCGGACTTCTCAAAGGCTTCTAAGGCTTAGTAGGACCAAGCCCTTGCGTGGTCTGTTGTGCAGGATTTATTTTTTAATTATCACCTTATGTAGGTTTGAAATGAAAGATCTTTAAGACCTTTTACTCGAAGATTTATTTAAACTTCGATGTAATACAAACACTTTTCCAAACAGACAATTCACCCGGTATAACTTGTAGGCCTAAAAATATTAGTTATACCGAAGTTTATAACCCTGGTCTTTTGATGATGCAGGAGAACACCTTATTCAGAGTTGGGTTTGTAGAATATCTGCCAAAATGGAGTACAAGTACACCAGCCAATCCGAAGATTGAAGCAAGATATTCCCCAAACGTCCCCTGAACCATCAACCTTTCGGCAACGAGGAGAATGTCCCGTAATCTTACAAAAGTCTAGCTCTTTTATATCATATTGTTGTTTACAATTTACCATGGTTATTACATAGTTGTTTAATATTTCTATAGTTTCAACATTTAAGTTAAACAATTCATTACCCATTAACAATAACATATTTTTAAAGAAAAGATTCCAACATAGATTAATATAATACAGATTGAATATTTTTTTGCTTGAAAAATCATGTGTTGACATGTGCGACACACATGGTAGAATTAAAAAAAAAATTTTGAAACTCAAAAGTTTTCCGTTCCCTCTTGCTTGGAGGCATAAATTCTTTTGAATTTAAAATTAGCCAATATACGCAACTTTCAATGATAGAGGAAATATACAAGGCATTTTTTCTTTAACGACGTGATGCAATTATTGACAAAACAGACGAAACACTTGGCATTTATTCAAAAATGACATCGTGCCGTGACTGTACACATAGTTTTCTTCTTAGACAATAAAGGAACCATAGCCCACCCTCAATTTTTTAGCAAGTTTTGACTTACTAGAAAGAAAGGCTGTTTCAAGCTAGTACACGTCCAAGCACGAGGTGAACATGAAATTACGCAAAATAAATATTATTTTACTGTACGTTCAATGGTATCAGGCATAGTTGTAAAAATAACTTTCAGAGTTAGATAAATTTCTGAAAACTAGTGCTACATAGAAACAAATATATAAACTTTTATCGTACATACCTCGCCAGATCTTCGGAAATTTTAAACGTTGAGAACTCTCGATCTCTAGCTGCATTACGTAACATGTTTGAAAGAAACAAATCGACCAAAGAACAAACAAACTCGAGGAAAATCGGCAAACACTATATATAAAAAAAAAACACTGCAGGTTCGCCGATATAAAGACGTTGCCAGTTAAATTCAAAACTCGCTGAGTCGGTAACGTAGGCTCTCCGAGATTCTCATAATTCCCGATATTCACGCAAGTTCAGAGATTCTCGCAAATCCTGGAATTCGAGTTTCGTCCGCCTGCCACGGCAGTTCTAGTGTCACACCAGTTACCGGAAAAGCCGTCTGCTTCCCCCGGTTGACTGCAACTGTGTCTGTCTAACCAGCCTCGCTTGCTACGGGAGCAAGGGGGGCGTGGCTTCTTAGCAACGGTTTATGTTTCTCCCGCTAGGGGATACCACGTTGCCAGATTGCAAATTCCGAGCGTCGCAAATTATACAATATAAATAATCTCGCTGATGCAAGAACCTCCTCATATATATATATATATATATATATATATATATATATATATATATATATATATATATATATATTTCCATATTATGGAAAAGGAGGGTGTGGTGGAGCTTTCAAAAATAGTAACGAGAAACAAACACCACAGTATCTCACTTTAAATTGTAGGTCGAGGCCCGATTAGCCTATCTGTGTATAAAGTGGATTTTGAAATCAGTAGAAAAATAATTTATATTAGAATTTTGGATTTTAGATGCGTTTAAAGCATAAACATTACCAATAATAAGAAACCTATCCTTTTCTTTTCATATTGAAAGAGAGAAAGAGGTCTATTGTATAATCTTTCATTGTAAATTTCAAAAAAAGACTAATTCAAATAGTAACAATGGGAAACGAATAACGCTTACGAAAATACTTTGCCACAGTGGAGATCTGAACTTACGACCCTTAGAATGACAACCCAGTGCGATAACCGCAACATCACGAATTCGTTCCAGCATACGGCATGATTATAAGGGAAGACGAATTCGTTCAATGTGAATTAGAAATATAATCCCCACCCGCTTCTTTATATTTTGCAAACAACACACACAAACACTCTTTTGTAGGAAATTAAAGAAAGGTAGTATGAAAGTCACAAAAAATTAAAGCAAAATCTGCTATCTTTACATCAGAGTCGTTTTACATGGATACGCTACGGATTAGAAAATTGAGGTTGTGACTGTAATTGTAGGATACTCCATAGGTACCTATATGCCAAGATTATAGCGTTCATTAGCCAGTAGTTTTCGAGAAAAAGAAAACTTTCAACTTTTAAAGATTTCCAAGCACTCCTCATGAGGAGAAAATATTGTCTGATGGTAAAGTGGTTAGGAGATACCGTATCAGTTTCACACGCCGGAGGATCTACACAAGGCTTAACAGTGTTAGCATTAATTGCATGACAATAAAATATTACTGAAGATAATGAAGAAGGGAGATGTTGAAGTGCATAAAATATATTTTAGAACTAATTTGAAACTTTATAAGCCCTGTTAATTTTTAAAAGACACCATTTATATTCCAATAAGATAAAAATTGTCACCAATTGATTATTATGAAATTTTTGTTTATTAAAAATCTAAAGAAAATGATTCTGACAGTAACTCTCTCGTGTTGGGAAACCTATGATATCAAAGATCCAAGGTTCGAATCCCAGCCTAGGAATGGATTTTCTTTGTGAGTATTCCTTCATCAGTTTAATCATATCAACACTCATCCTCATCATTGCAATTAGCCAAAAGTGGTAGAACAGCAAATCTAAATAACAAAAATTAAATGAAATCTCTAGTTACCATTTCTTTCCTTTTGATTATTTTAGAAAAAAATGAAATTGGAAGAATGTGATAGAAGCTGTAAGAAATTAATTTAGTCACAATTTACGATACATACAAAGACAAGATTTTTAATATAATTACTAGTTTACATGTGCATATTATAGTACAGAATTTCAATCATATTAAAATCTATTTAAAATTATTAATTTACCTTTTTCTTGGAGTCCGTTGAAGTATCAGTGAGCTGTCTGATTGCAGGTGAAAAAAAGGATTACATTACACTTACCATAACTTTAAAGAAACTAGGATATGGCCGATGTACATAGATTTATCTCAAAGAAAAAAGATTTGTAATATACAGAACTAAGAAAATTATATTTAAAACCATCGGTTAGAAAATTGACCGTCTTCGAGTAATCTACACAGATACGTATAGAATTATTTGATTTCTTAACTGACACAATAGGACTAGCCCATTCTGAATGTTCTATATTCTGCTTACACATATTATCTATTTCTTGTTTTATTTGATCTCGTAATGAATATGCTATTCTGTACGCTTTCCTGAACACACTAGCATTCTTCTGTAAAGTTATTGATACCTTGAAATCTTTAATGGGTGTACTAATATCCTCATTGAACAATTCTGCAAAAGATGTCAGTAATTGTGAACGACAGTCTTCAATGTTCATTTGTTTTACATTACTTGAATTATGTACGTCGGCTTTATGTTTGTTCAGAATCATGACTTTGCTATTTTGCCCTTGCACATTTGATGTTCGTGAACATTCACCCACGTAATCAAACTTCTGTTCATGTACCTTTGGAGTATCCATTATGCCTGAACGGTGAATTTTCGAACAAGCATCTGGTAGCGAATCTTTTGATTCCAGACCTAAGCAATCATGTGTAGAATCTTCATTTTGAATGTAATCAGTTTCAGGAAACTCATTTAGAAGTTTGCTGCGCCAATCACCAAATAATATGTTCATTCCAACTCTGCCAATTAATATATTTGTATTAATCTTATCGCCAACAACAAAAGGCATAATGTACATTTTGCCATGATAGTAAAGTTTTAAGATTAATTGGCCTAATAAACACAATCTTTCACCTGATATCGAAGTATATGAATTTAATAACGGACTTAGTGTGAAGTTGCCAATAATATTAGTTAACAAATCTTTGGAAATGAAATTAGCAAAACTACCAGAATCGACAATAGCTTCTAACGATTGGTCTTGTATTATAATATTAATGTACAAAGGTGAACGTTAATTTCGCAATGAAATCTGAGATGCATGTTGCAAATTAGAAATAGACTCGTTTGCTTTTTTATTGTACATTTGTTGCGTGTTTGTAGTTAAAAAAGTATATGCACTATCTTCTTGCATAGATAATAAGCTAAGTTGAGAATTGTGTTGTCCATAACCATTATCTTTGGTATTCAAATTACTGTTTCTCATTTCACAATTTCCTTTATAAATACTAGATATATTGACTGCAGGTTCCTTCCATTGTTTATTTCTTTCGAAACATGCAGCCAAGAAATGTGTTCTCTTCTTACAGAAACTGCAAGTAGCATTGAATGCAGGACAGTTCTCTTTGAATGTACAACCTAACTTTGAACAGCGCTTACATTTTATATCATTTGCCTGATTTTGCTGTGATACATATTTTTGGCTAAATGCAGTATGTGGTTTAGATTGTATCATGCCTTTGTATGCATTATTTGTTCCGAATCTTGATTCTCTTGTATCTTGTTGTTTCTTTGAAAAATGAGCTTCAGCAAACGAATTGTTTGTACCGAATCTACGTGAGCCTTGTATTTGTTTATTTTCACCTACAAAAATTCATTTTGATTGACTTTATTTTTATTTTCGCGTATTATCTCATGTTGGAGTACTACATCACAAACCTCTTCGAATGTGTTGGGCATGTCTGACAGTAATCTATCTTTTAGTATACTATCGGGTAGTCCAAACACGAGTTTTTCTCTAAGACGAGTGTCTAATTCATCTGTTGTAAACTCACAAGTTATTGCAGCAACTTTTAAACGATTTATGTAAGATGTAGCTGTCTCATCTTGCTCTTGCTTTATTTGCATAAAAGCGAATCCATTTATTAACCTGTGGTGCATATATTTTTCGCAATGTATCAAAGAGTTCCTCCAAAGTGGAATCTTGTGGATCCTTTGAACTTAATCTGTGTTCCAGTTCTTGATATGGTAAACTGCCGATTACACAAATAAGAGTAAACACTCGTTTCCCTTCTTGTATATCGTTAGCCTCAATAAAAGCATTGAATCTTTTAATATATGAATTTGTATCTGGCTTGGGTTATAAGCCTCAAATGCAGGTATAAAACTTATGTGTTTTTCCATACTGGCTCACTTGGACTTAATTAGTGATGAAGTGCTACAGAACAAGAAGGAGAGGAAGCAGAATCAGACCAAGCAAAAGGATTTCAGACAAGAATCTGAACAGGAAAAAGATTCGGAAACTGATAGTGAAAGTGGAAGTGTCCAAAGTAGTACGGGTCGTTCGGTTTCCGGCTCACGTAAACGACCAAAGAGTATAAGGAAAGCGTCAGGCAGAAATCGGACGAAAAGACTATCATTGCGACATGTAAAAACAAATGTACAAGACATGGTTATTGATCCAAGTCCGATAGGCCATGAAAGTTTGTGAATACTGGGTACAGGTAATCACTTTAAGATTAGAAAATAGTATTATTTGGAATGAATATTTTTATATGGACTGTCAGTAAGTTAAAGATATTGAATTGCGTGGTGGTAGTTATTTATGGATTAAGGTATACAAAGGGAAGGGGTATTTCCTCCCCCTACTAAAATAATATTGTTAGTGTGTTTGTTAATTTTTGGTGTATAACATTAGGTGTATATAAAAATAGTGTAAGAACTATGACTCTTAGATGGGGCAAAGGTGGGAGTATAAGTATTGGGAATACCCAATCCCAAAAATTTTGTTCATAGTATTTATGATGACGACCCTTCGTTTTGCGACGATAAATATAAACAAAATGAAATCCCTTACAAAACAGGCGGCATTAGAGGACTTTATTATCCAAACATCATTAGATATTGTATTTCTCCAAGAATGCGGACAAATGAATTTCAATTTTTCCCCAACGATAAGAGTTCATAATAATGCAAATTTCCATTCGACAGGAACAGCTTTGTTAACACGTAATACGGTTCCCCTCACAAATGTGGTATGTCATTATAATAATAGAATCATATTAGCAAAAGTTGAATATGTATGGACATATAATATAGTATATGTCCGGGTCACAGTGTAGAAAACAAAGAAATGAGTTTTTTGCGCAGGAAGTTGCGGTTGAAAGGCAGGGTAGGAGAGAACACATAATATGTGGGGGAGATTTCAATTGTGTATTGTATCCGCAGGATCAAAGACCTGGATTTAAAACGTCGAATTCATTGCAAAAATTAGTAAGTGGCTTTAACTTCACAGATGTCTGGAGTGACAAATGTTTTGGGCAGAGGGGTTTTACGTATATACGTGACAATTGTGCATCCCGATTGGATAGATTTTATGTAACACCCACATTACGTCAGTACGTAAAGTCCATCAGTATAACACCTACATGTTTTTCAGATCACAGTGCTGTCATTATGATGATAAATGTAGACATTCCAATAGTCCCTAGAGGGTACGGTTGTTGGAAATTAAATGCTTCAATTCTTAATGAGAAAAATTTCCAAGAAGCATTTAATGACCATTGGTCGAGATGGATAACACACCGTCTGAGGAGGATAGATATAATCCGCTGGTGGGAGGAGATTCCCCAACCGGGTATAAAAAGATTTTGTATCAGTTACTGTAAGGAACGGTCGAGAGATGGGACAAATAAATATAATTTTTACTACGGGGTGTTGCGTGAACAAATTCAGCAAGCAACAGACGGGAAAAAGTCCAAACTGAAGTCAAACGTATACAAGCTGTACTGTTAAAAATGACTGCAGAAAGGCGTCAAGGGGTTAAAATTCGTAGTAGAGTTCCTCATTTTGACAACGATGCGGTCCCCTCTATCAGCCATGTAATTCATGAAAGAAAAAATGCTAAAAGACAATGTATTAGTGAAATATTTGATAATGGGGGAACAAAGATCAATTCAGCCCCTGAAATACGTAATCGCATTTATAATTATTTTGAGCAACAATATTCCCAACCAGCCTTACATAATGGAGCTTTAATGGATGCATTGGCATCCGAATCAGAGGTTTTTACAGATGAAGAAAGTGAAAACTTAAACAAAGAATATACAAGTGAGGAAGTGTTTCGAGCGATTAAGGTAGGGCAATCATTTTCAGCTCCTGGTTGGGATGGGATACACAATATCAAACATTTTGGAAATTGATGGGTCAAACAATAACGGATTGGATAAATGCAGTGTTTAGCAAGTATCAAATGGGTAAATCTTCCAATACGGGTATTATAATTCTAATCCCAAAATGTCCAAAACCAAGCGAAGCTGGTCATTATAGACCCATCATCCTCCTTTGTACGGATTACAAAATATTGGCGCGATGTATGCTTGGCAGACTTATGCCTTATGTCGACAAATTAGTAGGAGAGGATCAATATGTTTTTGGTTTAAATAAGAAAATCACAAATGTTTTACAAACGATGCGTGAAGTAATTACATGTTATAGACTACAGAACAAAAATTCTGAAAATGCTATATTAGAATTAGACTTTGAACGTGCTATTGACTCGATAAATCATGAATATCTATTTAACGTTTTGCATGGTTACGGTAGACGTGGACATTTTCTTTCAGTATTTAAAAGTCTTTATAGACATGCAACAGCAAAAATTCAAATAAATGGTTTTCTGACAAAAGAACTCTATATTAATAAAGGTGTAAGACAAGGAGATACTTTGTCGATGTTAGGGTTTTTTTTTGCACTGAGACCCTTCCTTTCTGAATTAGGCCGAAAAGTTCAAGGAATTAACATACACTCTACTACCATTAAGGTGTTAGCGTATGCTGACGATATTACTGTATTAATAAATGAACAGTCTGATATTAATGAAACATGTCAAGTATTACAGAAATTTGGAAAATGGTCGGGATTAAAAATAAACCAAGAAAAATCGTCAATTTTGAATTTAAATTTGGTTCATTCTCACTCGCAGCGAGGTAATTTTAAGGTTGTACAAACGATACTTATACCAGGTATAATATATACGCACTCTATTCAAAGTATGATCCAATTAAATTATGATAGAGTATTAACTGGGGTTAAAGCGATATTACAAACAAATAAATTTCGCAGCCTTAGTTTACAGTCAAGGGTGACCTTTGTACAGGTGTATGCACTCTCAAAGGTCTGGTACACGGCAAAAATCCTCCCACTACGGAAGTTAGATATAAATAACCTTAAGAGTGCAGTAAATTGGTTTATTTGGAATGGTCAGATATTGAGGGTGAAACATGTGTTACTTTGTTTGCCTTTTGCCGAGGGAGGAATGAATCTTGTGAATATAGAACTCAAATGCCAGGCCTTACGTATTCAAGCTGACACGCAGACATTGATTCAGCATCCACTCATCCTCACAAGTAAAGTTTTGAGAAACGCTTCGGACTATATTTCAGTAGAGGCTCCTATTGATATTACTAGACTGGTAGACACTTTATGGTATTTTAAGTCAACAATAGTGGATATTAGTTATGCCCTATTACAATCTCCGATATTAACAATACCAGTGACATCGGAAATATATCGCAGACTATGTAAATTACAGTAGAACAACCAACATGTAAAATTATTAAGCAAAAGCCAAGAATGAAGTGGAGAGAAATATGGAATAATATTCAGGCTCACCATCTTACATCACGAATCCGATCAGCATGGTATATAATTGTCCACCAAAAATTAATCACTGGAGAGAGACTCTATGATCTTAAATTAATAAATACACCAATGTGTGCTAGATGTAATGTATCTGATAGTTTAGTCCATAGACTGAGTGAATGCCAAATAATAGAGACATCATGGCTCTATATAAGGAAACTTGTGAGTACTATTTGTCGAACATCAGTGTATAACATCTCTGTAGATATTCTTTTATATCCAGCTTTTGCCTATTACCCAAAAACAAAACGTAAAAGTGTACAATGGCTCCTAGGACACTATGCCTATTTCCTATCGACATTTCGGCAACCAGATTTTAATATACAATTTGTAAATTACCTCCATCAAGAATACCACAGGATACCTCACTGTAAAAGAAATAGATTGTATTCTGATTTTCTTACTGTAATGTTTACTTGCCCAATGAGTTAAAATGTAAATTGGAAATGTAATGTAATAAATTGCAAAATGTAATAAAAAAAAGTGGTTAGCACATCGCGCTGCCACGCCAAGGGTGACGCGTTCGAATCCCGGTCGGGCTTGGTTGTTTGTGAATGACCTTTAATCAATTTCATCATTTCATCACTCATCCCCATCTTCGCAAATTAGCCAGAGGCACAAAACGCGAAGTAAAATAAACTAAATCAAATCAGAAAAAAAATCAAACCATAAGATGGGGTATGATGGGTTCAATGTTTTTTAACTAAAGTCGTAAATGTGAGTGCGCGTCAAGTATATTTCTGTACTTGCTTTTCAATTGAATCGGAGATGAAAATCTCTTGTCACAGAAATACAAGGTGGAGAACGGTATGAGCAATTTTAATGTCTCATCCGAAAGTTTAGGATACTCACCTCTTAAGAACTCACTGCTGCGACCGAAACGAAAAGGACAGATATCAGATTGCCTTGAGTTAAACATCAGAGAGAGAGGCCGGTTTAAAGCAATGGCGAATAACAGAAATGTAGAGTACAGACTACGAACAACAAGGGTTGAATTAAATTTGTAAAAAAAATAGATCTTAGTAATGTTAATGTAATAGGTTTTAGGCCCGATTGGCTGGCGAGCGGGCAGGTAAAACTATAGGCATCGAACTATATAGCATCGAAAGCCAACGGGTAATTGACAGGCCTTGCAAGAACCAGCTCACTTATCTTCAGGTAACACTCAATCCAGTTTTGCACTGTCTCCAGATACATGAGTCATGCAGTCACTGTTGCTAACTAATGGATCCTAAACTGTTCAAGGAGCACTTGAAATGTGAATCACGTTAATTACGTAATTTGAAATTGAAGGGATTTATTCCTTGGTATAATTTTTTTGATTTTCATTTGATTTAGTTTATTTTACTTCGCGTTTTGTGCCTCTTGGCTAATTTGCGAAGATGGGGATGAGTGATGAAATGATGAAATTGATGAAGGGACATTCACAAACAACCAAGCCCGACCGGGATTCGAACCCGGGACCCTTGGCGTCGCAGCGCGATGTGCTAACCACTCGGCCACAGGGTCGGGCATTCCTTGGTATAAAACATTTGTATCACTCACTCCCAGTGGCGGCGATTAGGTTAAAAAACTATGGGGGCAAGGAGAGTTTAATTTTCGTTGGTACGAGTACATAAGGTTAGAGTAGTGAAAAACTAAAGTGGCAAAAAGTAGGGGGGCAACTGCCTCCTCTCGCCTCCGCCCCTACTCGCCGCCACTGCGGACACTTGTAAAGGAGTACGAACCAAGTTTCGAAAAAAGGGCCATCGTAAATATTTTGGAACATTGTGTGACTGGTGGTTGTTAATCATTAAACATTTATGGGGGAGGGGGCTCCCTATAGCGCATTTGTAGCGTCGTCTCCGTTGGAGGCACATGGTGGTTCGTACCCCATTTTATACTGTAGGTCCAGTTGCGATTAGCCTTACTGTGCATAAAGTGAACTTAAATCACGAAATAAATAAATCAATCAATTAAACAGATTTTCTCTCACGTGTAATGTTGCCAATTCATTAAGCTAGGTTTCAAAGGTTATTCAAAGACAAACGTTGTTATGGGGACTACTTTAAGGAGATTTCCCCTACAAATTTATGGGTTTCTTTGCATTTTCTTTTTTGTTTCTAAAAATTTCGGGGTTCTGTAGCCATTCAGCCTCCATGCGTACGCCAGTGCCCCTAGCCAATTTTGGCGTTTTACATGACCTTATCTGCATCCCTTTTTACAGGTAAATTTTGTTGAGGTACCAAAAGCTCAACTCAATGAGATATATGTGGAATAGATGCTTATGCAGTCATAGAAGTAAGTACATTTCCCCTAGAGCATAGTCTCTCAACCTATGGGGCGTGGCCCACAAGGGGGAGTTTGGTGGATGGCGAAGTTGAGCTAGAAAATGTATTTAGCTCTCTCATTCTATGTCAAATCACTGGGTCTGAACCTTGACATCTCAGAAATTAATAATTTTTGTTGCAGTGGTAGTGCCAGCAAAATTGACAAAATCTGCGAAATGTCAGCTTTTTTTTTTCGGGTCGTAGTTTTTTGAGTTACTGACTTTCAAAACATAAATAATCCCAAAATTTGACGACATTTTGAAATCTTTAAACAGCTCTAGATAAAAACTATTTTACCTAGAGATCTCAAATTGGTGTGAAACGTCACCTCCATTCATAATTTGCATCAAATCATCACTCATTCCCGTCTTCACAAATCAGCCAAAAGTGGCACACAAAGCGAAGTCAAGCAAATCAATCAATATGTGTGTGGGTGTGTATTTTTTTATTTTTCTATTCGCCTGACTCTTATCTTGCTACTCGTCTATGTCACCTAAAAGCTGAGATGCAAAGTTGTACACCCACGTGATTTAGAAATAAAAGAACTCTTCTCCTTCAAGTTATGTCGTTCCAAATAAGGCCTTACTAGTGACGAGGACTGAAGGATTGAATCAACTGTTTGGTTCTGTTGTCAAGCTCTTGGTATGAGAAACGCCAGTAAACAAAATTATATATTTATGAGAGTAATCTAAACAATCATTATAGGAGTTGCACGCAGGCGCTTGGTTCCTCCTAATATTATCGTGTATATTTTCATAACATCGCGTGCATTTTAAATGCATTGTATGGTGGGCGTATATTATGGATACGAAGGTACGTTTGTTGAGTAATATGCGTAAAACAGAAATATGTTGTTACCATAATGATATCCCAATTGAAGACATTATATATTCTATACTCATAGATGGCGGGATTCAGACATTTTGGCAGCAGACCAATATGGTGCAAGCAATATATTGTCTAAAGTGCAACAGTCTTCAAATTAGAATGCATTTTTGCACTTGTACTTCTATATTGCATAATTCGTACAGAACGAAAGAAAAATCTGTTGTAAAAACTTTACTGAATATTGATTTTCTTTAAGGAGAAGGGGGACAGTTTCTCACCAGTTGTGCATTTGTTCAATATCTCAATAATTATCTCCCCATGTTGTAAGTGGAATGATCATTAAGTATTTACAGAATCCCATGTATTCCTTATCTGAAATCAATTTCAACTTCAAGTTACGGCTAATGAAATGGGAGCCTCGATTTTTCCTACGACTAAGACAGTTCAACGTGTCCTTTTTCCGTCCATGTACTATTCTACTTCATGGATTTGTAATATTCCAGAGAGAAGGAATAAAATTATGCTCCTATGAAACTGACATTCAGTGGCGCAACCACGGGGGGGGGGGGAGCAGGGGGACTTGGATGGAAGTAAACATTGACGGCCATAGACACCTGCAGGAGGGAGAGCACACAGGATAATTGACCCCTTCGATTTTAAACCTTATGCAAATAAAAATACATTTCGCAAAATGTTCTTGCTCTCGTCGCTCGCAAAGCGTGCTTGTCTCGATATCGTCAGGTTGAGAGCCGTAGTTAGGGGGTGGCGGTAGTCGGCGATGGATGGCGAGCGATCTTAATGAAATTAGTTGAAAGAGAGAGAACGCCATGGCGTCCAGTGAAATTATTAATTATGTCCTATTAAATCATTCTTTTATCAATTGCAAAAATTGGTAAACATAAAAGGTAAAGTGCTCCCCTGTGCATAGCACCACGCCATGAAGGCGTATACGGGGTGTGGGGGTAACGCCCCACACTTTCTTGATCCGGTCGTGAGTGGGGGTGATGTGATCAGCATCACGCCCCTGACCGCCTATAGCCCCCAGGGTTTCCCCCAGGTACCCATTTACCGGGGCCGCTTCCATCGTTAGAAAAGTTCCCGAATTTGAACCGGCCGGGGATCGAACCCGGGACCTTTAGCATGGTAGTCAGACGCTTTACCGACTGAGCCACCGCGGAAATTGGATCAAAAAGTTTCCTGGCTCGCTTCGCTCACGATCTGGTTATTTTCTGTAATGCAATGTATTTAAATAATATGTGTTGTATATATGTATTGAATAAACTTTGAATACGTACACATTTAATGTTAGCATGTTTTATATGTGTAAAAGATATGTTCTAATGAACGTTATACATATTATGTGTACAGTGTCCCTCAAAAGTTTTAGGACAACGACTAGGCAACCCAATTTACACAAGGAGTTGGTGCCCCTAGAGCTAGGCTCAATTTCAGGGTTGCCACATGTACAATAGATATTTATGAAACACGCGAAAGAAATAAAAACAAATATTATTGTATAAAATTATAAAAACATCACTATTACATGGCAAATGACAAAATTATTTCTGAAAGAAAGAAATAGGTTTTCTAGTATTTCATCGCTACAGAGAGGAACAAAAGTGAGAGGAAACGCAAGGTGACAAAGGAGAGGAGACAGAGAAAGCAAAGGAGAAGATGAAAAGTAGAGGTGAGAACAAAGAGAGGATAGACGAGGAGAGAAGAAGTAGTGAGAAGAAAGGGAAAAGATTAAGCTAACTCGTGGCCGAGAGTTAGAACGATGTGACTAAACTTCCCCGCTCTTGCTTCCTAGTTCGAGGCCTCTTCTCAGCATGGAGTTCTATCTCTGCAGTGTTTCCTTATCAATTTAATGTAATTATCATCCATCCTCATAGTTGCGAAAAATTATAAATGTGTCATGGTAAAAATAAAGCAAAATAAGAATATTGAAAGATTACTGCAATGTTAGAACTACGTTGGCAAAAAGAAGAAACATTTGGGGAGAACTGTGTAGAGGTAGACAGACAACATGATCCCGAAAGTTACCAATCGACATGACCTTCGGTACTGAAGTTGTGCGTTGAGAAAACTTTGCTTGAGGCTCCACAAGCATCTTATCACGAATGCCTCGGTCTTCGCAGCATTGCAAACTCATTTTTCGTCGAGAAAATCTTTTTTCTCCTAATTTGCTGTTGATTGTACGATGGTATTATGAAATGTTGCAATAATTTACCTCAATGAGTTCTGTGCATCAATACACACGATTTGCAAAAAAAAAAAATCCGCCTTGGCCAACACTTTGCTTATTTGTTATTAAAACATGAATGTTCTTACATATGTTTGTCTCTCTAAATTTTCCCAATATACAGGACATTCTCTTGGCAGAAAGCGTTTCTTCTAATTCTGTTTCGCTATTCCGTTATACGGTTATAAACACCGGGTTGGGTGACTTTTCGCACACTTACTACTACTACTACTACTACTACTAGTAATAATAATAATAATAATAATAATAATAATAATAATAGCAATGTCATTATTGTTGTTATTATTAGTAGTAGTATTATTATTATTGTTGTTGTTGGTACGTTTATCCTGGTACTTGCAACCCCAGACAAAAGTTCGTGTTTGCGCCTCTGCTGACATTCAAGATATAGTGCCTCCTAGAATAAATTTTGGTGTCAAAGGGGAGGGGGCGCTCCTATTACCGTTAACATTAAAATGATGACAATTTATTCTTTGTTTTCACCGTCTTGATCTGTCGGTGAAAACACTCACATGTTTCGTTTCAGAAATAAAAGAACTCTTCTCATTTAAACTAAGTGGTTGCAAAAAAGCCCTTATCAATGGTGAGATTGGAACCAAATGTTTGGGTCTATTCAGTGGCATAAAATACACCATCCCGGTGCGGGGGTCACACGAGCTTTGGGGGCGCAGTATAAACGATAAATTTGTAAAAGACCAATCGTTCACAAAAGTTTTCCTTTAGGCGTTAAAATATATTTTCAACCAAATATATTATATGTGTATACCCTTACATCTGCAAACAGAAAATGTTAATTACTAGAAAAGTAGAAAGTCATTTACCATATTAGAAGAAAACAATTAGGTAAATAGATTAAGTCATTGATTGCGTCCTCGACGGGTAGACGACAGGCAAGAAAATGTGCTGCCTTTGCTGACTCTCACCCCTTCCCTTCCCTACTTCCCGCCCGCGTTTCTGCAAGGTTTGGTGAAACTGTGTTGCTCCTTCATGTTTTTGAGTCCATTTTGTAGTTGATATTATTAATTTGAATTTGAATTCAAAAATTTTGGGTGAGTCAGCACTTAGGTTATTTTGCACCCGTCACATTGTACGGGGTCCAGCCCCTTACCATAACTAAAATAGCATAGTTGCAATGTCGTGTTACTAAAATATTAAAATATTCTGTCTTTCGTTAGAAGCTGAGGCTGTAAATGGGCACTCGGCACATATAAGGACAAAAAGCGAGACAACACACAGAAATATACTGGCCAGACGCAAGAGCCTCGTTAGTCTGCAAAAAGTAGTCCGTGGTGTACTACGTGCAAGTGAGGTTCACAATTGTTTGTACTACGTGGAAGGTCACCTCTTACACCCCGTTATTGTTAGTGAAGTGAGAAATGTTTAAGTGGTGCTGGATTTCGAAAAATGAATTAAGAAGTGGAAGAAAAGGCAAAGAAATATCCTAAGATCCATTTACTCTTAAAACCTGCCAACAGTAGTGATACAACTGAAAATTACAGTGGTTGCTTTGGTTGTAATGATATACATGTGTGTGGAAGGCAAAAGCAGAAGCTGCTGTTGACTGTTTTTCTGAGACTGCAAAGACTCGCTGCTTACCAAGTTCCGTTCCAAAATTCCAACAATTATATCTAGAAACATCGACCGAACTGCATCGAAACATTCACCAGAAAAGGGTAACTAACGACAGGTACAGGGTTAATGTGTTGCACGATAATGCCCACCACACACATCTCACACTGCCAGGGCTGCTGCTATGAGCCGAAGTTCAGAGTAATCAGCCACCTTCTATACTCACCAGACCTGCCCCCCTCCCCCCACGGAATTTTAACTATTTCGGCATTTGAAGTTCCAATTCAAGGGGCAGCGATTTGACGGCGACAAGATGATCGTTTGTGCTGTGAACTCCTCTTTGAGTTCTGCATGAATCTCTCTACAACACTGAAATCATGAGCATGTTGAAGTGTGTGTTGATAGATGAGGAGACTACATTTAAAAATAGACTTTCTACTTTAGGGGTGCGAGGGGAGCACTTATCGCCACTTTTGCCCCCGCACTATGCTAAACATCACCTACAAAGTGAAAGAAACTGGTTTTGCCCCCCCCCCCCCCCAGATTTGGCACCTTGCCCCCGGTTTTGGAACCACATCGACCCGCCACTGCTCCTAACATAACTAAGACACTAATGATAGTTTCATTATAACGGGTAACTTACATTAGAAACGAATTACACACTTTAAAATGTTTGGCGTACATTATGGAAAGGACACTATGTTATTGAGAAATAGGGCCTCCCCGATGGCGCAGTGGTAGCGTCGTCGCCTTGTAATCAAGGGGTCCCGGGTTCGATACCCGGTGGAGGCACAAGTGGTTCGGATTCCACTTTAAACTGTATGTCCAGTCCCGATTAGCCTTACTGTGCGTAAAGTGGACTTAAAACAATAAATCAAATCAAAATAAATCAAGTTATTGAGAAATATAGATACAAATTTAATGTGTTATCATCATGGACGTCCGCAGGATTTTTTCCAGGGAGGGGCATGGAAAGTATTTTTTTCAGGGGGGGTGGGCAAACGAAGACACGTTTTTCCCAAAAATAGTATTGTTCTCTAAAAAAACATTGCTTAAATTTGAATTTATGGTGTTCATGCAATAATTAACACATATTATTGTGGCTAAAATGAAATTTTATGTGTGAAATACATATTTTTTGGCTGACTTTTTATTTTGTGCAAACTCTTCTTACTTTAGTGCTGTCCGAATCGTCTCCATGGGATTCTAGAGTTCTTCTTTTTTGTTCTGTAATAAATTAATATAATTACAATGTTGAAACCTCTTTCATATAAATTTGAGATGTAGATGTTAGTCATATTCGGGGATATTAATGTGTTTTTGTGTGGGGTTGGGGGAAACTTATTAATAATTTCCATTTAACAAGAGGAAAAATTCTCACGTTAATTATAAGGATCATTATTTCAGCAGGTTTCTTTAATATTTCCAAATTGTATATTAAAATAACTTAATATAAACATAGCAAAGGAAAAGTATATGTAATATATTTATATCAGTTCCCTTTCAATACCTTATTGACGTTAATAATTTCTGAGCATACACGCAAAAAACATTTCATAATTACAGAAAATTAATAATACTGATTCGAGCAAAACATGTATCTGTTATTATTATTACTTGAAATTCGTTTCTACACTAAAAATTACAGATGGAATAAGTTGTAGAGATATTGCATACCTCACCTGAGTCGTCTTAAAAAAAACATTCACATGAAAGTTCTTCACAAATTTGGTTTTGGTACTTGGAAACGTACATTCCCTATCACCACTTTCCAAAATACCAATTGACTTCTCGCCCATTTCACACGACATACGTCCTTATACGTTGCGCTGTTTCTACAACCTAGGATTCAAGAAATAAGAACTTGATTTTTTAATTAATGATCGGTAACCTTATGGCCTCTCCTTTTCTGAACGGCTATTACACCACTTTCATCGTGAACCTTGTGTTATCTAGTTTACTTTCATGTTGACGTCATGTAATTACAGAGAAAATATGAATTCCTGCGAATCGGAGATACTTAAACGGATCTCTGCACACAGTTGCAAGAAGAAGGACATTGTTAATACTGCTACTGGAACTTGCGAACGACTGCGCAGTAATTTGTTGTTACTACTATCTTATTGGGGCCATATTTATCGCACACATCTCAAAAACCTTTTTGGTCAATCCCCACCCTTCGTCTCCTGACGTTAGAGCGGAATGTTTTCGTTGTTAAGATAGGTATATTAGATTTAAGTCTCTTAGTACTAATACCTTTGCAACTTTTCAGCGTTTGACCAAAAATGTATTACTTATGGTAAATGGCCTAACATGTTTTATCTAACAACGAAATCATTTATCCTCAGCTGAAAAGTTTGCTCTAAAAGGTTTTAGACCCTTATGCGATATGTGAGAACCCCACCCTTACCTTCTTTGTCATCGTAGATGAAAAAATCCCTTTGGCTTGTGTTCTAGTATCCCCGTGATGCCATATTCATAACTTAACTACGTTGCTTTGTTGTCTAAGGGATCCAACAGCGTTCAATATGACATCTCTGCTTTCTCTGTGGACACTTTTCCCCTCATGATGACACAAACACTTCACGCTGAAAGAGAACCAAGATGTGTTGAAGAATGTCGCACACTTTGGTGCTGTATTAAGAGAGGGCCAGCTGATAGCATCCCCTTGTTCTCTTCATTTTCATAGAGTTTGAAAATTCTACGACATCGCCAGAGAGAAGGATTTTTTATTTGGTAGAGAAGCATAGAGTTGCAACTGACCCAGTTTGCATTTAAAGAGGAAATTAATTGTTGAAACAAATTAGCTCATAAACATGTTGAAGGTCAACATTTCAATTATTTGTAGCTTAGTTCTCCATCTTGCAAGTCCAATACATTCTCTACATCATAAACACAAACATCGCTAAACTCACACCTGTTGCTAAAATCTAAACCCTTATTCCAGTATGATACAAAGAAAGTTTTGTATCCTTCTTAAGTCAAAATATCATTTATTTAGGAGCAAAAATTGAGTGAAACCACATATTTGTTAAACCTAACTCTAACAGTCTTCGAGATATGTGGAAATTATCAAAATAAGGAGACTCCTTTGAAATAACGGGGGAGGCTATGACAAACTCCAGTTTCTCGTCCACAATATGCAGAAGAGGGTATCCAGTTTCTGATACGAGTAGTAGAGAAATAGGGCATTCAACGGACAAATCCGTTTGATACCATAGCCTACTTTGACCAAAATTAAGCTATATTTTCATATCTTCTTGTGGATTGAGCTAAGTTCTAGGTGTAGCAAAATGCCCAACCATGCTAGTATCCTCGTACTAGGGTGAATACAGAGGCTGTTCACATCCTAGAGATTATACAAATGAAGATTACCAGAGTTACTTAGAAATTTTAATACTGTCTGATGCACTATACCAAAACAATGATGCTAGTCAGAATAGAGTTAAATCTATGGAGACAAATAAAAAAAATTGATTAAACCTATATGGAACCAACTTAAAACTGATAGTGGCATTAAACACTACAATACTCTACCAAAAGAGTGATGTGAGAAAACTCATAGATAGATTGTTGGCCACAGCAGGAGAGGAAAATGCTGGTAATAATACTTTTTATAATGAAAAAATAGGCATTGTGGATATGATTAGTGCTAAACTAGCCAATTTTATTGTAAATGACAGAAAAGGCATAGGATACTTAATTAAAATTATTAATACTGTACCTCCCAAATTCGGGAAGGATCAGGGTTTAGTTAATGACATTATTAAGAAACGTCCTTTCGAAATGCACTAACCCGGTTAAAAATACTGTGATCCAGGGACTAAACTAGAATAAAGACTGGAGAAAGGAGACAATAGAATTAATCCTTTGGATACAGCTTGTAAAGACCATGACATGGCCTACAATACTCACAATGACCTTAGTGTTCGTCATAAGGCTGATCAAAAATTGGAACAAGTAGCATTTGGAAGACTAATCAGCAAAGATGCTTCGTTAACTTAAAAAAATAGTAGCATCAGATACAACCATTGTCATGAATACAAAACAAAAATTAGGGTGGGGACTATAATTCTAAACATATATATAAATACCCATTATGATGAAACGTAAAGGTATGGTATACTAAGTAATTTATTCAGATCTAAAATCTCTAGGATCCTTACACAATGTCCTCTCCAAAAAGAAACCAAGAGAAGAAAAAATCTTGCTTGAGTAGAGGTAGTACATCCTCAGTTGAAAATATTGCATAGTTCCAGAAGAAATAAACACACCTGTAGTTTCGTATTTAGTATTCAAGCTATTTTATGAGCTCTGGGTGATGTGGGGAATCTAGCAGGGGGTAGTGCAGCTATAGCAGAAACAGTAATTGACGCAAAGAAGAACACAGCTGAACTAGATGAGCAAAAACGTCATAATCTGGAAATGGAGAAGAAAGGCAAGCGTATTAATGCTTTGAGAAAATATAAAAGAAATAGAACCATTATCCAACTATGATATTGAAAATAATATTAAGTTATTGAAAATTAAACATTTCAGATGTGTTTTGCTACGCCCTTGGGGTACGTACTTAAAATTGTTATTTACCACGGCTACAGATATCTTAATCTCAGGGTGATAGGTTCTTTGTTCGAGAATTCCAAATAAGAAAGCGTTTCATAGCCAAGAGGATATAGTTAAATGCGGATCTATATTCTGAGAACTATACAAAATACAGAGAAAATATATAGCGAAGCTTGTATATACATTGAAATATATAATAAATATATGTATAATCGAAAGGAAATCTTCTTCTTCTTTTCTTCCCACAATTTTGGGGAAAAGGCTTCTTCTTCTATTCTTCCTTCTAATTTGGGAAAAGGCTTCTTCTTCTTGTCTTCCTTCTATTTTTTGGTAAAAGGCTTCTTCTTCTTTTATCAATCTCCTCTATGGTAATAGGAAGGCTTCTTCTTCTTTCATCAATTTCTTCTATAGGAAATATGGAAAGGCTCGTTCTTCTTTCATCAATTTCTTCTATAGGAAATAAAGGCTTCTTCTTCTTTCCTCAATTTCTTCTATGACAAAATATATGAATAGCTTCTTCTTTCTTCAATTTCCACTTCTTTTGTTTGGTAAAAGGATAATCTTATTTCTCTTTCTTCTACCCTTTATGGCAATCTCTTTCTTCTATTCACAAAAAATAGTCATCCCCTTTTATTCATCGCTGTTACTTATTTCCTCTATTCATATTCATATTCTTATTTCTTCTTTCAGCAGCAATTCTTATTATCTTCTATAATCCGATGAGATATTCTTATATTCTCGATAAATTCTTTTATTTATTCTTTCCACAGCAAATTCTTATTTCTTCTATTCTTCTTTGCCACTGGAAAAAGTCTTATTTCTCTCATTTATCACAAATATTTCTCTCTACCATATCTCTTCTCAATAATATAAAGAAACCATTATGCTGCATTCCTTGTAGAGAATTGAACCAAAGCTATAGAGGATTTTTAGGAGCGACTAATCTGACAATAACGCCTCCTCCTAAAACAACAACCAAGGGAAATAACCAGGATCGCTAATAACAAGTGCTGCCGATGGCCCAGTGCGACTAATAAAGAGCGCAACCGAAAAGTGCTTCGGGGCGTCTAATTTGGCACAGCGCCACCGGGGACAAACAACCAAAACACTGACAATGTTCTCCTCGTCAGAGAAATTAAAAGAGTTCTGAATTCATTTGCTCACCTAATAACTTTCCTAAACGTTTCATATATGAGCATGTTCTTAATTATCTTAATTTACTATGTACAACATTCTATTTACTTCTTCCATAGTATTTCGACTCTTCCTTTATATATTTCTCAATTTACTATAATATAAATAATCCCTCTTCTCCGCTCCAAGTTTTTACAATGAGGTTTGATCCTCTTTATATGGCGTTCTGCCATCTATCGTCGCTTCCGGGAAACTTCTCACTTGCAACTTTAATTGTGTAATCGAAACTGGCACGTAACAGTTTTCATGTCAGATTCTCTACCTATCAAGCTATCAGATAAAATATAGAGTGGAGTAGTCAATTTGGATAGTTTCAAAAATCAAGGCACTCACTGGATTTGTTATTATAAACAAGCTAACATAGCTTTTGTTTTTTATTCTTTTGGTGGAATACCACCAACAGGCTTACCTTGTTATATTAATACTTCTAATATTTATTATAGTGACGAGCGTATCCAAGGTTTTGAGGATGTAAATTGTGGCCACCTACGTGTTTCTATGCTGGCCTTCGTATCTCAAATAAATATACCATGAATTGAAGATTTTCAGAAAGTTTTGTGGCATCTAAAGCATCATGGGAGTACTCCATCTCACTAGTGAGACTTCAATACTAAAATTTATCTTACACAATGATAGTATCTATCCTAAATCCATAGCTCTACGTGCTTTCTACAGTAAATATCTTATTCCCAATATCACAGAACACAATAATATGGTTGCAGTAGGAAATGAAAAAAAATATTATTACTCCTGGTCAGTATGATCTATCGACATTACAAGCTCATCTGCCTAGAGGAGTGTTACTATCACAAAATTCTGTTACACACAGAGTACAATTAGTTTCTGCAACTGAAACAGTTGATCTAGGTACATTTGGTAATCTGATAGGTTTTGAGAACAACACAAAACTTGAGTCTGCCATCAAACACATAGGTGTCAATATTCCTAAATTCTTGGCCATAGAGACTTTGAACATCCATTGTAATGTCGCAGAAGGAATGATTACCAATTCTGATGGCAACATAGGTAGTCACAAACAAACTGGAATAATAGCAACTTTTAACCAAATTCTGAGTTCATGGAGCCTATCATCTTCACACCCTCCTCGTCTATCTATTTTCCAGTATCTCACAATCATATAGACCACATAAAGTTGGTGGTAACCAATGGAAAATGAGAAGTAGTAGATTTTGCTTGTGCTTCTAAAACATCAATCATAGAAATTAATATACAAAATAACCATTAACGTGGAGCATATTGAAAGTTATGAATTACAATCTTCTTCCTCCCAATCGTCGTACATTTGCTAATCTCAATTAACCCAATCGTGAAATTTAATTTGACGTGGGTGACAGTTTTGTACATCCTCCCGGGGCAGACTTATATATTAAATTTGAAATAGTAAAAAATGAAAATAATGAGGCATTTCCCCCTGGTGCAAACATAAAACTAATAGATAATTTTGTACAACACTTGTTCTCTCAAGTAGAAATTAGAAAACATGGTTCTGTGATATATAGTGTAGACTATCCTGGTTCCACTTCTACTGCCATAGGAACACTTAAATTTTCCAAAGTAGATGCAACGTATTACCAGGCAGGGGAATTTGAATCAGGAACCAAAATTCTGACAAAAAAAACACACAGTACTATTTCCCATGCGTCTGCTGCCAGGTCTCTTCTCAGACTACAAGGCCATCATATAGAAAGTTGGTATGAGGGTCACTTTTAGCAGGGCAGCTAATAACAATAATGCCCTAATGCGTTATAGTACTTTGAATCCTGATGGTACAACATTACCCAACACCTTACCTGATACAGCCAAGTGTATCATCATGACCATGGAGCTAACAATACCAGTAGTAGAATATGAAACTAATTATGCCCTCAACTACAAAGCAAATATTCTAAAAAATTCACAAGTTCCTATTGGATTTTACACTTACCAGTGTGTCCAAAAACCATCCTCTGGTGGACATTACGAATTTGACGCCACTGATCAATTCAGTAGTATACATTATAATATGCCAGACTTTGCAATTGTGTTTTTCCAGACTGGGAGAGAGAACAGTCCAAAAAATATTCTAGCAAATGTGATGAATGCAAGATTAAAAATGGACGAAATGAGATTTTCCCTCGTGAAAATTATAATCTGGACATAGCACAAGATGATTTTCTTAAATTATATGAGGCTTATACTGCTTACAAAAGAGTGACTGAGGGAAACATACATGTATACTATACTCCCAGTGAATTCAAAACACACAGGCCAATGTTTGTCATCAACAGATCAAAAAGAAAACAAGTGGTAGTCAATGATACAACTAATATCAAGATTGTATGTGAATTCCATGAGCCTTTGCCTGACAACACTTTCTTATTGCATAGAAGACTTTTGTTTATGATGTGAAGAATGAAAGAGTCACAGAACAATTTTAGTTGTCAAAACAAATTGTTAATATTATTTAGATATAAATGTTACACAATTAAACTCTTAAATAAGAGTATATAATACGTAACATACTTGTAGTATTTACTAGATCTGAGCAAATATGAGTTTCTCAAAAATAACTAGTAATCAAGTAGTCTGTAGTTTTTTCATACCTAAGAAACTACCTTGACACTATTCTCAAACAAGACCAACCACCTCGCAGTTGAGTTGTTTGAATCATAAGTCAAATACTCTCTCAACCAATAAACAGAGTGTCACATGACTCTAAGGGTAGAATTCCCAAGCTAGATATTAAAAGAATTAAGCTCTTGTTACAGAGGCTGTTCAGCGTATATTTGACCAAAAGTGATTCCTTCCCCTTGCACTCAGAACGAACTCGCCCAACCTTGGTCATGCATGTTTGTCACTGTAGTGTGTAAGCTGTAAAAGAGTGGTTGCGTTTTCTCGCCTGGCCAAAAATCCTGCCCAAACTGAGCCGCTTTTGGGAGGAGTGTGTTGTATAACTTTTCCAAGTGCTTGCGTATATGCTAGACCAGCTATTTGCTCCACCCAAATTGACATTTACGTAATCTCCTTGAAATGTAACTCTAGATCTTCCAATTTTCGAAACTACACACTCATTAGGCTCCATGGTTGGATATAATCCAAACACTTCATCTTTGTCAAATTTCCCAGTAATCAGATAATCTCTTGCCAAGGGACCTAACTCATTTTTTTCTGAATCTCCTATGGCCTTATTAGGTGGTTGTTGGAGTAAGAGAAGTATGAATACTAGATAATGGTGTAGGATGAAAATCTGCATAATTTCTAGGAACAAGAGGCACTAGCTCATTTATGAGATTCTCATTATGTTCTGGGACACCCTTAATTTCTCTACCAAGACCAGTGATAGCATCAATAATTGGTTGATTCTGACGCTTCCAGCCTCTTAATCTTTTAGCCAGATAGTCACGTAATTTCAGATTGTCTTCAATTTTATATTTTGTCATTTTTGTTTCTTAATTTTCCATTGTTTGGTTTTTGAGTCATATCAATAGTGGCAAATCCAAAATCATCTTCGTTCCAGCAGGAAGAAAAGAATTTTGAAAACTGACTGTAGTTTAAATTTCCTCCAACATAGTCATTATATACATGTTTAAGATTAGTGTGGTCCTGACGAAACAGACAAACTAGGTTTGTATTATCACTAACTAACTAACTAACTAACTCCCTAGCCTTCTTAAACCCGAAGGTTCATGGCTGCAGCAACACAGGCCTTCCATCTTTCTTTATCTTGAGCAAGTTCTATATACTCTTTTCCATCCCTACCGATTTCCCTTAGGTCCATCTCAACTTTGTCCCTCCATCTCCATCTTTGTATTATCAAGAAGTAACTTTTTTGGGAATCTTAGAATAAGTCTGAGCCAGATAAGAATCTATTCCCCTATGACGACCCTGAGTAAAAAAAAATACGTACTTCATTTTGATTTTCTAAATTACATCATCAAAGACTACAACTGAGTTTTCAAGACAATGGTCAAGTGGCTTTATTTCTGATTTAAAGGTAGCTATCTATACCTAGTCCCTCCTACAGTTTCATAAGCTGCTGGTATTTTGGTTGTTCCAAACTTTTTGAGAAAACATACAAGTGTGTTCTTCCAGTCTAACCAATTAGGGGCCAGCAGAAAATTATCTATAAGTAGTGTAGTTTTTCCACAACCAGATGGACCTACAATGATACACCTAATATTGATAGGTAGCAACTCACCATTTTTCTTTCTAGTTTCTAGTAAATCAGGCAAACTTCTAACCACATTCCATGTTGTTGTCATAGAATTATTTGGTCTGTAGTAATCCAACTTTTTTCTGGAAGTATCAGCCATTTCACTAATAACTTTTTGTTTTTTCTACGTAATACTTTCTCAATAAGATCTGTGTATTCAGTTTTGCTAAGTTCTTCTTCATAAAATCTTCCTTTCTATATTTCATTGCAATTGTCTTTTATTATATATGTATACCTGTTCCCTGGTAAGACTTCAACAACAGTGAACAACTCTGTACTCCGATATTTAGTAAAACCCTTTTCAAAATGATGTTTCAATTTACTAACTCTTACTTGATCTCCTACTTTGTACTTGGGTATCTTGGTTGTGTGTTGATATTTAGGACAGTAAACAGTAGAAATCAATTGTAATTCATCTGATTTAGTTACTTCAGCAGGCTTCATACGTATAGTTCTATGTATAGAGTTATTGTAATTATGAACAAGATCAGATAAAATTGTTACACACTTATAGTTACTCTGCAAACTAAACATTTCCACATATGATTTTCTACTGTCCTGTTAAATCTCTCAACTATGCTAGCTTTCAAATTACTGTACGTAGAATAATGTCTAATATCATGCTCGACCAATAATTTGGTGAATGTGGAATTGTAAAATTATTTTCCTCTGTCTTTCTGTAGGTGACGAGGTATTCTGCCTTGTTCAAAAAAAGACTTAAAGGTATCAGTGACACAAGCTCCTGTTTTAGATTTCAGAGGAACAGCCCAAGCATATTTACTAAAAAGTGTCTATTACAGTAAGCAAATACTTAAAACCATCTTATTCAGATTTTTCAAATTTCCTGTGTTCATTTCAATCAAATCAGCCTGCCACAAATCATCAATTCCCTTTGCTACCACAGATAGTCCTTTGTAGTTACGACGAGCTGGTCTATGTAGTCCATTAACTATATCTTGTCTAGACATTGTGTCTGGTAAGAGAAGATTACATAAAAGGGATTATTCTCAGGGTACAATTGTTTAACTTCAATTAATAATTGGTCACCAGTTTCAACAAGCAGACAATTGTCTATCTTCATGTATTTTATATTTATTGGTAGTATTATCCCAAGATGCTATTGTTATTTGAATTGCCCTGAATATACCATATTTTCTTTGTATAGTGAAAAGTGGCACCTCAAATTGTTTTCCCTTTTTCAAATATCCAAACTTCAGAAATTGAATAGTACTATTTAGGAAAAAATCATGAGTCTGTGAGTGAGAATATAATTTGTTAATATTACCAGCCTTAACATATGTCCAGTGGCCTCTAGTATTTGGAATACTGTGAAGTCTGATAATCTCAACAGGGAATAATTGGACGATCCTTTGAGAAGAAAACATGAAGCTCGTCTTGGTGAAGAAAGCACTTAGACGATGCTTGATGAAGATAGCAAAGGAGAATTGGGAAGAGCTCCTTCCGTTAGAAGTCAGGCAAAAATTACGATGGGAAGACGTAATTTGGGACCTTACTTCACGAACGACCCCGTTTGACCACGTTTGCCGATACATGGAAAATTGGAAGTCTCGAACCTTGGACACGGCACAATACTATACAGGTGTGGGCAGTGAACTTTATAGTGCAACGTGTGTGGTTTTGACAAATACCCATTTTGACCCTTCGAAATTGCGTCGAATGCCGAGATACCACAAGTACGCGTGACTTGATTTTTGTAACCGTGCGTTGGAGTGTTAAAATACGTGACAGGAAAGAAGTAACCGGAATAATTTGGTGGTTTGTATTTTGCCGATATTTTGCATTGTGGTACATAAAGAGGTTGAGAGTTACGGAAATATATTAGTACACGTACTTTACGATTAGAAACGGCACGTATTAAATTAATGACATGAATCTCACGCGTTTGACATGAAAGTAAAAATACTCTATTCGTCGCTAAAAATGTAAATCTGGCAAATCGCGACAGTCTCGTAGTGTGACTCTCAATCTTTACCTAGCGAATACAATTCCGATTTATGAATTTGCTTCCCTTTTTATGAGCAACTTATTAATGTGATGTTATTATTGTAACTGTAAATTGGAGGCTTGCAACGGTTGATTACGTAATTTAAAAATTACGTGAATTTGTTGCAAGTTGTAATCGACACGATAAATATGATTGAGCTAGTTTAAGATTGAAGTAGTTTTGCTGGTCAAAACGAAAGAAGTCATTTTCAATTGTACATTGTTGCCAAAGTGAAGAATTAGTTACACGCCATTGAATGAACGATTCTATTTAATTAAAACCAAAGAAACGTATTTTTATACAATGGTATCTCATATATTCTGTGATATACAATATAGGATGAATCAAAGAAATTGTTAATGTATAGAATTACGAATATTTAAATTTGAATTGTTGTGTGGGATAAATAGGGTAATCGTATTGGATTGGATTGATTTGTTGTTTTAAGTCCACTTTATGCACAGTAAGGCTAATCGGGAGTGGATCTACAGTTTAAAGTGGGATCCGAACCACTATGCGCCTCCACTGGGAATCGAACCCGGGATCCCTTGATTACAAGGCGACGAGACTAAAACTGCGCCATCGGGGAGGCCGTAATAGGGCGATCGTGTTGAATTGCCGGCTGACGTGGTATTGCAAATTCAAAATTGTTTGCTTTATCGTCTTTTTGATACAATTGTGGACAAATATATGCGTAATAAAATATGTTACCAAAAAATGCAACTATGAATATTTTTTGATACTTGCCAAAACTTGAAATTGAGTATAACAATCAAAAAGGGCCTAGTATTTTTGCATGTAGTATGTATTTCGTGATGGTAGAGTGTAGTAGATTGCAAAAATAGAATTGTTATTGCGTGATGCATTTTGGAAAGGTGTTTCTTTCTCAATTTGCATTAGTTGTGCTGTAACTATTCTTACAGCAAACTTTATTGTGACGATATTTGGCCCAACACCAATCAACATCCAGTGTTATTTGAGGAGCCGCGAAAAAACGTGGCAAAAGTCTCCCACCAGCAACTTGTACATTCTACTGACGAAACGCTTACTTGATATACGGCGTCCCCTTTTTTAATATTATGATAGCTTTTAAATCTCCAGTGAACTAAAGCGAGTAGAACGTTACAACCGAATGTGAAATTTCTGTAGTAGTTGAGAAAACCACGTATACAGTCAGTACCTCTTCACTAAATGCATCTTGTCTGAGAAAATGAGTGTACATGTAACGCCTCATAGAGATTGAACATTCTTTGGAGGATGTTGTAGTGCAATTGTAACCGGGCCCAAAAACCTCCACATCTAGAACTCTATCCTTCCAAAGCTCTTGAAACATTTCTGTCAGCTGTGACATGCTTGTAACAAATCTTATTAAGATTGTAAACTTTCCTCTCGGATTCCAGTATTGCAATTTTTGAGCATCTGAAATAATTTTGGGAAATCTCAAGTGATCATCTGCTAAAATGAAATAGCATGAACTTTTCCCAACGTTAATGGAACTAGATACGTTAGTAGGGTATTCTGATTCACGTTGCATATCGTATTCTGAAAGGCAAAAGAGCACTTTCTTGTATAACTTCATCATTTTCAAAGATGCAGTCTACATTTCAAGAATAAATTATGACTGAAATGTGATTGTGATTGTTCATATGTATGACGCACCGTTTCACACTACGTATAATGTTCGTGAATTCTGCAGAGCATTTGACTCCTGGTCAGGGACGGCGCCAGAAATTTTCGACCGGGTGGGCAGAAGCTCCTTATTGATAGATTAGGGTGGGCAGTATAAATGTAAGACCATGTATGTGTACGTATGTATCCCCCTCTCTCTTACACTCCCGATTTTCCTCTTACTTCTTTTTCCTTTCCTTGTTTTCCTCTTTATTCTTTTCTAATCTATTCTCGCATATTGTTCCATTTCCTTTCGTTTTGTCTCTGATGGACACAAGGAAGTGTTTACACATGCGGAGCCATACCCCAGCCATACATTCTAATGTATGCATGTTAATACAGTGAAATAAATTTGAATTAGATTTAAGTTTGTGTTGCAAATACAAGGCACATACTTGTTTTTATGTATTCGGCGACAATAATAGAAAGTGCGATGGTAGACAATCGTGAAGTTTCTCGTAATTTAAATGCATGTTCCTGAGCATAGTATTTTCATCGTATAAATTTTTGACTGAAAGAGTTTTCTTACTCCTTGGGGGTAACTTTTCTTAGCTTACAAGGTTTGTACAACTGACAAATCTATCTGAATGTTTGTAGTAGCGGCGATTGGGTGCCAACATTTGAGGGGCAAGGACAATATACAACTTTTTCTTGGTAGAAAAGGCTTAGCATAAAAAGGCCATAGTGCAGGGGCAAAAAGTGGCAAAATTTGGAGAGGGAACCGCATCCCCCACTTCCCGGCTCTCCTAATCGCCGCCACTAAATGTTTGGATTAAAATGAACGTCTTATTAGGAATGATTTAAAACACACACGGAAATCAAAGTCTTTGTTCATTGTCCATGAAGTATTCCTAGGATAATGAAAGGCTATTTTGACAGAATATCACTCACAAACAAGTAAGATCGAAAAATCTGTTCAGAATTGAAGAGATTGTTAGCTAAGTTGTTATTCATTTTCTGAACTGTCATGTTACTAATGCGGGAGAAGCAATACACGTATGGTTGGTTACATGAACATATTTTTTGAGGTAACAAAATGATTTAGGACACAAGGAATTCATCGAAGTTGATCACCGTGCCAGTAATAATTCATCTATTTTTCATAATGACTTGGGTTGCATGGCGTGACCATTTCGAACACACTAGAATGTCAACCTCTATACTGTGCAGCACACCCTAGAAACTTGATTCTTTCAGGCAACGAGTCCCTGGTGCTTGGAACCACTGTCAAAGTAATAATTTATGAGGGTTTGTATTTTGAGTGTCAGCTTGTGTTTGTTTTCGCCCCTTCGTAACTTTAATCTAATCACCATTGAACCTTATCGTCGTCATTATCAAAATTAGCAGAAAAATGACAACCTTTAAAGAGCCAATGGGTCATATATGACCCATGGTGCGGATTACAACATTCACGTGCTTTTAGGACCTTGTATGTGAGGTTGTAAACGCTGACAGATGTTGAGACAAGACATTGAAATGTCATGTGGAAGAAAACCCACCCCCCTCCCCCTTTCTCTAATATGCAAATTAGCTATTTTTAGCCAAAATGCAAATTGTACATATTGCTTCATATTTCAGCTTGTATGAGAACTAGAACTTGAAACAAGTTTCGCTTTGTTGCAAAAAGTCTACTCTTTGAAAACAATGCAAATGTTTGCGCCCTTTTTCCAAAATAACGGGAGAAGAGGGTGAGAAGGCCAGATTTTTTTTCATTAAAATTTTGGGACTTTGCCCCTCCCAACCCCGTTTTTCTCACTTGGGCTTTCTGAATTGTACACGGTCACGTGCTCTGATGCTTTTGCTTTCAAACAAAAGTTATCCGAAGTAGATTGCTCAAATAGTATCCGAGATATAACGTTTTTCTGAAATAAGTGTAAAAATTTAAAAATCGCGTGCAAAGGTCGCGGCGAGAGAGGGGTTACTTTCGAAAACCGGCTCGGCTGTTTAAAGGTTAAATATAACAAATCAACCACAACTTACTGTTCCAAAAATGGAGTTACATTAGTTCATACCTCTTAGAAAGTTGAGATGGTAGTTTCAATTGCACAGCGTTTCATTAATGGATCAAGTCAAGGCAGCTAATTCCGTGAACAATGATGTTGTTTTCCCAAAGTCTCAAATATTTGCTTCAGGCAATCACCCTCCTAAAATGGACGCACCTGCTGTGGTGATAAAATGCCACGTTTGGTGCGAGTTCTTTCTGTACATTTTTCCCCAAAGGCATAACGCTGTCGCATTATAATGAAGACGTCCTGTGTTCGACTCCCTCCTCCTCTGGTGGAAGCGCAATGCACACTTGTTCCACGTTAAACTGTAGGTTTAGTCCCGATTAGCCTATCTGAGCATAAAAGTGGATTTAAAAACAAACTAATAAAATCGTCTTCTGGATACTTCGTGACATAACTTTTTTTCTTTACTTCAGCTGCATCTACAGATTCTGTTGACATTTTAGGCTCATTCATGTGGCAAAATTTATGTATGGAACGAGGATTTCTAAATAGGATAAGCCACTCATTAGCAATTGAATAATTCTGTAGCTTTTTCCATACATTACTGGTTTATTAAAATTTATTCACTGCAGTATTGTAGTGATTATTGTGATTCCTTCTTATTAGTAAAATGAATATAAAGTTGATATTTCGCATACCATATTGATATTTGAAGATAAGAAGTATATACAAATTGTAATGAAATAAAAAAAGGGACACTTCTGGAATTTTAATGCAGAGCTAATTGAAACTATATTATACTCTCTAGGTTTATGGCTTCAGCAACAGAAGCCTTCCATCTGTCCCTATTCGGGGCAAGATCAGTCCAATCTTTTCGATCCTTGCCGATTTCTTTTAGGTCCATCTCAACGTTACCCCTCCATCCTCGTCTTGGCCTTCCTACTGGTCTCTTACCATCAAGTTTCCCAACAAGAATCCTGTAAACTATTTTCTTCCTCTGCCATTCGGGTCACATGGCCTGCCCATCTAAGTCTTCTTGATTAAATTATTCTAATAATAATAATTAAAAAGTCAAAATAATGTATTGTGTTGCCGGTAGAAGTAACGCTAAGATGATGATTTTATTTGTTTATTTAGAGATTATTTTAACCATGCCCAGGCCGGGATTTAAGTACATATGTGGAGGCCCGGAGCTGCAGTCCTCAAGTTCGACCTAAATTCTGATATAATCTTGATCATACCCTGCATAATTTTGAGCCTCCTAAGCCTACTAACTGCTTTTAATCATGGAAGTATTCATTTGATTACAGTTTTTGTTTCAATAGCTCTAGTATTTACTTTCACTTTCTAATGATAAAATTGGCTTTTTATGGGTTGATAATATGTGAATATTTCTAGCATAGATAATATTCACAAGTAAAATATATATGTTATGAACACCAGAATACACTTATTTATCGAATTATTCATATATCTCCAAGTATATGTACTTATTGAATTTGATTGGGTGGGCAATCGGGTGGGCACAGGAATTTTTGGGTGGGCGCTTGCCCACCCGTGCCCACCCCTGGCGCCGTCCCTGCTCCTGGTATTAGTGGGTGAGACAGCATAGAGTATGTGGAGGATATGACAAGGACTGTCACAAAGCAAATGGTCAACTGAGGCTTCATAGTTGTTTCAATTATGAATTAATTTCAAATATGTCCACTGCTGTTGGAATTCTGATTCAAAATCTAAAACAAAAAAAATATATTTTATTAATTACAATTTTGAAAATAGTCACTTTCTACATAAGAGTACACGATCAAATGAACCTGGAAGAACACCTTGATTTCCACCCTTAAAGGAAGTGACGTCAGAGAACACGTCACGTTTCTCCTTGAATTTATGTGGAAAGATCAAGGCTTCTTGCCTTCTAGAGGTTCTAAATAAATTATTTCAAGACAGACTGTCTGTTTTCAATCAGAAAACTTTCTATTGAAGTCTTTGATAAGAAAAGCATCGAGACAAAGAATCCTATTGAATAGAATTCTGTGGTGAAGAGAATGTGACGCAGAAAGTTTAAACACTTGGTTTTGACGTGAGGAATGCAAAATAGGATAAGATTCACCTTCTCTTGTTTGAATACAGTACAAAAATTTTCTTTCACACATATTTTTATTTCTTAATGCCTTTCTAATTTACAAAATCCTACTCAATTGCCTAACATGTGACGCGCATACCCACTTCCTTCCCCACACAAGTACAAAAAAAGGGTAGCAGGCGCAAATGAGAATCAGACTAAAATAAGTATTTCCCACTGTGGCACTGCGCGTATCAGACATTCACGTGTTATTTTTACTTATTTACTTGACTGCAATTATCGCCTCAAATCTTAAATTACCCAGTACTCTGCATTATTGCAATTTCACATTATTCCGGAACAAGCATGTGGCATTTTTGGTTGCCAATGAGATTTGTGCTAGTGTGCAGCCTTAACTGTGAAAATTCAATCACTTTAGATTGAAATCCAAATATATTCCAAAAATTTCCTCTCTTTCCATTATTCGCTATATGCGCTAATAGCTGAGTTGCGGCCGGACTTTTGAATCATTTGAATAAAAAAACCTTCATTAGAGGTTTTTTTAGTTATTGATACATTTGCAAAGTTCGAATGAAATACATCAAACATTGTGCTATTTTATGACAAAACCCAATAAATTTATAAGTTAGCAACCATGGACGATGACAAAAACAGTGCTTTTCTTGCCTGTTGTGACAAGACATATGTTAAGTTGCTTCAATGTTCCCAACAGTCACATCTATTGCAAAAATAAAAAAAAAATGATTTTTGAGACCTCTGTTACAGTGTTTATTTTATTGAAGTTAAACAACTTAGAATGGTTGGTGTGCTCAGCAAACGTTGAAACATTTTATACTATACTATATAGGTAAACGGAGGTGGAAGCGGTGTTTCATGCTGTGGGACACCGGGGGTATACGTTCTTTTTTAAAAAAATACTTGGATAAACGAGGCTTATGACTCCCATTGGCATATCACTGATCACAAAACTGGAGACCATTCGCGACGGCACTTCTTTCATCCTGCGACACGACTATTATACTTCTTTTCCGGGTTTGTTTACTGTTTGAAATATTTTCCTGTGATTATCCGTGATTGTGGCCTCAGCAGAACCTGATTTACGAAACTTCACCCAATAAAATATTATCTGCAAAATAGTGGTATTCAGCAAAGATAAACAAATATATTTTTGAAAAATGAGCTGAGCGAATGGAGCTGGTAAACATTGAACACGTTTTGAAACGCTCTGTTTGTGCCAATTCACGCAAGCGAATGTTTCAGTTTATGCAAATAATTATTCAACTCACAATTTAATATAGTAATTTATTTCTTGAATCTTAATAATTAAATGTCTTAATTGCACATTCATTACTTGTTTTCTTATAAAATGCAAACTACTTTAAACAGCATTAGTCACATGACGTGGATTTTCCGGCTTAAAGAATTATAAGCATGCAATTCAAAATTGTAAGCGTCCTCATAGCGCAATGGAAAAATGAGGGGGGATCATGACACTTGGACCTACAACGTTTTAGTAACGACAGTGATTTTAAGACAAACATGGTAGGACCGTCATTTGGGAGGGAAGTGTGCTGGGCGTCGAAGTTCGGGGAGAAGAGGGGGCGTCGTATTTGGTGTACACCCCCTCCGAGAGAACGTATTTAATCCGCCAATGAACAGACTTCTGACAACTTGTGTACCAGCAAAGTAAAAATCCGGTCCTTAAAACAAACCACGACGCAAGATAAAAATTAATGAAAATAGTCGTGGGCAGTTTGCTAAGAAATACTTGTGTATATCACTGTACACTCACATGATTCAGAAATAACAGATCTCTTCTCCATCAAACAATGTCGTTCTACATAAACCCTTCTCTTTGATGAGAATTAAACCAATTCTTTGGTTCTGTTATCACAACCTTGGTGTGTAAAACGTCAATATATTAAATTATATATTCATGATAGTAACATAACAAATAATTATATATTTATACGTAAAGATAACTTCAGGCGATTAGTTCCTCCTAACATTGTATCATGTAGTTCCATAATATCTCGTACGTTTCAAGTGAATTGGACATTTTGAATGGTGAGCGTATATTATGCACACGAGAGTTCGTTTCGTGAGAAATATACGTAAAACGGAAATGTGTTATTCTCATCATGATATCCCAATAAAATACATTATATATTCTGTACTAGTTCGTTGGAGTCAGTCATTTTGGTGCCAGACATTTTGCTGCCACGACAATTCGGTTCAAGCAACATATATATTTGTTGCGCAACACTATTTTAATTTCAATACATTTTTGCAATTCTACAGTAGAATCCATGAGTACATACCGTGCAAATTGTCCATCACCATGTCCGTACACTTTATTTGACCCAATAATACTTCAAGAATTAAAAGAAAATACAAATCAAGCTGTTCACAATTTCTGCACCAGCATACATAAAAATTCATCGCTTAAAAACACATAAAATATAAGATAAAAATTAATGAAAATAATAATGGACAATTTGCACGGTAATACGCATGGATCCCATTGTACCCATATTGTCATTTTCTTTCTTGCATAATCCTTAAAGAACGTAAAAAAGTCTGTGTAAAATTTTTATTAAATATTTATGTTCATTAAACTCTATAACAAGCCTTCTCAGATATTATACCGTAATCACATAAGAATGAGTAACATGGACCTATAAAACACTACCAATTATAACTAAGTTACACAAAACATCCGAATTGTCCTATAATTTATTTTACAAGAAGAACTTGCGATTATACGATGTTAAATAATTTACACGTAGCTTCAAGTTATGTTATGTGAGAGTCGCTTCCATATATTCAGTTATAGTGTTACCTAGAGCAGTGTTTCTCAAACGCCGAGCCGCGAGAAGTTCTTCTGAAGCTTTCTACTTGCAGTCCGAGCTGGGAACCACAACCTCGAAAGGTAACCTTTTTTCGGGAGGGTGCAAAATCCACGTTGGAATTATAAAAGTGTTGCCGTTCTATAGTCAGGGGCTGAAGAGTGTAGCGAGTGCAGAAGAGTTGCA